>NW_027526407.1:58779049-59186549 GCF_048455015.1 Haemaphysalis longicornis | reverse complement strand
CGGTTTTTTTTGTTTTTGTTTGTTTCTCCTTTCCTTTTCTTAGTACAATAGAGTCGCAAGAGTCCTCAGTGCCCTTCCCCTTCCGCCGCCCAGTCCCCAGAAAGTCGGTTGGTCAAAGTTTCCTGTGAATGAGAATTGATCCTCCCTGCGAGCAGGTTAATAAAGCCGGGACAACAATTGCGTCGACATTTCGAAGACTCGATCCGCCATATACCTCCGTCATCGGAGAGCCACTCCAGGGATACCCAATCAAGAGCCTTCCTAACTAGGCTTACCTTTTCGACATCCCACCAGCCAATTGCGGCCAGCGCAGAATTCTCCCTCTCCCCCTACCCCTCTCTGTCGTGTGCGCTCTCTCACTCGCTCTCGCCGTCGCTATCTCTTCCCCCCTCTCTCTCTCTCTCGGGTGCGCGCACGCTCTCTCCCTCTCTCTCTCTTTCTCTCTGCGTCTGCATTCGCCGTGACATTCGGCCTTCGATCTTGCACGACGCAGAGGGTGATTTGCGTGGGAGAAGCGCGAACGGCGCTGCTCATGGCTCTTAATTAATATCGACCGCCCTACATCCCGAGGTGGAGTGAACACGTGCCGTGGCTTTTACTCAATAAAGAAACAGTAATTCGCTGCCTGGAGCCCGAAGCGAAACGTAGAGCACAAATCGCAAAAAAATGGATGAAGTAACAAAGCGTTTATTTAAAGAGAAAGCAATTATTTCCCTTTTACCTTCCACCTTCCCTGCATGCAAATTCGCCAGTGTCGCTTTATTACCGCGCCGAAGACGCATATGCGGCCCCGGAAAACAGCGTGTCAGAAAAAAAGGGTAAAATATGCGAAAGCATGTTTTGTTTGCTTTGTATCTTTGTAACGAGAGGCCTTGCGTAGTGATCACGCGTGCTATGTACGCCTTGTAGCTGTACGCGGTTCTGCCGGTTGCGTTTCAAAGCGCTTCGCTGCACAGAGCACCCACGTGACATGTGTGACGTCATTGCGCGCGCTGTTCTTTTGAGCGCCTGCAAAATAGCCCACCGTTCGGGCTCAGTGGTCCCGATGTTCAGTACTGAGTACTGGCGCTGGCGGCTTGGGTTCCAGACCCAGCAGGTCTATCTCTTTTTCTTTTTCTTATTGCTTACCTTTTTTCAATATATTTTTTTCTAAACACAAATCGACGTGCTGTTTTTGTTAATAATAGTGATTTGGTATGTTTTAGGTAGCTTTAGGTTTGCGGCGCAGCCAATGACAAGGTTTAATTACAGTTCTGCAACAGACATGTCACGTGGGTGCTCTGTGCAGCGAAGCATTTGGAAATACGCCTCCCCGTTAAGCCGGCTCCTCACGAACGTGTTGCACACCCCTCATTAAAGGGACTTCAATTCCTGATAACTTTTTTTTAACGGAAACGTGACACGTTTCTTACCTCCCGCAGCTTTAGGTTGAAAGGCAAATAAGCGATTTGTTTGCTGGAAAATACATAATTGAAGCTGGCATTTCTCTCTATCGTTTTCATTTTTCTCGTGACGTTGAAGAGTACTTCACAAAGTGCCCACAGCATGCTGTGGTTACATTTTTACTCCATCGTAGCCTCCTTTTTTAGCGCCTGTTGGCCTTGCTTTCACCTTCGTTGCAAAGATTGCAAGCCAATCAGAAAGGGCGTTTTTGACGCCACCTTTGTACGGCGGCGTTCAAGGTCGTTCATGAAACTACACTGTAATGAAGCCACGCCCCTCTATGCCGTCGCTGGCGGAGCTTTCCTGGGAGCTGCTGCCACCTGGGAGCAGGTGGAGAAAACACACGTGGAATCGGCCAGGAATGAAGTTGACGTCGTCTCGCTTACAGACGATAGCGCTAACAGCATCTTCTTTTACCACTGGCTGTAGTGTAAATATGCGCCTGTAAAAAATAGATGCGGTAGGCTCTCGCGCTCACTGGCACGGATCGCTTCACTGGGAGTTTACGCAGATTGCAACATTTCAACGATATCCAAACTGAAGCAAAGTGCCTCAGCACTGGCAGTAGGCTTTATAATGTTTGCTAGCCGAGACTCGTACGTCTCTTTTTGAAAAAAGCACGGGGTCAGCAAATGCGCCCGTATACGTTTCCTTCACGTTTACATGTGCCTGCCCCAGCGTAAGTTTCTGAGAAGGCAAGCTCCACCGATTACTCGCGCTACCATTCAAGATTCGTGATGTCACAAAACGTGGTGCGCGAAAATTTACGGGGCGTTGATAGCTGTTTTGCACGCTTTTAGCGGTTTCGTCGTTAATAAGCAACTGCTGGTGCTGCTCCGAGTAGTATATTTGTATTCACTGAAGCCTAATCTCCACAGATACATTCTTTTCCACTTTTGTGTCCCTTTAAATGAACAAACTATTACCGGCCGCAAATCATTGTGCGCGTTAAGAATTCCGCATAGTTTCGATTGATTGATTGATTGATTGATTGATTGATTGATTGATTGATTGATTGATTGATTTATTGATTGATTGATTGATTGATTGATTGATTGATTGATTGATTGATTGGTTGATTGATTGATTGATTGATTGATTGATTGATTGATTGATTGATTGATTGATTGATTGATTGATTGATTGATTGTACAGCTTAACGTGACGATGCTGCTCAGACGATGAGGCGCGCCGTACTGGAGTGCCCCGGATTAATTTTGACCACCTGGGTATCTTTACGTGCGCCGAAAACTCGCACACACGGGAGTTTTTGCTTTTCTCCTTCGTCAGAAAAGCGGCCACCGCGGCCGGGAATCGAACCCGCGTTTTTGTGCTGAGCAGCCCAACGCCTGCTGGTTTTGATTAAGGCTTGTCGCACCACTGTTTTCGCCTCATGATTGCGCGTGAAGGGCGGAAATCCTACGAAATCCCTCTCCGTCTTTCGTATTTCTCTCCTGCCCCCAACACTCGCAGATGCTTTCGTCTGCCTCCTAATGAGGTGCGTGCCGGCTGCGACGGAATATTTACGGGGCTGCACGTGGCAACGCATTGTCATCGTCATCGGCGTAATGAGGCGCGTCATGTTAAGCCTTTTCCCCGCCGGAGTTCCCCACAGGGGCACGCAGAAAGACGCCTGACATTCTCAATCAAGGGCCCTAGTAACGCTACCAGCAATCAAAATGACGGGGTGGGCTTAGGACTTTCCGAGAATACCAAGGCGAAAAGCCTAGTTGGGCCATCACTCTTAAAGAAAGGTCGGGGCATTCACTAATGGAATACTAACAGGTTACTTGTCCCAGTATACACTAGGTACTTAGTAACTAGAGGTAGTAAATGTAGCAGTTGTCAGAATAACTAACCGAAGCAGGCAGTAAGCACCACTACCCCCACTAGTAAAGTCCCAGCGATAGCACTCTTCTGAGCTACATGCGTTTATTAACTGGTTATGCAAGCACGACCTTAATCTAGTGCATACTGCTTCCTACACTCAGTTAATTTACTAACCATGCAGTTGTTAGTGCCAGAGCCTACGTATAAAACCGCGGGGTAGTAAGGTCCGTAAGGAGTTAGTAAATACGGCCGTTACTACCTTTTTACGACCTTTTTTATTAAGAGTGATCTTTTGATCTGTCGGTGAAATTTCACGTTGCTCCTGTGAGGGCGCGGCTGCAGCTTAATCGCTTTCTCCCGGCGGAGGTTACGACGAGCGGCATTTCGAGCTGCTCTAGCCTCTCCCGCCGTGGCGTACCTTCTCGGTCCTCACCGCCAGCGACTGGGGCCTGGCGCGGCATCAGCGATAGCAATGTGGAATCAAGCTCTGAACCCACGCGGCAACGTATAGCTGGTATTCGCTGAAAAGTTTAGCTGTCAATTTATTCGCTTGGCAACACTGGAAACGACCACGCACATGGCGCGGCATGTGCCAGTGCGCCCGCACACCTCAGAAAAAAAAAAAAAGCCGGCGTGCGTGGTCTGCTCCGTTTCAACCCGCTTCTCAGCGGTGGTGTCAACAGAGATGTTATTAATCGCACTCACACTGCAGTCAAGACATTATACACTCTTAATAAAAAAGGTCCTAAAAAGGTAGTAACGGCCGTTTTTACGAACTCCTTACGAACCTTACTACCCCGCGGTTTTGTACGTAGGCTCTGCCACTAACAACTGCATGGTTAGTAAATTAACTGAGTGTAGGAAGTGGTATGCACTAGATTAAGGTCTTGCTTATGACTAGGTTGTGCATGGCCAGTTAGTAAACGCATGTAGCTCAGAAGAGTGCTGTCGCTGGGACTTTACTAGTGGAGGTAGTGGTGCTTACTGCCTGCTTCGGTTAGTAATTCTGACAAGTGCTACATTTACTACCTCCAGTTACTAAGTACCTAGTGTATACTGGGACAAGTAACTTGTTAGTGTTCCATTAGTGAATGCCCCGACCTTTTTTTAAGAGTGTACGCGTTCTGTGAGTTTGGAACGTCCAACACACATCATGCGCTTAGCACGGACAAGTACCGCCATCCCGCGGAGCCCGACGTAAGCAGTGGCGGTGCACTCACATGGTTGCCTGCATGCGTGCCTCGCCAGTGAATACAACCTGTACAAGCCGCGCCGTCAGAACGTTCCCAGTTTCTCATCTTTTTTTCAGAACCCTCCTCTGGTGCCGCTATTGTCCTTTCCCGCCGCGCGCTCCGATTTTATGAGCACTTTTTTGTATACCTCGTGCGTTCCATGAAATGTGGAGATCTAGGGCTTTTGACCAGGTAGCCGTACGACAGAGCTTCAGCTCAGCGCCACAGCCATGGCTAGAATGCCGCCCGACAACATTCGAATTTTTGATACTAGGCTGACACAGGCGAGGACGTCTGCCGTTGTGGTGTGCAATTAGTCTTGTTTTTCAGCTTGCAATCAACTCATTTGTATGTATACGTTTTAAACTAAGTTTAAATAATTGTTCATTGTGTTTAGTTTTGTTTATCAGATTGTAATAAACTTTTTGTATGTGTACACAGTTGTAAATATGTGTTGTAAATATCGCTTCCTACATTGTCATGTAGTGTAATAAATACCATGTGGAAAACAACAACAAAAAAGCAGTTGTGGTGTACGGGTTCCGTCTTAGGTTCCTGTTACCAAAATCGGTGTTTCGAGTCTGGCTCGTGCCCCCTTTATTCTTTGTTGTTACATCTTTAGTTCTACCTATAATTTTCTTGGCTGAATTTAGACTTCGGTGTTTTAAATCATTTTTTTCTGTTCGTTAGGTTATGTAGGGTTAGTTTACGTTACTTTACGTTAGTTTAAGGGTAATTTGGACCAGGCGCGGCATTTTTTTTCGAAATGCCGATGAACGTCGCTTTAGTGGAGTGCTTATAGTACCGTCGGTCGTCACTCTAGACACAGCCTTCGCCTTAACAACTTCACTTTTCCCGCACACAGCTTATGATGGGGACCCCTTCACAACTTCCTAAGAGGAAAAGGAACGGTGATACCGGCTTATTTCGAATATGGCGGCAATCAGTCGAGGAGGCCGGGGTTTAGGTTGGGGGCTATAACACCGTGGCTGCCGAGGACCTTTGCGATAGATAAAGGTCGCCTCCCCTGGGAGCTAGCGGCTGGCAGAATTTGCTGTTTATCCCGTGGTTTCCGGCGTCACGTCCTCTTCCGCCCGATTCCTGGCACGCTTCGTCTCTAGGGTGGCTATCGTCGTCACAGCAGCGCCTGGCGTCAGACCGGAAGTAACGGCCTTCGCGCCTGTTACTTCCGGTTTGGCACGGCTAGGCTCAATTGCACTGGCCGAGAAACCGTGTCCCGACGTCTTTTCATTTTGTTATCGTTATTCCTTGTGTGCGGCTGACGGATCTGCCTTTCCTTGTTACTAGTTGGGTGAGTTCCAAGGTCACATTTCCCTCCAGTTGTTCTGTCTTGGCGGCGCGATGTTATCGACGGCTGTGATTACGGCATGCCGGATGACCGAGGACGCCACATCTTGCCTGGTGGCGTCTTGCGGACAGAGCGATTGTAACGCTCACTCTGCTACAATTAGCCGACAAAAATAAAACGCAAATAATTCTGCGCCTAAGTAAAAACAGCAACGGTTTCGCGCCGAATGAACTTGTAGTGAGGTAGAAAGTGTCATATCTTTCGAATAAAGCAGTGCGTTTGGTTGTCTTCAAGGTTTTTGAAGGTTTAACTAAAGGAAGCATGTAGAGTAGCAGCCTCTCTAGCTGTATAGTAAATGTCTTGTGGCTAATAAGGCGCTAGTGGTAGTGTGTGACGTCGCGGCTCCAGATCACCATCGCCAACAAAACAGCCGTCACTAAGGGGCTGACGAACACGTGGGTATGGGCTCTATAATGGTTATTATATCGTATGTGGAAGGGCGAAAAACTTAAGTGCCGGGAAAGGTATTTGTTAGGCCTAGCACCAGACAAAGTAATGACAAGCGCCAGTGCTTCAAACATCCAAGAGGTGGGTAGAGACCGGGAATCTACATAAAGATGCTTTTCAACAACCTATGCATTTTGTAATACCCAAGAAAATAAATAGCACGCAGCCACATTAACTCTCCCGTAAATGGTACACCCCGTCTCTGCCGCCTCGATGTTCCTTCTACGCCTCCCCCACGCCCGCCAATCTCCAGCACCTAATTCGGCACTGCCCTAAGCTCGCGCGCTACAGAACCTTCAAGCCTCATTTAAGTACATCCACTTTATGCATCTACCTCCGTACAATGAAAACCTCCATGCTGGCTTCAATTGCACATTTTTCTCTAAAACGCGGTATAGCGCGAGCAGTTTAGAGTCGTGAGCCTGCCCTCCTCACCCCACGCGGCCTCTCCAGCCTTCTCAAGGAGCTCACCTGTTTTGGGTCGAACTGTCCGCCTTTGAGATGTCCCAGGCCACAAACACCCAACCTTCTGCTCCCACTTCCACCCTTGACGTAGAGTCTTCCTGCCAAAATAAAGGCTACCTCCTCCTCCTCCAAAATAAATGTATAATAATCAGTGTTTATGTTTATTACAACTGCCAAAAAAGAGCGCCGTTATCTTTGTTCTCGTGTCTTTTAAAAAAGCAAGAGGACAACAGAAAACGAAGCAATAGCAAAGAGTAAGAGGTAAACAAAACCGCTTGATGCGAACACACATCAAATAATACCACACAACAAAGAACAAAGAATAACAAAGAAATAACACACAAAAGACGGTAAAACGAGTGGCTCGTTTCTCGGTATATGCTTTTCTGGCGGCAGGCCATGAAATCGTTCATCACGTCCTTGCTACATTGCATAAAGCGCTTCTAAAAGGGCTGGAACTCACTGGGGGATTCATGCGTCATCTATGTTTAGGCACCACTCGGCACTCACCCTGTATTTTTGCCACCTGCAATAAACATAAGCACCAGTTATTATAAACTTATGTGGGAGGCACTCATGTCGCTGCTATATTTATTTGCTGGGGTATTACAAAAATCAAGCACTCCACCGAACGGGGATTAGTTGTCCCCGGCATTCCCCGAGCTCCATCAAGTAACAATGTCCTAAACTAGTTTCAGTACCCCCCCCCCCCCCACTTCTCACTTGATGACGTCAACGAGGCTGCTCTTGCAACTTGTCTGTCTGGGAGAGTCTGATGCATGCCGGGAAGGCATTGTGCAGACGTCTGCCCTTACGGGTGCACTCGCACATGAACGCGGCACTCAGCACTCTGAGTGTTGTTTAGATTGGTCTCTCCAGAGTTTGGAGTGCGGATTAACTCGAATCGTTTTACCCCAGCAGCAATGGCGCGTACGCCAGTACTTCAGCACTTGTACTGGACGTATAGTGACCTTATTCACCTGTTTATGAACGGCTTGGTCGAAGGAGGGCTGAAGACCAGCGCATCGGCCTTTGTGATCCCAGTCATGAAATCTTCCTCGCCTGCGCGTCTCGACCACAGGACGTCATTCACAGCGGAGGAGTGCGTTGTGGTTGAGGTGGGTTTAAAAGTATTAAATCGCTTCGAGTGTGGCGTTCGGACTTTATAACTGACTTCAAGCCACCCGCACAACTTTGGCAACATAGAGATATTATAGGCAGAGCATTTCCTCGCTTCATACGCCCCGTCCAACAGCCCATTGAAAATAGCCTTTGTGTTCGCTTCCAGAGGCTTCCTTCAAACGTGTGGGTGATGGGAAACGAAGCCGCTGACATGTTGGCCAGAGTAACGCTTTCATACTGTGCTCGTTTGTTGAAAGTGATGCTAGAAGAACGGCACATTCTAAAGCAGACCATTACGGAACATTTTATGCCCGCTTGCCGTCCACGTTACCAACCTTGCGTTAGAACACCGGAATGGCAACGTAAATCTTAATTCGACGCCCCTGTGTCCAACGTGTGGTGTACCAAGCGATATCAGACATTTTTAAGTGCGAATGCACTTTATAAGCGACCCCGAACCTTCCGCCGTCCGCATAGCAACAGCTGCGGGTGCGCGCGCTTTTCGTCTTCCTTAGCAACGGGGAGAGATGGGCGCGCGCTGCCTGGCCGCTGACATGGCACATACCCACGTGGGAGATTGGCCAGGAATAAGTGCGAATGCACTTCTTAAGCGAGCCTGAATCGTCGCGCTCGCATAGCGCCTCCTCTCCCCCCTCGCCTACTCTCCTAAAGCCCCTTTACTACTCTCCAGCTCGCAACACCCTCTCTCGGCGCGCCAGCCAGGCCACTACACTATATAAAAAAAAACAGCATCCGGCGCCAGGTTTCCATCTGCGGACTTTGCGGCCGCAGCGCGACGCTCTACCGACTAAGCCACGGACGCGACGTTGATATCAGTGTTAGTAACGCGCCTTATATCTTTAACGCATTCAAACTACGTCGTCAGCGGCGTGCGTTGGCGACTCAGCGGCGTTATAGCGGCTTGATAACTGCGTGGTGTACACGTGATACTACAAACCCGCTAGTTCTGCATTCTCTCACGTGACTGCGCCTCCACCCCCTTCACTCCGGTCGGCGCTTCGCAGCTGCGGTGCGCTGCGGTGCGGTGCGCTCCTCCTCTCGAACATACACGTTAATTCACCAAGATTTCCGCAGAGGGACAAACGAGGCGTGTTAAGCCGAACGTGATCACGAGGGGGTGTTAATGTAACTAACGGGCAAAATGCCACCAAACTTCAACAAACTCCCCCTCATAGCATCACCCCGTGGTTCGCACTTCCTCATACTCCCCTTCGGGGAAATGCGGGGGAATTTTTTTTCTTCATGAACTGCACAGAATATACTACGGAGTGATCAGTACTCAGAGCCGGCCCTCATGCACCGCTGAGGGACGTCCTAATCCGAAACGGGACCTGGGGCCGAATTCTCTAAAACGACGGGGCGTCGATTTGAAACGACGGGGTAGCGCCATGCAAATGCATGTGTTCTGGGGTTTGTTGGGGCCGTCGCTTTGGGGTACCCTGCAGGGGCAGTGACCGCAGAAAAGCGCTGTGGCAAGGGCGCGAAGCGACAAGTGAAACGACGGGGGGCAGTGGGTGTCGCTTCGCGCCCTTGCCACGGCGCTTTTTTTTTAATTTTTAATTTCCAGATGTTAAACTTAATTGCCTCATTAATAAATCTGTTAATATTTGCACTTCCAGCTCTATTTTTTTTATGGGGTTATGGGACCCTAAAATTTAGGAAAACACACAGAAAACCCTGTTTTGCTTGAAATAAAGAAATCATGAATACAAAGTGGTTTGAATAGTTTCAGAAACGTGAAAACGTGAAAACCTGTAGAACACCGAGAGAGCGACGCGCCCGCCGAGTAAGTTGACTGACACGAGGCCAAGCGGCTAAGGCGCTGTCACAAATCCTTGATCTTGTCATCTCGAGACACGGCGCCGTCACTAATAGGGCAGGGAAAAAAAGCGGTTTGTTTTTTCGGCTATAAGAAATTACTCGTTGTCGTAGGATTCGGATTTAGCTGTTGTCTGAGCACCATTTAGAAAATGAAGGTATATCCTGCTCAAAGGAACGACCACCTTCAGTTGACTCAAGGCGTTTGAGTATCTCAATGCCGTTACCATTAAGAAGAAAGGAATGCTTCTCAGAAGGGTATGCTGACGGGCCAGTTGGTACATTGTAAAACTAAGAAAAACAGCGCAAACTACGGGACGAAGAAAGGTAGGACTAAACCACAGGCGCTGACGAACAACTGAGCGCTTTATTGCAGCAGAAAACATATATATAGAAAAAGGAAAACAACAGAAGGACCGATAATGACCTAGGAGATATCACATCGGAAAAAAACACGATATCTCGTAAACATGAACCGCCACGTGCCGATACAAAGTCTAAAGTTCAAGATAGGTACAGCATTTCCTTTTCCAGAAGTGAAACTGATGCCTCACTAATACAAGCACCTCCTTTCTTTTTGATTTTGAACGCTTCAAAGATTTCCCGCTCTCTTCGTCCAGGATACCGCGCGAGAATCACGCAGTCAGCGCCTGTGGTTTAGTCTTACCTTTCTTCGTCCCGTCGTTTGCGCTGTTTTTCTTAGTTTAAGACTGCTTTACCTTTCTTCGTCCCGTCGTTTGCGCTGTTTTTCTTAGTTTAAGAATGCTTCTCAGTTACGGCTCAAACATCGTTGATAAAAATGGTAAAGAAGGGAGTACCTAACATGGAGCCTTGGGGTACGCCGCTTTTTGCTTTGTACAATGTGCGCGTCTGGCTGTTTGAACTGAGTATCAAAAACCCAGTTTCAACTATTTAAAAAGTCTCTTGCAATGATGTTTACAATTGTGTCCTCGGGGATAAGAGTGATGATGAAATACGATTTCATGCGACGTGCTTCCCCCTTTAACATACTCGCAAGAGCTTTTTCTCCGTAGCTTTTATCGTCCTTTCTTCGCTTACGTGCAAAGTGAACCGTACAACAGAGAAGTCCTTCACGTCTGATATCATCTAATGGCACCCAGAATCCGCCCACTCCGTCCCTTTATCCTCGCGAATGTCGTTACCTACAGTACTTCGCCGTTGGGCGTCAAGATCGTCAAGCTAACAGCGAACGGGCGCCCATCAACAATACCAGTAAAGATGGGGCTCCACCCGCGGTGATGGTGCTTGCGCAGCCACCGGTGTTCAAATATTTACGGATTTTGCTAGGAATGACGCACGTCTAGAAAAAAAGAGCCGTGCAACCGAAAGATCCCTTTCTGTCCGTAAAAGCATCAGCAAATATTTGCGCTCCTCTATAGTTTAGAAATCTATCTCGCGAAGAGAAGGAACGCTTCTTTTGCAGCAGTTCCTCCTTCGCACGAAGGGAGAGCCAAGTTTATTAGTCGAGATTAGTCGGATAGTTTCTTTTTCGGAGTATTTTGTTGCAGGAACTCCTTTCGTGTACTCTGCATTCCTGCTGAAAGAATACCGAGCTGGGACGTGCAGAAAATAGATTTTATTTCCTCCATGTGCGGATATTTCCGCGTCAAACATGCATATTAAACGTTAAAGAAAGGAAGGAAACCTTATTCTTTCGTGATATTCTTCCTATCTTTTTAAGACCAGTTCAAAAAAGAAATAAGAAGGTCGTCTGTGTAGCCCTTGTTTACATCGCTTTATTGGACGCGGGCAGACGACTCTGTTAGTTTCGTTGGTTCGTTTGGCTGTTCTGTTTTTTGCTCTTGGTTACCTGACTGCTTGCCATGTAGTGATTACAAAGAAGAGGTATCTGCTGCGGCTGGCAGTGTAGCTCTCTGCTAGCTTCCGAAGTGCTTCAACGGACACGTGAAAGATTGATGGTGTTTATCAGCGGTGTTGCAGGGGGCCTTTCAAGCGGTTTCCTTGGCGCCACTGCAGGCAGTAGCATCGCGGCAGGGCTTTCAAGACTGGCAGTAAAGCAACGCTCCATGATGCGTTGACATTTTATGGGCCTAATTCGCGTGTCTATAAACGCTGAATAAAGGTATTTTGATGGATAGAGGCAAGCTGAGCTAGAAAGTTTGCGCATTTCCCTTTCGTTAAACTAGTGACTACTTCGGGATTACCGTATTTCCTCGATTGTAACGCGTCCCCGATTGTAACGCACACGTACGTTTACGTGGAAAAATTGGAAAAAAATAATTTCATGCCGATTCTACTGCGCAGATAGACGCGGCCCTACATACCTTCCAGAAGGCATTTTTTGGCGTACACAGCTGTCGCAGCAAATATCCCTTGTGCTTCTTAAAGGAGCCATGAAGAGAAAATACAAGTTCGTTTAATTTGAAAGAACTAGGATTCAGTATCTCACTCAGGTCCATTAGAGCCACAAAAGATGTTTTTTTACGAAAAAAAAGCAAGAAGTATTTAAAAACTTTCAAATTTTGTGCCACAGTGACGTGTTATGAGCAAGAATGACGTCATACGAGCCAACAATAAAATATAATTTTCAGTGCGTTAACTGCACGTTAGCATTCAAGTGATGCGGTCAAATGGAACTAGAGGCCCCATCGCAGACGTCCAGTCATGTGTCGTCGCGACAGGTCAGTTAGGCGGCCGCCAATCGCACAAACAAGGTTCCGTGACGTCATAGAAAAGTTGCGGGAAATTGCCTAGGGCGTCGCCACGGCTTCACACGTTTTCTTTAATATCTCCATTATTTGTTCGAAGATTGTGATGATATTGATATCATTGTTATAGGGACTAAGCAGTCTTTCTAATAAACCCAACTTGTATTTTGTCTTAATGGCTCCTTTAAAGTGGCTTATCCAGCTCCTGCTGACATTAAAACTCAAGTTTGAAATATTGAAAGTGTTTGCTATGTTAACTGCCTTCATAATTTCATAAGGTATGTCCATTGAAGAATGGGTGCAGCTAAGTTCACGTGATGTCGACGGATTGTTTTGGATTGGATTGAGTTGGATGTTGGAAGGAGTTCAGGTACATGACAATGCTGCTGGACGCTTTGAATCCGATACCGGTGTTTTGCCCCATTGTAGCGGGCACGCAAAATCGAAGGCTAATTTTAGCGAAACGGGGTGCGCGTTAGAATCGTGCAAATGCGGTGATCTTTCACGATTGGCGAAACTAAAGCGAGCGAGTGAGAGAGAGCGCGAGAAATTTAGTTGCGGAGCATCGCAGGCAATTCTAAACACCTGTTATCGGAATTGGCATCCAATACGTCACCGTTCCAGCTCATGATATTTCAACCCAAGTGAGGTTCAGGAACTATAGAGCGCCGACATATTTGACAAAATTTGTTTTCCAGTGATATACCTATAATGGCACGTCCATTCGGAAATGTTGTTTTAAAAATGCTCAAGCCTTAAACTGTGACCTGTTTTGATTGGCAAAGTTTGGCCAACTTCAAAGCGAATTAGCAACTTTTTTTTCGTAATAACATATGGTTAATCAGTCGTCAACAATTTCTCGCCTTCCACCGACTACAAAAAGAAAAGAAGCCGTTTGTATAAGAAGCCAATATGTAGAAACAGCCTAGAGAACCCATTTTATGTTTTCGGATTAACTTCCACTGCCTCTCCTGCTCCCTTTAGCGCTGTGCAGCGCCCTATAGCTTGGCGCCCCCTGTTGTCAAGGGCTTCGTGCACACAGCTGGCTTCGCGCTATGACGTAAGCGCTCAGGTCGGAACCAGCCCCCGACGTCTTTCCAAACAATAACTTTCGTCTGCATCGAATTCCAGGCGCGATTTTTCTTGTGATCTCTTTGGGAAAGCAGTGTCTCCTTTCTCTCTCTCTCTATCTCTCTCTCACTCTCTCTCTCTCTCTCTCTCTCTATATATATATATATATATATATATATGTATATCTCTTTCTGTCCCTCTTTCTCTCTCTCTCTCTCTCTCTCTCTCTCTCTCTCTCGGTCGCTCTCTCGAATTGTCCTCTGTGGTAGTTGTCGCAAGCTTTGAATGGCACACGATGTGCGGCAGCGGGTATGCGGCCTTGATGGCACGGCCGGGCAAATCAAGGCTGCTCTCGGAGGGGCTGTTTTGACGTTTATCACTCGCGTTGTTCTAACTTGTCCTAACCGCTTTAGTTGCGGAGGCACAGGCCTTGTACATTCCTTTTAGGGGGACTCACGTGATCACGTTCATATGGGACTTACAAATTCCTCACCCGCGGGCTTAAAAAGCACCGTGTACCGCTACGAAAGGTTTCGCAAATTCATAGGAATGTTCCTAACGGCCTAGTTTGCTTGTTTTAGAAATATCTCACTTCTTTACTGAGATAAAAACTAAACAAGAAACACATTTTGGGTTATCCAGTTTACACTAGATGGCGCTACCTGTCAAGCAAGTGAGAGTTTTTTTATTATTATTATTTTAGTGCAGAAGGGAGATATCTATAAAATCGGCAAACTAGGCCGTTGTGAACAGTATTTGTAAATCTTCTCGTAGTAGTGCACGATGGTTGTTTGAGTCGGCCGTAGGTCATGAAGTTGAAAGTCCCATAGGCCGTTAGGTGGAGGGGCGTTCGGGGTAACCGCGTACCCTGCTTTCATTGGGACGCTTTAGCCACCTACAAACCTTCTTGCTTCTTTGTAAATTATAATCATCATCATATCAATGTCCACCGCACAAGGTCTTTCCCATATACTTCTAACTGCCCCAATGACGTAGTATACGAATCCATTATTCGCCACCAAAGTTACTTGCGTCACCCTCCATCAAAATATTCGTCTTCCCCAATTTCTGTGCCTGCGAACAAGTTGATAACGGCAATAGCTCATGTACGGCATCACTCCGCCGAAGCGACGGACCCGGATGTCAACGGGTGCGCGCATATTGAAAGGAGACTGCTTCGAATGCGTGATATCGTCTGCCTTTTCTCGCGTAGCCTATTTGTCGTCGCTGCAGTAGTTTATAAGCATATTAAGTACAAAAAAGAACACGAAAACGGCTCGTGCCGTGTTCATAATATTCCCACTAACGCACTACTTGCACCACGCGGAGTAACATCCGCCTGCGGTGATGAGCCACAGCGGCAGCTGCCGTTCTTAACTTGTCCCCAAGTAAAGTCCTCCCTCCCGGTTTTGTTTTCGCTGTGTCCCACCCGTTTTCAGTTACCCACATAAGATGTAAGGCCCAACTCCACTTCCTTCTTTTGATTTGACACGGCGATGATGTCTTCCATCCGACTTCGATCCTTAATCCAAGACGCTCGCTTCTTATCCCTCAGCGTTGCTGCTTCCATTCTTCTTTGACATTTTGGCATGACATACTGCTATGACGTCACTCGCGTCAACCAGTCTCGCCACCGCAACAATCGCATTCCGAGCCCACGCCATTGAAATAGCTTTCCATTGTCCTCTAGATGTTCTTCAAAACTGAGATTTCTTTAAACCGAGCTCGATGACCCGATTTATGTGCAACCTGCATTTAAAGGGGCCACCAATTGATTAAAAGGACTACTTTGTACCTATAACAATGACACTAATTTTGTCGCAAACTTGGAACAAATAGTCGAGATATTAAAGAAAACGCGTAAAGCAGTGGCGCCTTCTTAGCCACTTTCCGGCAACTTTTCTATGACGTCACATAGAAACTTTTCTACGATGTCACATTGTGTGATTGGCGGTCTCCTAACTAACCCATCGCTAAGACACGTGGCTGGACGATTGTAGTGGGCCGTATATACTCGGGTACAACTTAAAAACGGCAACGGAAGTTTCCGCTGTGCCTCATCACTGCATCCGGATGTTACTCCGCGCGGCGCAAGTAGTCCGTTACTGCGAACATTTCAAACACGGCACGAGCCGTTTCCGGGAGTTTTTCTAACTTCATATGCTTATAAACTACTCCAGCGACGACAAACTACGTGAGAAAAGGCAGCCGATATCAAGCATTCACAGTAGTCTCCTTTCAAAACACGCGCGCGCGTTGACATTCGGGTCCGTCGCTTAAACGGAGGGATACCGTACATGAGGTATTGCCGTTCTTAACTTGTTCCCGAGTATAGTTCAGCTTGATCACCCGCTGCTGTGGCTCAGTTGCTAAGGCGTTGTGCTGCTGAGCCCAAGGACGTGGGTTGGATTCCCGGCCGCGGCGGCCGCTTTTCTGATGGAGGCGAAACGCGAAAACGCCCGTGTGTTCGATATTTCGGCGCGCGTTAAAGATCCCCACGTGGTCAAAATGAATCCGGAGACCTCTATTACGGCGCGCCTCATCGCCTGCGTTTCGTCGGCGCATTAAACCTCACAATCAATCCTTTTGATCGCATCACTTGATTGCTAACGTCCAGTTAACACACTAAAAATTACGGCCTTGGTCCTGGTCCATATGACGTCACTGTTTCCCATAACACGTCACTGTAGCGCGAAATTTGAAAGGATTTCAATACTTACTCCATTTTATTGGTTAAAAACGTCTTTCGTGGCTCGAATGGAGCTAAGTAGAATACTGAATCATAGTCCTTTTGAAAAAACAAAGTTGTGTTTTGCGTGCGAGGAATGCGGCAACCTGGTACCAGAGTCATTCAATGCTTTTGAAGGACTCTGTTGATACTAACACGAGGCACGTGGATGGCCTTCGTTTCTCGTTACATCCAACTATTTTAGCAGCCTAGTTTAAAACAAGCATTTGTCCTTGGTTTCCTTGCTCAGGTTTCCCTGACCTTAGTTTCTTTGAAAGCTGGAGCTGGGGCAAACAAGTTGTTTTCGCGAATGTTTTGTTCAACGCGAACAGTGTTTTTTACGTGTTCGTCGACATTTCGTGGTTGTATACTGAGCATACACATTCTGCTACCTTGTTTCCTGCCAGTGGCATTCACAAGTTTCTTTCTGTGTTTGTTTTTGGAAGATAGGTTAGTTCTTTGTCCGGCCTGGTCCGGCCATGACCGAGTGAAGAACCCGCAAACATTTTCTCTCTGTGTTCTCTGCTTGGGCTCGAGGTCTCAGGTTACTGTCTGTTTTTTCTTTACATTTTTTTCCCTGGCAGCCTAACTACCGCTATTCAGGTGTTTCGTTAAAAACATGTAAAGAGAGCCAAAAGGCCGAGAATAGTTTCGAGCGAAACGATGGCGCGGGAAAACGGAAGTTCTGAGCGCACATCCCTCGCGAAAATAAAAGCACTTGTGCAATATTGGGGAAAATGGGGAAAAAACTCAGTAATTGGGCGGCGCATGCAAGCATTGTCAGAATAAATATTTTAGGCAATGTTTACAACTGCTGTTCAGCACACCACCCTTCTCCTCCTTTCCACCCTTACTCAGTCCTAGCACACAATGCTAAAAGTCAAAATTTGTCGTGCTATCGACAAATTGTCGTGCTATCGATAGCACGACAAAAATTGTTGTGCTATCAATTAATTTAGATACAAATGCTTCATTCCTCTGAAGTTGAAGTAGGCAACTCATTTCTCGGCATCCGTCCGAGGAGTTTGCTATAGAGCGCAATTGTCTGCTCTGCCTACGTGAGTAAATTAATGTAGCTCAAAACTCTTCGCTTGCAGCCCAATATTCCATTCTCCCCTCCCTAAAAACAAGTATTTTAGTATTCACGAAGTTTCGCGATCGTGTATAGAGGTGTACTTCTTTCTCCCGTACATCGATAGCACCTTGAATGAATGCGTTGTAGAGTACTCAGTTCTTTTGCTATAGCGTAATGCAGCCGGAGGAAGAGATATGGATGGCAGATGGAGATTGCACTGCAAACCTCTCATGTCGCCACGTGAATCGACGAATAACGGGACAACTTATGAAGGAGGGTGCATTAATTACCGCGTGAGTACATACCCGACGACCCACTCTTAATTTCTCCCAGATTTCCACTTTCTGACCGCGGTGCTCCTCAGGGGGGCGAACTTGCACCTCCGCTCTTCCTTGTGGATCTTAAGTTTTTCCACGGCAATGTTGGGTGGAAACTGGCTCCTGGAAGCGGCGAATGTCAAAACAGAAAGAAACAAATCACCGTCAGCGAGCCCATCGGGGCTGTACATCTGTAAAGGCCTCACGAATATTTTGTCGGGTTGTTTTTGCTTCGCCGATGATAAGACACCATGCTATATTTACAGGCGTTGCTTTGACTCCCAGTGGACACGCCTTTTCCCGCCACCTCTTTGTTAGCGCGCGTGGGCGCCGAAAGAAGTCGACATTGTTCTCGAATGACTCCAGCCATCCTCAGACAACAAGGACTGACGTCAATCTAACTTCTCCTAGCTCAGTAGAAAGCCTGCAGGCTTTGGTATGATAATATGCAGTGACAACCTTTTACGTTTCAGTTTCAAAAGCTTCGGCAGAAACAAAAAGCGTCACTGCACTGAGCTGAAACTTTGTAATGTTTTTTTTTTCTCGCGAGGGAAACAGGGGGAAAATAAAGAGACGACGCGGAAGCCTTCAACTTCTGTAGGAGGCGGCGGTCGTTCTCAGGCGCGGTGTTGGGCACACAACAAACCCCTGCCGCGCGCTCGGCGAGCCCTGTATACGCCCCCTTTCTCTATAAATCTCCGCAAGCCACGCACTGTGGACGCAACGCGGTGCTCTCGAGGCATCTGCGCGCTTCTCCCGGAACGCGCAGCTGGTGTCCGTTTAAGGCGAAGGCCTCTCGCAGCTGCTTCTCTTTACCATGACAAAAGCGGCCAGGGACTGTATGTATACACAGCCGTAGCGAGAAGCCAGGGAGGAAAGGATCTTTGGGCTTAACGGTGTGCCTACAGGCCCCCAATTCGTTCATAAAGATTCACGTGCCGTGGCGAGAGAAAGAGAGAAAAAAATACATTCATGTGTTTGGGAAAAAGTGGTTGATATTTGGCCACCGGCTGGTCCTTGTGTCTAGGGCTGCGGTCTCTTCCCCTCTGTGAAGCTTGGTTAAATAGCGCGGTATAAGTGGTATTCATTAAAAAGTTTGGCTGTCAATTTGTTCGCTTGGCAACCCTGGAAACGGTCACATACTTGGCCGATGCGCCACGGACATGGCGCGGTTTGTGGCACTGCGGCCCGCATGCAGGCCGAAAAAAAAAAACACCGGCGTGCGTCGTCTGCTCCGTCTCAACCCGATTCTCAACGGTGGTGTCAACAGAGGTGTTATTAATCGCACTCATATTGGACTAGAGGCGTTACTTTGTGTTCGGTGAGGTAAAATTTGGAACGTCCAACGCAATGTGCTTATCACGGACAAGTACCGCCATCCCGCAGAGCCCGACGTAACCAGTGGTGGCGCGCTCACATGGTTGCCTGCATGGGCGCCTCGCTAGTGAATACAAGCTATAGACGGGACAACAAAGAGGAGACCACACAAGACTAGCGCTAGACATCAACTGAAATTTCTACCACACACAAGAGAAGGTATACAGGAACAGCGCATGCGCGAACATGGCTGCACCAACCAGAAAAAAAGAATCAGAAAAAATCGCGACGAAGTCAAGTGGTTCATTATTTTACGCACGTGGCCAGGGCCCATAATCTATTTCTTTTTTTGACAAACTCATAGGTGCCGTGCTTACACAGTTACCACTTGCATTCCGCTCCCCCCAAGAACCGAGGCCCTCTGAACCCCGGGAAACGGGAGTAACGGGCCAAACACATGTGCGGATAACGACGCGTTTACGCACGCGTTTTCGCTCTCCGGAAACCGGTCCGGCAGCGGTGAGGAACACGCATGAAGGCTGGAGGACCAGTTTCGGAGAGGGGAAAAGAATACGGGCGGAAACGCGTCGCTCTCCGCACATGTGTTTAGCTTTTAAAGGCGCAAGGAAGACAAAGTACAATTTCGTTTGATTTGAAAGGCCTAGGCCTCAGTACCTCACTCAGCTGCATTCCGGCCACGAAGGACGTTTTTTTAACATAGAAAACACAAGAAGTATTGAAAAACTTTCAAATTTCGCGCTACAGTGACGTGTTACCGTCAAAATTGACGTCATATGGGCCAGAACTAAAAACACAGTTATCAGTGTCAATTGCACTTTAGCATTCGAATAATGCAATCATATGGAACTAGAAGCCCCACTAAAATCGCCAAGTGATGTTTCTTGGCCAAGTGATGTTTCACGCCGGCTGCCGCCAATCGCACAAACAAGGTTTTGTGACGTCATAAAAAAGTTGCAATAAAGCTGCTGGGGAGTCGACTCTGTTTCACATGTTTCCTTGAATATTTCTATTACTTGTTCGAAGTTTGCGATATAATTGGTGTGACTGTTATCGGGACAAAAAAAGCCTTTCGAATGAACCAAACTTGTATTTTGTCTTCTTGGACCCTCGAAACACTTCTAACCATTATGTGGTCTAGCGACCGCCATTCGCGAAGCAGAGAACCAAGCCAAGACAAAAAATGGCCGAGAATGTGTCTGGGCAGTCACAAAACATGCTTCGAAAGCAACGTTTCTTGGACCACTTTTTTTTTTTGTCAAGGCCAAGGGCGAGGCTTTGGTTTTGAGCGATTTCAAATTCTCCTCTCGTTCTCCTGCGTGCACCGCGGGTTTGGCGGCGTTTTTCTAGCAACGCACGCTGCGTAGACATCATATCCAGCGCTTTGATTGTGGAGGGCGTCCTGTGGGCGTGGCATTGTCGGAAGGGCGCGTGGACAACGGCAGACCAGTACGACGCAGAAGCACCTGTAGCTCACAGAAGGAACGGGAGACTGAGGGTTAAAAAATTGGCTGGCGATTACCACACCCCCTAATGCGATATTTGGGCGCAGCAGTAGTGCGCTGAGGCAGCAATCACTCGTGGGTTCTCTCGACGTCAGCGATGATGAGCCTCTGCGTCGCGCGAAGTGCGTCTCAGGAAGGGACAGCGAACTGCATCTTGAGCGAACGCACATCATATAGTCACACGCGCGCCCTTCTACGTTTTCGCCCCAGCGTCGCTCCGTCGAGGGCCTCGTGCGGCCACAGCATACTGCTCCCTCCTTAGTGCAAATTTAAAGCGCAACAAATTTAGACAGAAGACGAGCGACACAAGGACAAGCGCTTGTCCTTGTTTCGTTCGTCTTCTGTCTAAATTTGTTGCGCTTTAAATTTGCGCTATGGAGTACCAACTAGCTCGAACCTGCACGTTGCCCCCTCCTCTCCCCCACCGCATACTTCTGGAGAGCACTGGCTAGCGCCGCCACGGCGAACCGCCCTCCCCTCCCAATTTCGCGACACTCTCCTCCTTTGCTTTCTTTCATCGTTCGCTTCTTTTTTCACTCGTCGGTCTTGCCATCGTTCACTCGGTTCCGCCGACAAAGCGGCTCGGCCCAGAGACGGCCGCCACAGGGCTGCGCCCTAAAAATAGGCCGCGTGTCTGCAAGCTTCGCTGCAAATGTCGTCGACGGCCTCTGCACGTAAATGCTTCCCTTCTCTCCCTCGCCCACCTATCACGCTCTCACTCTCTCGTCTCGCTCCTCCCACGATAAACACGGTGGAGGTGTTCTCAAGTCATTTCAGTTTTGCCGCGTTCCCCTGCTGGCGCAATCTACTGCAACCATTTGTTACTTTTGAACGTGCCACACTACCACGAGATGGCGCCGTGAACGCTTTTTGTATTTCGAGGTCAAAGCATTTTTCAATGCGCAATTTTTTATTTACTATTGCGAAACGCAAGCGGGTGCGTAGTTTTTAATTAATTGAACAATGCGAATATCACTTATGTATTTATGTCTTGCCTCCAATATCCCTGATGTTTTCTTTTTGCCCAACATGTTCCCAAATTTAGCCGTATATATATGCTTTGCCTATATAAACGTCTTGTTCGAAAATTCCGTTAACTTTTGGCCCGGGGGCTGAATTGACAGACAGACAGACAGACAGACAGACAGACAGACAGACAGACAGACAGATGGATGTATGAATGTATGAATGTATGAATGTATGAATGTATGGATGGATGGATGGATGGATGGATGGATGGATGGATGGATGGATGGATGGGCGTACAGATACTCAGACAGACATCAAAATTTTTGCGTTTAAGTAGCCCAAGAAAGACGATAGTATTTCTTGGGCTACAGCTCACAGCTTCGCTGGTCATCTGCTTCTGCAGGAAAAGATGACTCATGATATTTATCCTGACGTTTTGTTTTTGTTATTTTTGACTGCACTCGCGACAGCGTAAGGCAGGGTCTCTGATTTGTTGTGCTATTATTGAATATAGATAGATGGCGCTAGCGGTTTTGTGGATCGACGAGTAAAACCCACTGTAGCCGAGAAGCCCGAATGCCATCTGACCCTCGCAACTCAAGGTTCCGAGCCAAAAAAAGAACGCTACTTATTAAATAAAGCGCTGTAATCGTTAGTATTGTCTTGAATAAACACATTTGGTAGGAATGTGTAACTTCACTCCTGCAAGTTATGATCTTTGCGCATGAATTCTACGTTAATGCGGGTTAAATCAAGATTTGGCTGTTTTTCTTCGGCTTCGTTCTTCAAGTGTGTCTCGCGGTCATAGTGTTGCTGCTGTTTGGCCTAACGCCGCCAAGTATCCGTGATGTCCCCAACAGCTCCTCCGTAAAGATTGACCTATTTCCACTCGCGGGCGTCGTCCGGAGTTGTGTCCGCACCCCGTTACCGACCGTCGCCTCCTATTTTAAATTCTTCTGTCGTGCTTTTCCGTTCGTGCCATTCTGTATTGAAGTTTGAGCCAATCATAAACTGAGCAGTATTCGTTCGTGCGACAGGCTGGCTTTCTAGGGCACTAACGCCGTTATCAAATCGAAGGTGACGCCTCGATCCGCGCACGGAATTTAAGAAGCGATGGAATAAGGGCTAAAAAATGAACCAAGACGAAGAAGAAAAGGAAAACGCTGTCGCTAGGCGTTCGTCTTGTCGCGAAAGGTCGCACCGATCTCGATCTCGTAAAGGGCAATTCCGAATGCACGCTTTGTTTGCGCTCCTTCAGTCGCGTATGATTTCCGTTACTTTTGTCTCGTTTTTTTTATTTCCCTCACTACACGTGTTGCTTCACTCCGAGAAAGCTTTTCTCTTTATTGCTTGGAACTGAAAAAAATAGTGACGCACGTGCTACCCATCTCCCTGTCGCGAGAAACGATTCTGTAGACATTTTCAAGATCAGGGAGTGTACTCAATGCGAGAGAGGGTATTCAGGCCATTGCCTTTTCGTTCTGTAGAATTATATCTTTTTTTTTTTTCAAATAGACGGAGCCTCGAGTGAGACCTGGGGTAGTCTGTTTAACGTTGTTGACCCCGATTCGGCTGTAACCGCGCGAGGCTTTCAAAAACCACTTAGATACAGCGGCTTGACAATTAAGCGGAGACGAGTTTTAAGACTATTGCTCTTGGAAGTACATCGCTGTTGGGAGTATTGACCATTTAGATGCAGAAGCTTGACAGTTAAGCGGAGGCGATTTTAAGACTATTGCCGTTGGATGTACAGCGCTGTAGGGAGTATTGACGTTGGCGATATATTGCTATTGAGAGTGTTGCTGACCTTGGATGGGCTTTACTAACCGGGAACCAAACACCTTTGAAAAACAAACACGTGCGAGGACGCGAAGCGACTCGAGACGTCCTTGACAGAGCAGCTCTTACGTCCGCAGTAACGGAGGTGTGCACGTCGAACCGCGGTATAACGAACTCGCCGGGCCGCGCGAATTCTTTCGTTAAACCGAGAATTTCGTAATACAGAAAGAAGATTAGCCCACAGGCAACTGCTGGGTGAGTCTGATTTTTTTTTTTTTTTGCTAGATTTGGAAATTCGTAATATTTAGGTTCAACTGGTATAGTTGCTGAGATCTTATTCGTGCCTGGTCTGGTATGCCATGTTCATACATGCTCATGCCAATTGACAACAGAAAGGAAAAAATTTCTTTCTTTCCACGTTTCTTTCGTATCCACTTTCAGGAACGTACATCCGTGAGCTTTAAATTTGAAAACGAGACACCTCTATCAGCAAGAACATAATTGTGCGGCTAGTTTCTTGAGGTTCCAAAAGTGGCACGCCACTCCATGTTTGGAAGGACAACGAAAGTACAATTGCTAACGTCATATGTTGAAACGGAGTCAAATCGACTGAGGGGTTATCACCATTAGGCACCTTCCAAGTGCACAACAAGCAGTGTCATTTAAGAACATCGTTTAAAAAGTGGCGCTTCTCTTGCCATTTGGGACCGCCGGATGACTAAGCCTATCCCAGCACACTTCAGAAGCTTTTCTCGTCATTGATTCTTGCGTCTGCTTTCGGGTAGACCCCAAGAACAGCCTCTGCCGCACGTGAATGGCCGAACAGTCACGCACACTTGTTAAAGGGACACTGAAGTGAATTTGTCAAGCTCCCGTTTTTGCTTGGACTGCGTAGACTGGCTCAAATTAGCACACTTTTCATCGTTTATCCGGTTGACAAATCGATCATTATTTTACAAAGCCCGAAAGAAGAAAAACTACCATGCGCGGTTTGCGGCGGCCGCACCAACTAAAGCTGTGACGTTAGAAGGAGCGGGCACCGTGATTGGACGATGCCCAAGGTGAGCAACCAAACAAGTTTCGGTTTCGGTTTCGGTTCTGTAAAACACAACTGGTGGCGTTGTTGGATGGGCATTCTCAATAACTCAGTAATCATCGTACCGTGCTTCTGCCATGTTGTCAGCTGTGAAAATGCATAACGATAAGCCTCCCAGGACGGCTTGGAATCGTAGCATTCACTAGCCGAGGCCTACGCAGTGCATGGACGCCCTCCGCGTCCCCGCAGACGCCCAAATGTCATGCGCTTTTCCCCCATATTTGGAGCTTGCCTCACTCATGCCTGTACCGTAAAAAGCGTGTTCGCACCAGGCCAAGGGTCTGTTCATTCTGGCCTGTGCCCACTGCCCGCAAGCAGTCGGTGCTTATGGCAACAGCACGCCAACGAGAACTCGCTAGCGCGCCAGTGCCAGCCTGCGCGCGTTCTAGAGGAGGGGGAGGAGTGAAACTTTATTTTTGATCAGAATAGAAGAGAGTTAGGGCCTGTGGCGCTCCGCACAGGTGCAGTCCCTATTCCGGGACCCCATTGGTCAAGGCCGCCACTCTCGCCCGTCGAACTAGAGCCCTTTGAGACTCCAGCCCCGAGCAATTGAGCAGGGCCGCCTCCCATGCCTCTCTGGTAGGGGAAGGGTTGGGGGATAACGCAGGGTTGCGCTGGCATGCCCACACCATGTGGAAGGTGTCGGACACCTCCCCACAGTGCAGACACCGCCCATCTGTTTTAGGATCGAAATGCTTTGTTACTGCAGGGCACATAAATGTGTTCGTCTGCAGGCGCCGCAGTATTCGCTCATCGGCCTTGCTCAGACCCTTAGCAGGGGCTGGGTAAAGCCGGCGGTTATCGCAGTAATGTTTTACGATTTGTCTAAACCGCAGAAGTGGCTTGCTAATCTCCGAGCCGGGAGAGCATGGGTGAGGCGCCCGGTGGGTAAGCGCTCGGGCAGCCGCGTGCGCGGCCCCCGTTACCTCTCAGACCCTGATGCCCCGGAGACTGAACTAGTTCGTAGAGCCATGAACGTTGCGGCCCAAAAAAAAGGTGAACTTAATGTAGAAAACATCGGCAGAAAACGAAAAAGTTAACTTACAAAAAAAAAAAAAAAAGCACGTACCCGCGGGGACTCGAACTCGTGACTTGCCAAACACCTGCGACAATACACCTGGCGCCCCAGACTACTCGGCCACGAGACCGGCTCAGCCGACCTTGGTTATAAAAGGCATATATTGTACAACACGTTTACACTTTTATTTAGTTTTGGCATTTCAAGCAGCTTAGGTGACTATTTGTTGTATTGCGCTCGTGCAGTAAGCGTACCCCGAGTTTCCACAATAGCTCACGTCTAGCAACTGCATTTCGTAGACGGAAAAGCGTTCGCAGATGCGTAGTCGTGCTGCTGACCGCTGTGGTTGTTCGCCCAGCGCAAAAAAGTGCTTCCCGCACCCTAGTTTTACGCTGTGCGGTAAAAATATTAGTTGATTTTATTTCCTTAGTACCTATATTGACTTCGCTGACTCTTCTCCCGCCTTCAAGAGGCCTTATATTTTCCTACTGGCGTACCAGTCAGCGAAGCGTCGCATGTGCGCTTGTGCAGTGCTTGTGTGAAGCGACCTTGACTTGGAGCTAGATACAGTGTACAAACTAACCAAGTAAAGAAAGGCACATTCTTCCATTCACAAACGTGTCCTGGCTTCGTTTCAACTGAGCGTAGGAATTGCGACGACCCGTCGGCGGCCGGCGGGCGAAACGCTGGGCCGACTGACTCTGTCTGAAGTCCGGGGAGCCGTGCAGTAGCACAGCCAATTGCGAGCTCGGCCCCTCCTGACGTCACACGAAAACGCCACAGAAAATGGGCGAGCGTAAAGAGAGGAGGACAGCATTTTCCAATTAATTTTTCTACTAAATAAAATCGCGTAAACGCGCCCAGAGTGGTCGAAACATGGCCTGGGGACTCCGGGCTACAATTTGCGCTAGTAATCCCGCAATGTTTACATATCACTTCAGTGTCCCTTTAAGTCTCACGAAATTTTAAAACAAAGCGCCGTGTGTGTAAACACTCGGCGTTTTATTGTAAACAATCTAAAACCCTCGCTCTTCTTACGTGGCGTGATTCAAAAGAAAGCCACGAAGTGAAGTTTTATTGTACGAAAACCTGGAATTTAAAAGGCCACTTTTATTCGGCTTGACTGTACTGTTATAAATTCGCGCCGCTTGCGCAGAACTTTGTATTAGACCCAGTTTTGCGTCCGGATTCAGCGAAGTGAGTCTTTTAGGCATCGACAACTGTCAGGCGCAGATGTCAATGTTCCGTACGTCCCGCGTGACCCAGTTTTATGACTGTGACGCTTAACGGAACAGCCGAAAGAAGCGCCGAGGTTGTACGACATTTCCGGTCCCTATCCGTTTGTTCTAAAACCAACCGTTAGAGCGGCTTTGTTAGCAGCTGTACCCAATACCTGACGCATGACAAAGGCATGCGAACTGTGTACTTTGTGTACGGACCTCAGGAAACCGCGGTGAACTCTATAGCGATCACAACGTCGCTACACGGCCGACAATTCCAGGCGCGGACTTCGCGTCGCATTTCCGGGGTTGTCGGCGCGCATCGCGATAAGGCAGGCAGGGCTTAATTGTCCGCGCATCTGGAATCGCCCGCTGCACTCGTACACGCGCTTGGGAGATGCTGGTTTCATACGTTCGCGTTGTTTCCACTTCTACGCCGCCATTTTGGTTTCGTCCGGTCTTCATTCCGCACCAGGCAAGTGCCCCAGGTGTATCCGTGCCTGGTTTCGAATTTCGCGCCAGCGTTAGGTTTAGTTGTGTATGATTGGCCCCCGTTTGTCACCCCCTCCTCCTTCGTCACTGTTTTTAATCGCACAATACTAGAAAAGGTACGAAAAGAGTGTAGAATTGGATGTAAACCCAGCTCCGAGAAAAATCCTTTTCCCGTTCGTGACTTCACAGCATCCTCATCACCTTCCTCATCCCCTTCTCCGGTCATCCGGAAGATGGCCCGCTTGTCCTAACGTGAGGAGTATGGTGTGATGAGCGGGATGGCGAATCATCCCTCTATCGCTCTAAGCCCGGTCCTCTCTAGAGGCAGATGCGCACACAAGTACGCAGGCTCGCTCACTAGTGCACCCACTTATCACTCGCTCACCAGTCAAGAGTGAGGCCTGAATGAGACAGGTGTGAGGGCTGAGTGACAAATGAGGGTGAGTGTGAGTGGCAACTCACGAGTGCGAGCGCCACACGCCGTGAGCCCCCTCACCCCTCACTTGCGGATGATCGGACGGCACACCGCAGTACGATGCCGATGTTCCCTCTATTTGGGAAGCGGAATTTTTATACATCCCCTGATTAATAACATTTATGTGTCAAGCAGCGGAATCCTGGGAAATAATGTCGCGAACTTTTACCACAAGAGGGACAATGCGAACTGTAGGTTGATTTTGGCCCTGCGTCCGCGTTCTTGCGTGAAAACAAACTCGCCAACATTTGTGATCGTGTTTCTTTTTACCAATTCGTTCGAAATAGGAACTGACCAAGAACTTTTTATTTGTTCGTAAATTTTTGACCGATGACCCCGTCTTAGTCACCGCTTAAGTACTTCACGTGACTTGTTATCTAAGAGGCCCGTGCGTCATCGAAAACAATACCAGCGTCTGGACAATGCATCGTTTAAAAGTCGTTTTCGCAATCCATCTACAGAGCTGTTCATTCCCACAGCGTCATTGCATTCCAATGACGTCATACTTTCCACATGTGTGGGGGTGGGGTTTACAGCGCTTGCTACCTGTGTACATCAGCTTGAATTCGCGCGTGTACGTCCTGTTATCGCGTTATTAACAACTCGGGTGCATTTGCGCGAGATATAAAAAGATGGAGAAGCGGTGGTTGAATACGAAAATGTTGGCTAACCGTGAAGTGCTTCTGCAAGCATGAAGGTACAATTCTAAACGCTGCTGAACGCGACGGCTTTAATTCTAGTACCTTTTCTTCATGCCCGCAATTCTTCGCCGTGTCATGTCGAATACTGGTGTATACAATCGCTATATTGCCGTTCATAAGTAACCGGAGCAACTAAGTGCCCTATGCATTCAGCATACTTTCCGGGTGTGTGGTGGTAGCTATGGCGGTTGTCAGGCCCAACGGGTTAGTGCACGTACTCCATACTGTGCGTACTCGGCTGAATCCCATATTTGGCTGGAGCGACACATATATTGCAAGGAACTGACAACCGCTGGCCAATTACGGCAACATGGGCGCTATCGGGACGTGGGACTAGAAGAATACGAACACCGTTAACTCGATGGTATTCTTAAATTGACTTTGACTTCGACTTTGGCTAGGACATTGCTACACAGGAACACCTGGAGGAACATGGGAGTAGCCTTCGTTCCGCGCTGGACGCAAAAGGACTGAGGACGATGATGGTGGGGGTAATTGTGGTGATGATTATTATTATTATTATTATTATTATTATAATTATGCTTCCATATTGTTGTATCTGACGAGATGCAGTCCACGCAGCAGGGGCTTTCATGCAGACACTGAGACTTCCAGCGTACGCTTCTGGCATTCTCAGACTTTAACAGCGTTTGCACAAACGGTGACGTAATCCGTACAAGAGTGAAACGTACCCACAAAAGGGGAGTGGCCAAGGCATGATAACGCGACTACAATCTCATTCAGTTACGAGAAACTACGGGAATGTCTATGAAGCATTCAATGAATCAATCAATGAACTCATTTGAACCAGCTAGTCACCCAAACTTCCACTGGCGCTGAGCTTCACAGCACCTCTGTGTAGTCGTCCTTGATACTTCTTATAAAAACTATTATGCTGCTGAACGGCTGTCAATGGCCAATTATATATCTGTTCAAAGGAGCATGTGCAGAGACAGGAAACTGACTCCGAACGCATCACTATGCTTGTAAATTTCATGGTAATGAGTACTCTACCTTGTTAATGAAGCCGTCATCTGTTTCATTCGTGTGCGGTTGTAACTGCGTGTGGTGCGGAAGTATTGACTTCGGCACATTTGGCGCCAAATTCAACCGTCGACTACCCCGTAGAAGCGCGTACTTCGTGTTGTGATCCAAGTGTACAGCTCAAAAGTACACTCTTTGTCAAAATGTTCTAGGCCAATGCTAAGCCTTTTTGACCGCTAAGAATTCAATGAAAAAGCTTTACTTTAAATGTGAGAGAATGACAAAAAGAAAGAAAGGTGCTTCCTCTATCCTTCCGGCGTAAAGTGTTTCGACCTCGCTCGGGAAGTAAGCCCGTACATATTATTTTTTGTGGCCTGCGCACTTTCGGCTTGGGCAAGAAAATTTCGACAAAAAAAGTACGTTGGGACGTTCATGCATACGGAAATGTCTTCAGGGCTGCCGTTGATCCACCGACCGTTGAACTCAAACAAACAGAGCGTTCGAAGTCTAAACCCGCCTCCCTTCCAAACCTGTCAGCTAAATCATATACATTGGCCAACAGCTGGGGTCATGGTCCTTACAACGAGAGCTCCTGAGCCCCCGGTTGTTGAGGTTTAGAACACAGAACAGGCCGTTCTACCTTCCCGTTGGGTAAGTTGTGTCTCATACCGAAGCAGTGCGAGATCGCGCTGTTCGCTTCATTCATTATGTTTATCTTATTATATCAATGTATGGCACTCCTTTAAACTGAATCTCGCCGGTCAAACCTAGGTTGTCACCGCTGAAACTCTACACTATCCATTTACGACAACTTTTATCGCAGTCAGTTTTCTCAGCCAACCACATCACATCGCTACCGCCGCATGCCTTTTCCTCAGCACAGGTTATATCCATTCCAAGACTCCCGACACCCAAATCCCAGCTTAAGCGCACAAATAAACAACAAGGACACAGAACGACAATGACAAGACAAGCTCTTGTGCTTGTCTTCTTTGACCGTGCTCTTTTTGTGTGTGTGCTGAAGCTGCTGATTATTCAATATCAACTAGCCCGAGACGAAGCCCAACTCCGTTCGGGCACAACATTTTGTGCGTCATTTAAAGGCGAAAGCCTTCTATGTCTCATTAGTAACCGATTAGTAACCATATTAACCATTAACCATAGTAACCATATTACCATAACCAATAGCCATATTACCAATAACCATATTACCATAACCAATAACCATAGTAACCATATTAACCATATAACCATAGTAACCATTAGTAACCATAACAAACCCGATAAGTAACCGTCGTCCTCAACATGAATAGAACCAAAATGGCCGCCCCTATCCAGGGGCTGCCAAGTGATGATGGGTGCGGCCGCAAAGTTTAGCAGAAATATCAACGGCAGACCAACGGAATGTCCAGCGAGGCTTCAGCTTTCACAATCTTGAAAGGTTCGGAGCGTCCACGTAATTCTTTTTTTTTTAATTTTGCCGCGATACCTTAGGATGGCACGGCCTTCCACACGACATTGTTTTTATGACCTTCCATTATTAAAAGTGCATCGTCGTACCGTTACCGTTAACAACTTGCGGCGTTTGTAACCGTTTTCGTACAACACGGCTATTTCGTAACACTCCCTTGTGGAGTCTTTTTAAAAAATTGGCTCCAATCCGCTCTGTGAAGGTTATTTGAAAGAAAAGCTGTGACGACACCCACAACAATTGCTCATGTGACGTCCCTTGAATTCACACACGTGGCTCTAGAGAGTTAAACCATTCTTCCAGCCGTTGCCTGGGCTAGAGTGGCGGACGCCGCCGCTGTAGCCCGGCCGTGCGTCGGAAGAAAGAAAACGGAGAAGAGCGTGTTTCGAAGGGTCAGACAGCGGAACCTAGCCATCCTGATGTGCTATCTTGCGGCTACACCACCGCGCGGCACAAGCGCAGACACTGAAATAATCCGGCATGTGAGCTTCGTGATTCCCATTTATAGAGATTTAAATTAAATATTTTCGTAAGTTTGAGAATTGCGAGAAAGCTGACGGAACTTTTACAATCGCTATTTATCAGAAGCAGTTGCTCCATTCGTCTTTTGTAATACATGTTAAAACACAACCGAATTGGTATTCAGCGATTCAGAAAACTCAGTCCCATTCGTGACAAGCGGTGCTCAAAAGGTGGCGTTTCTCCAACGGCCAGATGTCTGTAAGTGGTCTCTACATTTTGTTTTCCCGCCCTGCAAACCAATCTTTAACATATCTTGGCCGTACGATCACTCAATTCCGTCGGGTCCGGGTTACACAGGAGGTGCTGTCGAACAAGTTAATCAAGCTGTGCGAAGTAAGCGCGCAATGAACGCGAAGCTGCGCCAAAACAGGCCCAAAACAACCGTCGCTAAAGCAGACGACAAAGCCGGCGGAAGGGTCCCGCCGACGCGCCCACCGGGGTGAGCACGGGGAACGCTGGGTAATAGCGCCCTATCGCCGCGCCATCTACACTGTGCTCCGTAAATGAAAATCGCCCTCCGCCTCCCCAGCTGCGTTGGGAGTTTCTTGTCCCGCACGCTAGGAAAGAATCGTTCGCTGGTAGAGGTAGTACAAAGCTTTGCTCTAAAATAACGCAAAGGGTTTGCGACAGTTGCGAGAATGGCACAAAGCAGACGCCGCTCCCTCGCAAACCGAGATCGGCGCGCACAGAGATTCATTTTACGGTCGTCGCATTGTTGCTTCTCCGGATCCACTGAAACACGCGCTTGTATGCCGTCTTCCATCATGCTTGCGGTGTGACTGGTGATCTATGAGCCTGCGCTGTCTCCCAACGGGAGGTTTCGTGATTGGTCTCTCTCCCTCTCTCTTCTCTTTCCTCCTCCTCCATCCCTCTCTATTCGCTGCGCTTTGTGAGGTGAGCCTGGGCGCGTGTGGGCCGCGGACGGGAGCGGAACGGCGGGAATTCTCTGTGCGAGCTTGGAAACGACTGATGCTGCCGCGGCCGCCCTCGCACGAAAACGGATAGGCGAGTTGTTACACAAGGGCTGGCCGACATTCTTTCCATTGTGCGTAGCCCGCGGTAAGTGAGCTGGCCGCTTCCTTTTGTACTGTCGCAGTAGGGTTTTTTTTTTTTTCCCGAGGCGGGGAGACAAAACAGATTGCGGGCGAGAAATAGACGGGACAAGGGCAGGGCCTCGGTGAGAGCACACAGGTTGTAGAAGACGAGGTATTTTTACTTCTTGCGACACGAGTTGGTTTATATTGTTATTTATTTGAGTATGTACTTTGTTTGTGTGTCAGGGAGCATTTTTCGTGTTTTTTGTTTCGGTTTTCTGTTTTTTTGCTCACTGAAAGACGTCGTGTCCTACAACGGCCAAGCCGTGGGTCGAATAGTTCTGGAGCGTTGAGTCACACCATTACTTTTCGGTGTTGTTGCTCGATGGTCGTGTGATGGATATCGCTGCGCGTGTAAAGATTTCTTGAGTGAGTGAGTGAGTGAGTGAGTGAGTGAGTGAGTGAGTGAGTGAGTGAGTGAGTGAGTGAGTGAGTGAGTGAGTGAGTGAGTGAGTGAGTGGGTGGGTGGGTGAGTGAGTGAGTGAGTGAGTGAGTGAGTGAGTGAGTGAGTGAGTGAGTGAGTGAGTGAGTGAGTGAACGAGTGAGTCAGTGAACGAGTGAGTCAGTGAATGAGTGAGTCAGTGAGTGAGTGAGTGAGTGAGTGAGTGAGTGAGTGAGTGAGTGAGTGAGTGAGTCAGTGAATGAGTGAGTGAGTGAACGAGTGAGTCAGTGAATGAGTGAGTCAGTGAACGAGTGAGGGAGTGAGGGAGGGAGGTATTGAGTGAGTGAGTGAGTGAGTGAGTGAGTGAGTGAGTGAGTGAGTGAGTGAGTGAGTGAGTGAGTGAGTGAGTGAGTGAGTGAGTGAGTGAGTGAGTGAGTGAGTGAGTGAGTGAGTGAGTGAGTGAGTGAGTGAGTGAGTGAGTGAGTGAGGTGCAACCACTTAAAGCCTGCTTCTGTGGTCCGTAGAAGCTTCAGCGAACGGTCAATGTCATCTTGGGAAAATGGCGTTCTTGATTGAAGTAAAATGCGCCGCTAGTCTTTAAAGATTGCGAAATAAGTTCGCCTGCTCTTCATTGAGATCGTGGCATATCATAACAATGGGGCCTATATCAGCGAGAACACGGTATGGAGGCACAACGGGAGGAGGCAAGGCCGACCTTGAACGATCGAGCCATTGTCTGTGTTGAGAAGGTTAAAGATTATAGAGGAAAACATCTAATGGAGACTATGGAGCCCGTAGAATTTTCACGCGCGCATTACGAAAGAACACTTTTTTTCCAGATCCCTAGTCTTTTAATGCCTACGCAGTTGCAGCGGTTGGCACCATATTAAACGTTTTTTTACCCTCAAAAGCATGACACGCATGTTTATCTTCTGCAGATTTCTCAATTAATCCGTTTACGGAATTAATGTTCACACTAGTCGAATAATCCTTTCTTAATCCAACTTGCTCTCTGCTCTAATTGAAATTAAGTTGGTACGTTTTATATGTTACTATTTCGTGACTACAAGAAAAAAATGTTGTTTTGCTTACAAGACCGCACGTCACTGGTTCCTTAATTTCCCGAGGAGATTGTATTTCTGTCGGTTCAAGTGCAGTCTATACGCATACTTCACAACCGACGTCCCAAGAATGAGGCGGCTCGTACATCAGTATCAGTAGGTGGTAGCAGAGTTGTCGCTTAAAATGTGGCATCGGAAAAATGTTGATCATCTGTCTGTCTGTATGTCGTCCCATCCGTTCATCCGTCCTAAAATTGTCTCCGTATCAGCCTTCGCTGCAAATTAACTGCTGCCGTAGCTCATACATGTCCAAATTGCTAAGCGCGAAGGGTACCGGGGGCATATTTGAGCCAAAGAGTAGTATATATAACTTAGTGTCTACAGCATTCTTTTTATTAAGAATGCGCGTCCAATTGGTTTTTAAGACGGCAAATCAAGAGAACACAACCAACGTGTTAAAACCGAGAGGCGACATTGAGCAAAAACTAATACTATACGCCCGCCCCATGGAGCGAAAAACAAAACATAAGGAAAAAGACGTGATATGCTACAGATGGCGAGCGAGCTGTGCTAACGCGGAAAATTTGAATTTGGCAAATCCTTATTGCGTACATTGTGGGACGAGCGATGAGGGAGGAGAGGATAGGGAAGGGTTGGGGGGGGGAAATAGAGAGAGAGAGAGAGAGAGAGAGGGAGAAAAAGGAGAGGAAGGTACAGTCCTGCCAAAATTTTCTACGCCATGCCAAAAGGACATAGGCCACTAAAAATTTGAAGTAAAAGGTTACCTCCCAAACGAGGCTGAAACGTTTTATGCCTGAATGCTGGAGAAAATACCTTTCTTTTTTACATGCATAAAAAACTGTGTTTGATTCCTCTGTCATAGGAATAAGTGAAGCGCAAAAGTGAAATCTGCAGTGAAATCTGCAGCTCAGCATGATTTGCGGGTCGGTGGCTGCTTTGTGGGTGTGCTTGGCGAGCGACGTCCTGCTGGAAGGTCGCTTCGGCAAAGGTGTACTGGCATCATTTACGCGACGGCTATGACGCCAGTGAAAATCTTGGTGTATCGCGGCATAACACACTTTCGTGTTAAAATATAAAAACCCAAAGCGAACAACCCTAAGGATAGCGTACTCCTTAGTACTAAAGGTTGCGTCCCCGCAAGAAGACGCTGTGTGCAGGGGTGCACCCTTTACAGGTCGCTTGCTTCGTTGTACTGGCGTCACTTCCCAGACGGATGTGACGTCAGCGAAATTGTGTATCCGGGAATAAAACACTTTCGTGTTAAAATGTTTTCGTAACAGTTAAACCTCATGCTTCCTTGTCGAAATCTTTGCGGCTCGGGTACAATGCCGTGGCCTATAGAAAGTTTGGAAAGGACCGTACGCAGCGAGAGCCCTGGGGAATACCGTACCTTTCTACTACGTTTGAGGCGAAGCAAGGGGATACGCGGCCGGTTTGCTGCTGGGGTGGTCTGTTCTAAACGCATCTCCTCAGGTGAAACCGATCCGCACGTGTGTATGTGAACCAATATAAAGGTCACGAACACGAGGGGAAGCAAACGAAACGCTCTTTCTGTGATTTCGACTCTGGGAAAAGAGGCCCCACTTTTCGAATTTCATCTTTCCAGACCCGCTTCTTGAGGCGCCGGCACGAGGAGCAACAATAAGAAATCACCGGGGCGCCGTCGAATCAATATCCATCACGCGTAGGAGGGAACATTCATTGCTTAGCTGCTGCGTGAAAGGCAGCGGTGCCGGCGAAAGCATGTCAGCGTTTACCCGCGTTCTAAGGTTACTTCGGCGAATGCGATTAATTTCCTCCGTCGTCATTATATTCGTCATTCAAGAGTTGTAACCACCTCCCCCCCCCCCCCCCGGTATTCTTTTTTTCTTTATTTTTTCCGCGTCGAACCTCAGCAGAGCGTATTGATTTATTTCTACTGAACGTCTCCTGTTTGACCTTCAAGTTATCGTCGTTTGCGTTCTTTTTTCCTTCTCCTCCCGTTTTCCTTGTCGCGGGTGGCCTTTCCTGTTTCGACCTTACGTGTCCAAGACGGGTTTATTTAGTAAAGGTTAAGCTAGTACTCATACTTGGAGATTATGCATGCAACGAAAGAAGCTTAAATTTTCTATAACGTATACTTCACGTCGTCGCAAAACTTCGCAATCACCGCAGCTCTTTTTAGATAGCTGTTTTTTTTTTTACTTGAGAGAGCTTGGGTTGCCGTAACTCTCTATTTATTGTATCAATTAATATTACCTTCAGTTGCGAAGAGAACGCGTGAAAACGTTTTGCTTTATTCAAAAGTCAGTATAGGCGCGAAATATATAGGAAGAAAGGTTTAGTATTCAATATTGAATTCGTGGTTCACTTTAGTCTATTCAAGCGTTGTTGGATTCACTGGGTGTCCGCAAGTGCGAGGTATTCGTGTGAACGGACAGATTTGAATATCCCTGCTCCTAAGCCACCTTAATATTTTCAAGCAGTATTGGTCGCAATGATTGATATTTACGTTCACGTCTATTTTTTTTCTCTCCGAAAATATTGCTCGGAGTTAGAGAACCGTTTGTTACCAAAGAATCGCTATGCCCGGTAGCTATGAAGGTAGTGGCAGGTTGAGTGGAGCTTTAACGTTGTATCCTTTACGGCGGGCTCCGGTCTTGGGTACTCATACACGTATGAATACAGTACCAGACATCAATGCCTAACCTCTCAGAGTGCTCGTAAGTTCTCCAAAGACTCACGACCATTGGAGTAACCATTCCCGCCTTGTCGAACGTGCTCGACTCCGCAGTCTATACCTTCAGGTATTCCCACCAGTCTCCTTTTGCCATGGTTCTTAAAGGAACCATGAAGAGAAAATACAACTTCGTTTAATTTGAAAGAACTAGGATTCAGTATCTCACTCAGCTCAATTACAGCCACAAAAGATGTTTTTTTTAACGAAAAAAGCAAGAAGTATTTAAAAACATTCAAATTTTGCGCCACAGTGACGTGTTATGAGCAAGAATGACGTCATACGTGCCAACAATAAAATATCATTTTCAGTGCGTTAACTGCACGTTAGCATTCAAGTGATGCGGTCAAATGGAACTAGAGGCTCCATTACAGACGTCCATTCATGTGTGGTCTCGACAGGTCAGTTAGGCGGCCTCTAATCGCACAAACAAGGTTCCGTGACGTCATAGAAAAGTTGAGGGAAATTGGCTAGGGGGTCGCCACGGCTTCACACGTTTTCTTTAATATCTCCGTTATTGGTTCGAAGATTTCGGTGATATAGGTATCATTGTTATCGGGACTAAGCAGTCTTTCTAATAAACCCAACTTGTATTTTGTCTTCGTGGCTCCTTTAAATTCGACAAATGCCCCAAAGGTTCGACGCCAACTAGTGCCCAATTACCCCTCTCCCCTTTCGAGTCCTCACGGCCACCACCACGGGGCGTCAAATTTCAAATATTCCCGCTCATTTCCGGCTCCTTTCCTGTGGCTAATTAAATGTTTAAGCGCCTCACAAGCACTTGAATAGGCACCCGCCTCATATTCTACCATCTCATCTTGCCTCGGCGCGCAAATACGGCAAGTGTCCGAAAGCTTGGACGCCAACTAGTGTCCGATTACGCTCACCCGTCTATTCCTCAAGTTACAGAATTTTAAATATTCCCGCGCATTCCGGGAAACTTCGTGGCTAATTAGCTCTTCGAAGGCCTCACCTGCAGTCGATTATACGCCTGCATCCTATTCTCATCTCTTCCAGTAGCCTCGAATTTCGATTAATCATCCCCGTATATCCAGTCATCCAAGCTCTACAATGGCTGGAGGAGAAGTTCCAAGGTATTTAATTAAAAATTCCCGAGTCCTGTTTCACTCGGTAATCGAAATGCCGAATATTTCTCCCCGTTACCCGAGCGACGGCTACTCAAGTCGAGGAATGTATAAGGGCGAAGCAAAAGTAAAGTTTTGCCCGTATTCAATCGGCAAAATCTCCGGCCGGCGTTCGTGACATTTACGAGTAATCTTGTGCGGGCGGCCCCCAGGGTTTCCCTTTTTCCCCTCTGCTTTTCCTGTCAATGCCGCACAGCGGCGTCCTCCACGGGCTTCGCGAAGTTACGCCCGAAATAGGGACACGCGCTGTGTGCAAGACCAACCGGCTTATTCATTCCCTCCTGCGAATTCATCGCCGCAAAATAAAATAAAATGAAACAAAATCACACCGAAAGCAGGCAGAAACGTGTCCGCACTTCTGGGGAGGAGCGTTTCTCTCGGAGCCCTACGCAAACTGTCCTCGACTTCTTTTGCTACTTCTCGCTTTCTTTTCAACGTTGCCTTTTCGTAGCTAATTTCCGTTTTCCTTCGTCCCTCTTTTTACTTTCCTTCCTTTTTTTTCGAGGAAAACATAGCAGGGCCGCCCGCCTCCATTACAGCGCTTCCTGTTTCAAGGACGGATACTTTCACGGCGCATGCGCCCTGGCGTTGTGTTAGGTTCCCGAAGCCCCGCGTACATCTGCTTGCTGGTTGCGACTCGAGTACGCCATCTGTTGCGCGTTATGCCAGCTAAACATTCTTTGGCAAATTGGTTTAATGACGGTGCTCTTTCTTGGGCTACCTAAACGCGGTAATTTTGGTCCGTCCGTTCGTCCGTCCGTGCACGAGATTTCACCATCGAGGAAGCACTTAAACTGCATACATGTTTCCATATCAAAATCACGTGTATGAAGAACGACATGTTGATTCATAACTGAGCTTTCACATATTCCTTTAAAAAATAGCGCCGATTGCCTCCCCTCCCTTGGCTTGGTTTCGCGTGATAGATCTATCTACTTTCTTCTTTCTTTCTTCTTTTCCTGTCTCTTAAAAACTCTTTGACTTCGGTCCAGTTTGTTTATTCTTAATTGGCGTCACCCGTGATACGTATGTGGTACGGGTTGGGCTTTTAATTTACTTTATAGACCTTTATTTTGTCTGTCTGTCTGTCTGTCTGTCACTCGAATAAACTCGAAACGTTACTGAAGAGGCTGGGAACTAGCGTCACTGGCCCACTGGGAATGAATGGTTGGCTAAGGGATTGCTGAGGGTGCATAGGAGCGAGGGGCAGGGGGAGGAAAGCGATTGGAGTGGGTGAGAACGAGGGGATGGGAACAATTTGCGATGGTGATGGAATTAGAGCCGAGAGAGGGACAGGGGAAGATACATGTTTAGGAATCGGAAGGAGCGGAGGAGGGAGACTGGGATAAAGAGAGAAGGGGAAGAGGGGGAGCAGAATGAGAAAGCCTAGCAGGAGAAGGTGGGGCAGGGTGGCGGGAAGGGAAAACGAGGAGAACAGGACTTGGAAAGACATGAAATGGAAGCTCCGGAGTGTGACGCGAGAGAGAGTGATGAGGAGAGTCTCGGGAATGAGAGAGAATTGATGGAATGTGAGGAGAGGGAGCGGGAGGGAAGAAGAGCGCGTTGGAAGGGGGAAATAGTGCGGCAGGGGGGAGAAAGGGTTAAGGATGAGGAAAAATAAAACGAAAGAAATGCAGCAGACGGGGATGGGGTCGGGATTGGAGGGAATGGAATAGGGAGGCGGAGGTGGACCAGAGGGGTCGGTTAGGAAAAGCCACTCGCCGATACTTCACAAAAACTCGAGGAGTGAAGAAATTTTCGCGAAGTCGAGCCCCGCGCAGCTTTCGAAGAACACGCGTCCCATGCTGCATTGATGGAGACGGTACGCGTTAATTTATTCGCTTGTTTTAAAAGCCAGCAGGGAAGACGTGTTCGAAGACGAATCCTCTAGGTTTCGTGCAGTGTTCATTACTGGCTCATAACCGCTCTTCGGGTAGCGATGGTGCCACTAGGAACGGGTCACGCTGTCATCCACGCTTTTCGGAGGGTGTTATAAGGACGGATCCAGATGTTTCGACTCGAGTAACGTTAAACGCTGCCATGAGCGCCGAAAATTCCCTCGTTTAGTGTCGCTTGAACTTCTAGCAGAGTAGTCGACGATGTAAATGTTCTAGGGGCTTCTACCGGTAGTAATACGATTCCGGACACCCTCAAAAGGTGCCGTCTCTCCTTCCATACCATCCTGCATTTATTTATTTATTCATTCATTCATTCATTCATTCATTCATTCATTCATTCATTCATTCATTCATTCATTCATTGTAGGGTTTAACGCGCCGACGCTACACAGGCGATGAGGCGCGCCGTAGTGGAGGGCTCTGGATTAATTTTGACCGCCAGGGAATCTCGAACACGGGCATTTTAAGTGCAGAGCACTTTAGGCGCTCGCCTTGTCGTCCTAGCTCGCTCGCTGGAACCAAGCATATCGCCACGGCGTTACGGTGTAGCCTGTCACGGTGCCTTCGCCGCGGCGAAACCCAGAGGCTTCGAAAGCCAAACGGCTATGCCAGGATATACGTAGCGTGAGCTATGGTTCAACTGGTTATTCTTAGCTTTCCTGGTTGTCTAGGATTAGCTGATTATCAGGCTTACTGCTGCTTATCATCCAATCCAAATCCGATCCAAATCCAAGCCAAGCCAAGCCAAGCCAAGCCAATCCAAGCCAAACCAATCCAATCCAATCCAATCCAATTCCACAACTCCCGCTGGCGCAGTTTTAGGCAGGGGGCGCACGAGCACTGCCAAGGCGGGGAATTTGAATTGCATGGGGTGGTAGCAGTAAGCAGATAACGGCGGTACAGCCCATTATGGCGAATCACTGCTCTGCACTTCCGACAACTTTCACATTGGGTGGAACGGCTTTTTTTTTTTAATTTTCGCCTCCTCCATTTCTTTTACCCGCTGCCACCGAAGTAGTTGTTTGATTAGTTGCGTTAGTGCAAGCAGTAATAACCATCATCCTCGTCGTCGTCAGCATCATCATCATCATCAACATAAGCAGTGCGTCATCCAAATAGCCGCTCCCGGCACATGATTTTACTTGGTGCGCGACTAGCAAAATGCAAATCACTTGACTACTCACCTAGAGCATTTAAATTGGAATAAGGTCACCCATATCGAGTACAAACTGCTTTAAAACCCAAATAGGTTGACGCAACGCTGAAAGTTTCTCGATAAGAGAAATAGGAGAGTGGAACGTTATCCCTGTCATTGGTTGTGACCTTAGCGATACAGGCATCGACACCCGCGCGTTCCTGAGTAATGACCTTTGAGCATTGTGGTAACTACAGCATAGTCGAGGGGGGCGTTGTGGCCTTAGTTAACTAAAAAAAAAAGCTACGTAACCACTGATGTTTTATCCCAACGTGCACGAAATGGAATGCGCATGTTAAGGAGTTTGAACTTTTAACATAACCTTTCAGCACTATCGCTCGGCGCGAACGCTGAAATGCAGTCGCCCACCAGGCGATTCACCGCTGCAGCCTTTGTGCGTGATTCCTTACGAGTGACAAAAAAAAAGAAAGGAAACTATGCTTTTTTGCGTAACGGAGCTTTCTGTATCAGCTTTCAAGCAGGCGTTCCGCCAGAAATCGTTATACGAACGTCTGTGCAAGTCAAAACACTAGACTGTAAAATGAGTTATGCCTTTAAGAGGAATTATCACTGTCTATAACTAACGCCCTACCGAAACGCAAGTGAACAACATTTTAAATGGTGTTTTGTCATTTATAGCACAATGGAAAAGCGTGCAAGGGGTTAGTTATAGACAGTGAAAATTACCCATGAGGGTGTAAAAAATTACACACTGTGGAGCACATTTCTTGTCGTGTTGAGTCCTGTTAAAATACAGTCAGCCGCGTAAGCGCTCGTGGGCTGACCACTGACGTCTGCGTCGGTTTTTGAATGTCGGTTTAACCGCCGCTCTTGTGACGTAGCTAATGTGCTCTTGTCGCGGTTTCGAGCTAAGAATCGCATGTGTTGTATACGTCATGCGACACTGCGGCATTTCGTGCCCAGCGGTCACGAAAGTTTTTGCGTGCGTATGGTGCAAGCATCGCACAACAGCTCGTATCTCGTAAAAAGAAATAAAAAAAAATAGTCGCAGTTTCCGCAAATGCCGCAGCTGTTTTTTTTAATATTATTTTTTCTCTGCACTCACGCGGGCGCCAGTGCATACGATTTCGATAAAGAGCAGGCGGCAAATGCCTATGCTCTTAAACGCAGTTTAAACAGGCTATAACTAATCAAGTTGTAACGGAATAACGGATATAACGAAGCATTTACAATACATAGATTGCTCTCACGTCACTTTCGTGGCCGCGTTGGTGCAGTGGTTGCCCGGTAGAAGCACGTGAAATTGTCTGCCGCTCTTATCTCGAGCATTACTGGGAAAACTAGAGCAGGTGCGCTATTCTCGACGCACTAAATTCACCGTGAATTGTGAATTCGCGGGAAGTCTGTTCTGGGGCGGCATTCCCGTGTTTTGTCCCTTTTGTGTCCCTTTCAAAAGTGTCCCTTTTGAGCGATCCCTGATTGGCTAAAAGCGAGCACCCGGATGTGACGCCATGCAAGCACGGCGGAGCTATGAGCCGTGGTTACACCGAGCAGACGATTTGGAGCAGACGATTTTTCGTCGCCTTATTGTTGGTTCGCTCGCGGAACAATAAACACATAAAATATACTCTGATACGGTTTCAGTTCTTTAAAATGCGTTTGCAAGACAGTTACGGTATTTGAATCGACCCACTGCTTAACCGGAAGTACGTCACGATGAAAGGACGCAAAAGGGACGTTTTCAAAAAGGACAGTTACGAGAATACCGCCCCTGATTCGCTTTCAGTTTCGGTCACGGGCTTCCGGTTGACAAAGCGGTTGTGTGCGGCTTCGTCATTTTGACGTTTCATGACGTTTACTAGCCCCAGTTTTGAAGTTCGCCTTATTTCTCTCGATTCAAAGGGCATGATTCTTGGCGAGCAATGAAAAACTAGACGAAATGCAGCGGGCATGACAACGTAGGCCTGTCTTTGCTATTCAACAACAAAACGGCTGGTGTGTCACGCCCTCTGTGTGATTGGCTGAGAAGACGTGACGTAATTTAAATAGTTGGCGGGAACGCTTACGTCGCACATTAACATTTTCAGCTTGCGTAAAAAGGGACGTGTTGTTACGTAACAGCTTGCAAATGGGGGCTCCTGTCGCGGCGAAACAGGGCAAGAAATTTCACCAACAGTACTCCAAAAATGGCCGCGGTGACGTCACACGCACGCTATGTATTTCACATCTGCCGGGAAAGCGCATAGGGTGATTCGCCGGGCCCGCTGTTGGCGCCTACGGGGGCCGACAGCGGTCGCCACCGCCGCTGCGGCCGAGGCAGCCAACCACCCCCACAGCCTCCCATGCATGCGGCGCTGGGTCGTTTCGGGCAACGTGACTCGTATCGCGCCCGGCAAAGAGGAACGGTGCGTTCGCCATGAATGAACACCGCATTCGCCCGGCCGCATCCTGTGAGCATTGCACGGAACCGAACGGCTTTGAGACGTGGTCGGCAATACAGCTAAATCAAATGTTAACCAAGCGAAACCAAGAATCAGCAAGACTAAGACAAGCTTTTGCTTTGCATATCCAAGGTTAGCGGAGCTAAGCCGCAGCCATTTTTTTTTTTTCATTTGTATTTAAACACATTGAAACTATACCGAACTCAGTACACTGCCTCTCGTCAAATATTGCACGAGGGGCTACAATAAGATGGCGAAGGCTTCAACAGGCCGTTACAGCTGTACCGTTTGACATGCGACGGAATGCTGTTGTTCCCTGGAAGCACACCACCTGCGCGGCTATGATTTAACGTTTGAAGTTGGCATAATGCACACCGTTGCCTGCGAACGCACTGTCGCGATGGCTTTTTCTTTTCCTGTTTTTTCGCCATGTGGCGTAGACGGGTGGAATGACGTCACTATTATTCTTTTTTTTTTTTTTTTGCCCCTAGCCTTCAAATTCGAGCGCTCATTCGGGCTATGTGTAAGGCCATCGAGCGAACTATAATGTGCCTCAAAAGGTGGTTTCAGGTTCAAACGAAAGTGCTCATGACGTGAATGGCGCTCGCGAGGTAAACCTCTGGCGGAATCTTATTTTTACTGTTCTGGACAACAGCTTGAATCTCCATATACCGCTCGCGAATGACAACAGCTTAATAAAAAGCAAACGTCTTCGATGGGGAAACTGACAAATTTTTAAAGTTTTTTGTTATAAGGAAATGTTTTCCTTGAAAGACTTGGTTGTCAAAGCTCGTTAGGGTTCCGTGGGCGCTTCTTGTTATTCTCAGCTCGACATCGCCAGCAAGTTAGTGTTTCCAATCTAGAAGGGCACCCGCGAGCTTTTAAAGCTTCAACTCGCCGGCAGTTCGCAAATGACGACTCTAGTTCAGTCATTTAATTCGCGCAGCAACGGAAGATAAAAGCAAACTAAAAAAATTGGCCGCGTATCTAGTCCTCTTGTTGCAAATGTCGACAAAAGACGAGAGTCTTTGTCGACATTTGCCAAGTAATTGCCTCCCTTCGCTTCCCGCTCACCTCTCATGCTGTTCCTCTTCCGTCGCGCTCCTCCTAAGGTAAACAGGCTAAAGGTTTGACCAAGTCAATTTAAATTTGCCGCGTTCCACTGCTCCACGTCGAGTGCATCGATGCCAGCGCTGCCATACGGCGAAGACGCGCGTGAATCGAGGCACCCTACAACGTTTATAGCTCCACTTTGCCCTACTGCACAAGCGTTCCAAGCGGAACGCAAAACCCGTCTGGTGGAACCTTTCGTTGCGGTTGCCGTTTGATGATTGAAATGCCGCCAAGGAGCGCGGGCAACAGCAGGCGACGGTTTTCTGCAGTTGACGTAGCATTTTATTTGCTATCGCAAAAACCAAGCATCCGTGAATTTTTTCAATAAAGGGACACTGCAAATACTATTCATGTATTGATTTTCTGCCTTATATTTGCGTAATGTCTTGTTCTTGTTCAACAATGTTGACAAGTATGAACATTAACACTGGACTTAGGCGTTTAGGTTTGGCTGTGGGTATAGAAGACTATTGCGCAGTTTCTGTTTCACTTTGGCCGGCTGATTGAATCGAGTCACAGACAGACAGACAAACAGATATACAGACAGACCAAAATTTCTGCGTTTTAGTAGCCCAATAAAGACTACCACCTTTAATAAAGTGCCTCAAGAGGATCCGGTCGGAATCGAACATGGGTCTCTCGCGTTATGAAGCCGGCGTCTATCTGATCGTGCCATTCCGTCGTGGTATGCACATTTTTTAAGCGATAGCTTTTTAGTGGGACCAATGGCGCTCTGTCAAAAAACCAATGCATTTTCCCATATACCAGTTGGTCGACGGAAATTCTCTGATAAAATCTCTGGACACACGGCGCGTGCGTGAAACCAGGGTTCCATTCTGTCAAAACCGTTACTTGAAAATCGCGAAAAAGGAACGGTTCTAGATAAGCCAACACACACATCGATTATGAAAAAGGAGTACAATAGTATACCTTTATCTCATAAACCACGTATTGTATGCATTTAGATCGTTCGAGATGCGTTATTGACTTATAAGTGCTCGAAGAATCGTCGCATGGGTTCGTTCTTCGTTGGCAATTTCGCTCTTTGAACGTCTTAGATCGCATTGACGCACTTTACTTGTATTGGGCGAAGCTTTCTCGCTTCTCTCAAGTTTCTTTTGGAAGGGATGGTAAAGTTTTGCGTTTTTTCCAGCAACCAACGATAACTATTTACATGAATAAATGTGGGCACAGTTGACCTCAAAATATGAAAGAACGAGAGCACATCCGAGGGTGGCTACATGCTCACACATAGATACATTCGCGCATAGATGTGTACGAAAGGAGATTTCGGTTACAGGCGTGATGCAGTTGGCACGTAAGTTTGTGACATTACAAAATGTCTCAAAGTACATCAAGAAATAACGCTAATAACAAGTTGCGGTGTGCACAGCAGGAATGCGATTTGACAAAAAGTTTCAAAGGTACAGAAGTGATGGTGCCTGCAGTAAGGACTCGGTATACACATGCAAAGCGTTGCAGGTGATCCTTGCGCTGCATCGTTGCCACAGACGCCGCCATTGCTAGGCCGCATTGCATGCTGGGAGATGAGCGGATAATTTGAAATGGGCGCGCTTCACACTCACGTCCGTTTACCGCAGCCCCATTGGCACGGACGCCAAGGCTGGTAGGCCGCGCTGCATGCCGGGAGATGAGCGACTGATTTGAAACTTGCCTAGAACTAAAGCGTGACAGCAGACACGCCAGCGGAAGTGAATCTGTATGTAATGAGGTTATTCCTTATTTGATTATGGGTGATTCTTCATCTGGTGCGTACCTGGTGCGGTTTCCTTTAAGGTCAGGTTAAGATCAGCCAGTGGGTTGGGTGGGGTTTAGTTTGGGTTGGGTTAGGTGTTCAGTTGGGGTTGATTGGAGGTAGGTTTGGGTATGGTTAAGGGTTGGTAGGGTTTTGAGTATTGGGTTGGTTTAAACTGGCTGGTGACAAGCTCCACGCGCACCCCTCTTCTCTTTCGGGGAAAAGTTGGTTCGTTGTTTTTATTTTGTTTTTCTTTTGTTTCGCGCCGGTCGCGCCAGCGCGAGGCAGGCTTCTTCTCCAACTTTTGTTTTTGCCTGCTTTCATTTCACCTCCCCATAACACCGTTTTTCAATCCTGAAGTTTTATTTACGACCATTCAAACGTAATTTTTTTTAATAAACTCTGTAATATTTGTTTACTAACTTTTGTCCACCCTTAAGTTCCCTAAGATTTTCTTTGCGCTAAACACTGGTGAGGTGTAATAGCCATGCCACCAGCGACAGGTCTTCCTGTATATTATTCGTGTTCAAGCTGTTTATTACGGCAGAAATACTCTTCCAACGGGCCCTGAAAAAGAGCGTCGCCATAAAAATTGACGCCAATAACTCCCCTGTTTCATTGAGGTGTGCAAAGCATTTAAAAAACATACCTTCGCTTCCTTCACTTTTTATCACTATCCGTCTCATTGTCGTTTGCATTTTCCCGACCTTTCTGATTAACACCTTTCTTTGTTGTTATTTTTTTAGTCAACTTTGTCCTTCGCCAGGCAAGTCCTCTTCAGCGCGGACGCGTTAGCTATGCTGCAGTTTGGGGGAGTGCCAAACTTATCGGCAATAACTACGGCTGAAAATTGGGGGTATCAATTGATAACTTAATTGTCAAAGACCAGTCGAGGTACAGAAAAGAGAAGGTCCCCACCACTGGCTACTCGTCACTTGGCGAGGTATCGGAAGCAGTGCTCACTCTTAACAAAAAATGCTAGTAAAATAATAGTAACCGGTTGCATTTACTAACTAACGAACTTTACTTCGCCGCAGAACGATACACGTAGGCTATGCCACTAAAGCTAGACCGTGTAGTTGGCAACTGCTGCTTGTTTGACACTAATATTCACCGATAGTAACGAAAATTTATGAATTATTTAACATAATAACTACAGCACTTTTCCCACTCCAAATCACGATTAACAATTTTTTGCAAATCCACATATGCTGGCATTAAAATGCATAATTCTAAAATTATCGCTACAATATTTTATTTTTGCAACAAGCCTACCCGACTCTATCGGAGGACTTTCCGGTGCTGGCTATAAAAGCAAGAGCGGATGAATACCTAAGGTAACTACGTTATACTCGCCCTCCTCATGCATCTCGTTGGTGTTCTTGCTCAATTTACTTGTTGTCTAACTTTGATATGTGGATGTTGAATGTGTATATATCGTGTTGCGTGATCAGCCGATCCACGTTGTCACGCGTAGCTTTTTACTAGGTTATGCATGGTTAGTTCGTAAAAGCACCGAGTACCTGGGGGATACTGTGACAAGTAACTGGTTAGTGTTCTGTTAGTGAGTGCCACAACCACTTTTTTAAGTGTGTTCATATGTCGTTGTAGACTTGGCAAATGAATTTCGAGCAATAGCTTCGCAGTAGGGGTCAGAAGCCATTAAAAATTATTTGCAAGAACGATACGTGTTTGGGGAGAATTGGGAATCGGGCAGACGTCTGGATGAGGTGGCTGAAGCCACGTAAAACCGATTGGCGACGTTGGAACCGGGACCACGCAATTCCCCGAAACAGATCAAGCCTCTCAAGCAAAATAAACTGCGCATCTTACAAGGTTGACGCAAACAATTTTAGGTAGGCTGTTATGGTCATTAGCTGAGATCGTTTAATGAAATTTGAAACACAGAAGCGAATTGTTCCTCTACGCATATAAAGAAGTGTTAGCAACGCATTTTGCTAGCCCTAAACATAAGGCTCTTAATGTCTCAGGTCAGTGGGGCATTCGCTTTTCCCGCTACATTTTCAGAGAGCGTTCCCGCCTCAAAGAGCAGTAAAAAGAGGTAGCTCTAAACATAAGGGCCAGTGTCTGGGATAAGTGGCTGCTGCATAAAGAGGACAACTGCAAATTTATACAGGATGGCTTCTAAGTCGTTCTTTAAGTCCGTTTCTCTCAAGGTTTAAGTCCTGGTTTCCCTGGTTTCCCTCTCATTCTCCTATTTCTCTTTCGGTCGGCTTCACTTTGCGGATTGGAACTTTTTATCCGAGAGCTGTTACGAAAGGTGACCAAGCGGACCTCACGAGCGGAATAGGAACGGTCTGGGGCTCACAGCGTGCGAAGAGAAACACGGAGGTGCAGGGGGAGTAGGGGAAAGAAGGGAACCATTTCCTAATCCTGACTAAGTGTTCGTGGGAAAAACGTAAGCTCCTGTTCCAGGAACCTTGCTTCATGCTCCACCGCATTAATCTTGCATGACCGCGTACCCTAACTGCGGCTGTTCCTGCGAGCGTAGCTGGTCTAATCGCATCGGCTGCTTCTTTGTTAGGCCTTGACCAGAATGTCTTATTCTGAGGACGAAAAAAAAAGCCAACGTGGTAATAAAATTTAAGGCAGGAAGAGAAACTGTGTACGGGGTTGCGTGTTTCCAAGAAATGTTTGCCGGAAGGAAATAAAAATGTCAGCAATTTACAATGTGCGTAGGAAAAGAACTGCACTACATACGAATAATAGTCGGCGGTACGCCAGATTTCCTTTCTGGCTTTCCCAACCAATCACAGTAAAGTTTTCTCTGCTTTCCTTTTTTGCTTCTTTAACTTTCACGCTAGCTAAGGAATGCGGTTCTGGGAGCGGAGGCGCAATAGAGAAAATGGGAAATTAATTCAGCGCGTTTGTGCGATGCTTATGTGTCTCTGTTGCGCGTCAGTTTTCACGAATACGTTGCGAATATGCCATTAGAAAGTCAAACTTCTTTGGTTTCGAGTTACAACTGCAAAAAAAATTGTATCTACGAAAAAAATATACCAAAGCCCCTCCGTCTAACGACAAAGATATGGTTGAAACGCGAAGCTTTCCTCCGCCGCAAACCGTGTCGAAAGTGCGTCCAATCAATCGTCAAATCTTTAAACGCAGTGTATAGTGTGCCGTCCGACGACATTGGAATATTTAACACTACGCTAGCGTTGCTCAAACAGTCTGTCGTTGTAGTGTAGAGGATTCGTCTTAGCTTATTGATCCTCGAGTCGGTGGTTCGACACCCGCTCTTGGCTCGGTTTTTTTTTTCATTGTTTATTTGAAGTGTAATTTTTGTGCCTTAGGTTAGTTTTGGTGTTTTAAATGATGTCTTTGTGTGCGTTAGGTTAGCTTATGTTATGTTTAGGTTAGGTTGCCTAGCTTTATGTTATCTATAGCGATGTACTGCCAGACGCGGTAATTTTGTCATAAAATGCCGGTGGACGTCGATATAGCGAAGTGCTTATAAAACCGTCAGATGGCACTCTAGACACGGCCAATTTTCAAAGACCCAAATACAAACGAAGAACGAACCACTGTGACGATTTTCCCCGCACTAAGTAAATGCACCCACGACTCATCCAAACGTATACCGATACCTGGTTTATGAGATATTGTACTCCGTCTTAAAGGAGCCATGAAGAGAAAATACAGCTTCGTTTAATTTGAAAGAACTAGGATTCAGTATCTCACTCCGCTCCATTACAGCCACAAAAGATATTTTTAACGAAAAAAAAGCAAGAAGTATTCAAAAACTTTCAAATTTTGCGCCACAGTGACGTGTAATGAGCAAGTATGACGTCATACGGGCCAACAATAAAACACAATTTTCAGTGCGTTAACTGCACGTTAGCATTCAAGTGATGGGGTCAAATGGAACTAGAGGCCCCATTACAGATGCCCAGTCATGTGTCGTCGCGATAGGTCAGTTAGGCGGCCGCCAATCGCACAAACAAGGTTCCGTGACGTCATAGAAAAGTTACGAGAAATTGGCTAGGGGGTCGCGACTGCTTCACACGTTTTCTTTAATATCTCCGTTATTTGTTAGAAGATTGCGATGATATTGCTATCATTGTTATCGGGACTAAGCAGTCTTTCTAATAAACCCAACTTGTATTTTGTCTTCGTGGCTCCTTTAATGGTCGATGCGTGTACTGTCTTATTAAGAATAACCGTTCCTCTTTCGCTATTTTGAAGTAGCCGTTTTGACAGTATGGAAGAAACCTGTTTTCACGCACGCGCCGCGTGTCCAGAGATCTTATCAGGGATTTTAGGTCGACCAATCAGTCTACGGGCAAATGCATTGGTTTTGTGGCAGGACGCCATCGGTTCCACTAAGAAAGCTTTCGCCTTAAAAGAACCATCATGGTTAATCATGTGTGTCATCACAGTCTGGCTTCCCTTGTCCTTACATTCATGTCAATTGAGCACTACGCAGGAGCTATTGTGGAATTGAAAACCACAACTTGTACGCGGTGCGTGAACTGTTATATAACAATAGGCATCTTTAAGAACAGTACGCAATCTCTAACGCTGTTGAACGGGGTTAGCGTGAGTTTGTCGAGCGATAGCTCCGTTTTCGAGCCGAGAGGGTGGAGTGAACCCGCATACAATGGCATCTCAAGACAAAACGTAGAGGCTGGATGGTGCAGTCGTAGATAAGAGGCGCGCACGCGCAATGAACTTACAGGCAGCCAGCGCCTCCTTGTATCTGTTTCTGGTAGCACGAGCCCTTACTCTTTTCCCCTCTCCCCACGACACCCTTCACCCCATAGTACAACCGAGCGATTAAACGCTTTCACGGCGGAACCGCGCGAGGTGTTGGCTTGACCTTGGCCGAGCTTGAAGGTCAGATGGACGTTACGCGGAACGAGGCGTTTTTTCTATGTTTGTGCCTGTAGTAATATGCTTCCCTTTATACCCGGTGTTCCCCATGCGGAAAGATGACGTCCGGTAAGCCTTCAAAGCGGGAAGTTCTTTCCCAATTTTTTTTGCGTTTTTCATTTACAAACTTGGGTCGCTAACATTTCGTCTGCGTGGGCGCAGGTGGTCGGAGGGTATCGCGCTCGTTCTAAGTTTGCGACCTTTTTCTTTTCCGCGGAAATACCTTGGTTCCGTTTCCTCTTATTCCATTTTTTTACGCGTGACTTGCTGTAGCAGGAGACGAATGGGTTAAAATCCGCTGTCAGAGTTTTGCGTTCAATTCTAGAGGATGAGGGCGTCTTCAAAGCACATTCTTTTTTTTTTTCAACGGAGTCGCAGTTTGACGCAGAAGCCTGAGCTTGTCCCTGTTTTTGTTCTTTCATGGACACCCCGTGACAACAAAACCATAATATATATATATATATATATATATATATATATATATATATATATATATATATATATATATATATATATATATATATAGGCGCAATGCAAAACATAACTTTACTTAAACGTTTCAGACAGGGACAGCCCTTCTTTCATTCAGACGATTCACTCTTGAGAAAGGACGGTCCCTGTCCGAAACGTAGAAGTAAAGTATTGCGCCCGTTTTTACAAGTTCCGAGAGAACGCCCTCCCCCAAAAGATCGCCCACGCCGCTTTTGAAGTGAAATATTGAATGTGCTAAAAGACCCCAAATATCGCCCACCCCCTAAAATAAAATCGATGGCTTTAGCGCATATGTAACTTCACGGTATATATATATATATATATATATATATATATATATATATATATATATATATATATATATATATATATATATATATATATATATATATATATATATAGAATAAGGGTTGGCAGTCAAGAAAACCTCGGAAAGCAAAGGGGGGACTGCGTTGGATTATAGAACGATATAAAGAATTTTTTGAGTCAGAAAGAAAGTGGTGAAAAAATGCCCGCCGGGTCGGATCCGAACCCACGACCTCCAGAATACCGGTCTGGTGCGATAACCACTACGCTACCGGCGGGGCTGTTTCCCCACCACTTTCTCGGCTATTTATGTTAAGGCATTTCTTGTTTCCTGCACTTGGGGGTGGTAGCCAGCGCCACTCGGACTACTCGGGGTGAAGGGGACCTTCTTTTTAACCACCGGGCCGTGACTCGAGTGTCTACGACATGTCGAGAGTGGTCGACCAGCGTTGAACCCTCTGTTAATATTGAAACGAAATCACTTCAATTCTTTCGACGTTTCGGCCGGGGCCAGGCATTTACCAAGGAATGATAAAGGTGATTTTCTTTTAACATTAATACCAACATATTTATACTATTGTCGAGTGCGATAAATTGCTTATTTCTGCTTCAACTCCGCGCCTGCTTAGACAGTTCCAGGCAGTCTTACTTTTCAAATCAAGAAGTGCGAAGTTGTCCCGACCGATAGCAGTGTCGTGCAACGGAAGCAACCTGTTAATAATACAGAACACAGCCGACACCACTCTCCAAACCAGGTGCTCGAGTAAATGAGCATTTTCAGTACATTACTCACGCTTGTGCTTATTTTATCGTGTTGTCATATCGGAACGCCGGTGTGTTTATGCCGGCCTAACACGGCTGTCCTATTTGACAGAGAAGACTGCATCTCGCTCGCCCTGCTCCTACATTATTCCAACTTGATCCCCGATGTTCCCGATGGGTTTTGCATGCTTCTCGGAATGACAGCGCTGAATTATTTATTAATGCGGGGGGGAAAACGAGGGGACATTCGTGTCACGCCACTATCGATTGCGTGCATCATTCTGTCTGCTTCGTCAACGTTTCTCCTTTGCTGGTTTATTTTGGATGGAAACTCAGCGAAGTTTAGCCCGTAAAGAAAACTCGCGCAAAGGCTGCCGTCGTCATATGGGCGAGTAATGTCAGAGCGAGAGCTGCCGTCGGCATGACGCCTACAGGGGTTTGCCATCTGCGCATGCAGGCAATCGATTCCGCCCTCTCTGGGAGCATGCAGTCACGTCGGTTGCTACTAAAGGGACAACACAAAACCGGTTTTGCAGCAAAGCCGGTTATCCGCTTATTCGATCCACCGATTATTCGAATCTGAAAGCCAGTTAATCGGATAACCGGAGTAATCGGTGAGCGCACTTGTTAACCGGTTTTGTATCCGGATATTCGGATAGCCAGACTTCCGTTTTATGCTCCAACGATTCCAATCAGGGGATAACGGTGAAATTGTTGTAACATCATAAAGTTGTCAAAAGGCTTCGAACTGTACGTAAACAACGTGGTTTATGGAGTACGAATTACCGCGTTCCTCACATGATATCATGCACACGATCGAACCGAACAATCGAATAGCGTGTTAGCACCTTCGATTATTTCGTCCTAATAGTGGAATATCCGGTTAACCGGCAATTAAAACCGGATATACTGATTACCCTTTGTTGAAACTCCGGACATCCGGATTACCGGCTTTCAAGCACTAGATACTGTTTACAGAATAAAGGGGGGGGGGGGGGGGGCGTATTCGCTCTTCTATAAACCATTTCATCCGGTAATCTTTCTTAACGTGAGGATGGTGGTGGTGGTGGAGGTGGAGGTGGAGGTGGTGGGGGTGGTGGTTGTAGGATCAGGCGGGGTTAGCCTTGCTTTAATGTGAGGACATGTTCTGTGCTGTGTTGCGCTTGCGCAGTTACATCTTCCTGTCGACTGTGCCATTTATAGGGCCGCTAGCACAGCCCACTGATAAAATGGCCGCTCCTAGGGCAAAGAAGCTAAATCTACCTACTGTAATTAAGTCTTCACGTTAGCGTCACGACTGTGCCACAGGCGTACGTATACGTTATGTGCCGGCGTCGCAATGCTATGCGCATGCGTCGCGTATACGTGCCCCACTCCATCATAAGACGTCTACGCAGAGCAGACGAGTGAAAAGCAGACGACGCCGGTGTGTAACGCAGTAACGGCGTCACAGTTTAGAAGCAGACGATATCTCGCACGGGTGAAAGATCTAAAACTGCAAAAGGGCGAAGCGGACGTTTTCCGTCTGCAAAGATCGCCTGCTCCTTCGCAGGCGATCTCCTTTCCCTTTTGCGTTCACCCGAAGGGGGATCGAAGCAAGCGGGCTCGGTCGAACTAGCTGGAAACGGCGGTGGCAGAGTTGCAGAAAACAGGCTGCTGACGCCCGCATTGTCGCGTGCAGTAGACCCAGATTGGGCCTTATGTAAGTGGGAAGGATGATTCCCTTTTCTCGCGTGCATTATACAAGAGTGCAAACGAAGAATCACGACGGCCCCGTTGTATCGGCTGTCTCGGACGGCGCGGAATCTAGATTGAGTCTTACGTAAGGCGGAAGACTTCGTGCACGCGTCGTTCCCATCACCGACACGGCGGGAGGGGATTGGAATAACGCTTTCAGGCAGCGCGGTTGGCAACCAGACCCGTTTGTTTTGTTAGTGACATTTCTGAGCTGGACGACCTATAGAAGAAGCCCCGCCCATTCCATCATCCATCTCACTCAGGCGACGTCAGCTTTGTCTTGCTTCCGAGGCGTTGGTACCGCCCCCTCCCCCATTGTTCGATGGGGCTCAACTTTTTTTTGTCTTGGGCCACTTACCGGACGGCGTTGTTACGGGACAGAGTGGAATACGGCCGAGGAACGAGCTTCAACTCTGAAACTTTAACGAGAAGATCCGGCTGATCTTTTTCGCGAAGAGCTCGTTCAGTGTTGAAATGCTGACCTGGAACCGTCGTTCGGCCTATCACCCGTGGACGGAAAAAGAAAGCTGCGGAAATTCTGAGAATTCTTTGCGATTGCGTAACGCCGAGTTCATACTGTTGCCGCAACTGTCGTAATAACTTGGAAGAATGACGTCATTTCACGTCTCAGCCAACCAAACTGCGTGACACCCCATTTTTTTCTTTTACGTCCGTAGATCACGGTATGACTTTTGCGTTGGTTCTGTCAAGTGTTCTCTCGCAGCTTGTTTGTTTCACAGGCCTTATGTTTTCTTGGTGGCATTAAAGAAACACGTTAAACCAGATGACGTCTTTAATTTTTTTCCCACTTTTTTACATATTGACTTGATGGGGGTGAATTGGTGACATTTCATTTAGTGAGTTCATTTTCAGTTCTGTTGCTTTCTTTTACTTAGTCGCTTGAGTTTGCTAGATTAGATAGCTATAGACCTTTTGCGATTTTGTTACTTCATTTCTGGTTTCTATTAGTTTCTATATATTTTTAGTTTCTGCGACGAACGATAGTTGCCAGACTTGGCTATTTATAGCCAAGTTGTGTGACTTTTTGCTTCGTTTGGTTAGGTGCATATTTCGGTTTCGTTTTCCCTCGTTTTTCCTTACAACGGTCTCAATTTACCTTATAATAACGAATGTAGATTCTAAGTTAGCAGATTACACTTTTATACTAACTTCCACTATATTATAATCGACAGCTGTCCTTCGTGACCTACGATGGAAATACCCAAGTGCGTGCTTGCGTATACGTGTCTACGAAAATATTTCGGCGCGAAGTTCAAACGCTCGCCTCCGCGCATGCTCAGCGTGCCCGCTCGTTGACAAGCCTGACTCAACTGGGAAATGGCAATAGGCTAGCGAAGGTGGCGATCAAATTAGCTGATTTCCAGGTAATGGCATCCGCAGCCGACACCAATTTCCTTGTTAAAGAATATTCAGCTGCACATTCGCGTTTGTTTATAAGCCCTTTTCGCTTCATGCACTTCGTCTGCTGTCTGCTGTCTCGAAGCCGAAACGGGAAGGTCGCTGAATACCATGGCTTTCCGCAAATGGTGAGGAATTCTGGGTAATCGAGGAACAAATGGCCATTACACGAACGTTAGGCCATTGCTAAGAACTGGCGTCCCTTGAAGCTTCTGCATCCTCCAAGTCCTCCTCAGGTTCCACTGGCGTGAAACCTGGGGAGGAGCGAAGCATGCAGTGTATAAGCGTATTCTCGGCGCCTTGGTGTTTTTGCCAACAGAGATGAAACCGTTGGGGGGTAGAGGTATACAGCTTTGCTGTAAAAGTCTCTTGTCTTTGGAGCACGAAGCGCTCCAGCGCGAAGCGTAAACGAGTGTCCCGGTGTTTTTTTTTAGTACGCGTTACGTTCTAGCGCGAGGCGTAAACGAATTTCCCGGTGTTTTGGTATCGTGACTATATGAGACGACGATTACGACGACGACGACGAGAACAGGAGATGCCAACAGCCATCTGCCAATACCATCATCGTCGTTTCGGGAAACCCATTTCGTAAAGTTGGCTTTCCTGCAGTGCGTCTTCGCTTTTCGACGCCATTGGTGAGGCATAGAAAGCGCTTCGCTTTAACAATCGTTTCCCTCCTCGGTAACTGTAGCTGTCTTTGCTGCAGCAATGACGGCACTTGCTACGAAGCACAATTTACAGGAATGCTTCGAGGAGGAGGAGGATGATGATGGTGGTGGTGGCGCGGACATATTGGAAAAGCCGACATGTTTCTTTATATAGGAAACGATGTCAAAAATAGGTTCAGGGCTCGCTTTATAAGTGTGCTTGCAAGGAAACACAATGTACAGGAAACACCTGGTGATTATTAATATTAGTAGTAGTAGTAGTAGTATAATAGTGGCGCGGACATAGGGCAACAGCTGACGTATTTCTTTATACACGAAACGATGTAAGAAATAACTTTCAGGGCTCGTTTTATAAGTGTACTTGCAAGGAAGCACAATTTGCAGGCAACATTTGTTGATGATGATATTGGCGCGGACTTGATGAACAGCCGACATGTTCCTTAACACAGGAAAGGATGTAAAAATAATGGCTCACAGGGCTCGCTTTATCTAGCTGGTGAGCGCCGCGAGCTGTACCCTGTTTATGATGTCCGCACACGTAGAGGAAATTTTCCCCTGTTTCTCTCTCGGTGCACCGGCGACTTGGGCAAGCGACGTCAAGCGTGCGGCCGCAGTCGAGTCACGTCCTGACCGTGAAACGTCGAGGGCTATCGCCGGGAGACGGGTGGGCCGTGTGGCTTTCATATCGCACAACCGCTTAGCTGCTCTATGTCTCGTGGGGCAGGGACGTAATTAGTAGCTCAACTTGTAAGTGCCGCAGCCGTCCCCGAAATGTACTCTACGCAAAGTTCCTGTTATTTCTTCGTTCACCCTACGTCTGGGAGGACGTCTATGAAGGTTTATGTTGTCCTGCCCAATGGCTAATTTCGGTCCAGCTTCGTGCACGTTCGCTTTCATCAACAATATTTATTAAATCTGAGGCTTTAAGTATCTCACCAAGAGCAAAAAAAGTGACCGTAGTCGTCGGCGGTGGCGACACAAATGGCACCACCATGGCTGCCGCTGTTAAGAGAAAAAAATTACACCATCTTCCCGTAGGGGAACCCTGAGTAGTATGCGAAGCAGGCATGGGGTCGATTCAAGTGCCCATTAGTTTTCAGTTCGTCGTTTCCGTGAGGTTGAGGTACGTAGCTACCGTTATATTTACCGTTTGGTTTCCATGGTAACTACCACACTTTTCACTTACCGGAACTACGAAATGGGAAATTGCGTTGACCCCATGGCTGTTTCGCATACTACTCAGGGTTCCCCTACGGGAAGATGGTGTAATTTTATTAGAGGGAGGGGGGTGGGGGGGTCGTTAGAGTAGAGAGGCATTAAAGAGAGAGAGAGAGAGAGACGTTGTATGTGGTATGAGTTTGTCTTTATTAAGCATTATCTTCATCATGTTCAACGTAGGTGACGTCGAGCTGTGGTTAGCGTTCCGCTTTGATTATGACCGCCTTATTGCCTGTGAAATGTAAAGTCAAGGGCTGTTGTAGTGGATGAACCCTAAAGTTGCTGAAGATGAGGTCGATGCACGTTCCCCGGATGGTTGTGGGCTGCTTGTAATCACGGCTCGCCGAGACTCGCCGACGCACGCCGCCGCCGATGACGATGAAACATCGAAGGCGCGTGAAGTGTGTTCGTCTCGTTCCGGCCCAGGAAGACACGGGCAACACTGTCGCTCCAGGAGCCATAGAATGGTAAGACACCACTGGGCGTTGAGCAAGCCGAGCATGCGCAGTGGGGGTGTGGACGGCGCAACAACGACAAGAGAGGGACATAGCCCCGACCATGAGATGCTTCGCATCTAAAATACACTGGTCCGTGTGGGATTTGAGCCCAGGTCGCCACAGAAGTTGTTAGATGCGCGCACCACAACGCTATTCCAGCGCCCTGGGAGAATGGAAGAAGGACTATCCTGATGTGTGCGCCGTGGAAGGCGCACATGGAGGCACGTGAGTAGAACGGGCGCACGCGGAAGACAGCCCTCGCTGTGGGGCAGCTCCCGCACGAATTGCGGCCAGTCTCCCTGCCGGAGACATTCGCGTCAGAAGCTGACAAAAGAGGATAAAACATTTTTTAGTTGCCAACTGGAATTCCTATAGGCGTCGACCAGAAGCCCCTGCGCCCTGGCAGCATCATCGGCCAGTTAGATAATCCGGAGTTGGACGGTCCAGAGGTTGGAGCTGCGCAGCACTGCTCACTGTTATTAACACTGCGACCTAGAGTGGCCGCCTGCGGACGTTGCCGTAGCATGGGTGCTAAGTCTGCCCGTACCTTGCACATGTGGCCCTCTAGGGGGTAACGTCCTACGTAACAGTAGCTCTAGGCAATCGCTGAAGAGAAAGAACCTCAACACGATGTATCAGTAAGAAAGACTTCGATAAATTGCTAGGCGTTAGCCTTCAAACCTCGTAAAAGACTTAAGCGACCGGGAACATTTTTTTTAAGGCGAGAATCTTAGATCTCTATTCTTCGTATAACGCGTGAGGTACAGAAAAATGTTGTGAGGTACACCGAATCACGCCGAAAATGGGAGCGCGAGCCGGGAAAGGGAGAAGCCAGCCGCCAGAGGAGGATTCTAGGAAAGGGCGAAGCACCTAAGAACAATATATAGACGTGCCACGTGAGATCAGCGCTTCATTCCACATCGCTATGGGTGACGACTCACCGGGCCGCAGTCGGGGGTGGTGAGGACTGAGAAAGTACGCCACGGCGGAAGAGGGTAGATCAGCTCCAGTTGCCACTCGTCGTTACCGCTGTCGGGAGGAAGCGTTGAAGCTGCGGCAGCGGCCCGATGAGAGAAAAATTAAAGTTCGACAGAAAGTTCGACAGAAAGTTCCAGAGCAGATCAACAGATGGTCCAGCTAGGCTATCGCCTTCGCATTCTTAGACAGTTCTGAGCACCCCCGTAATTTCTCGGGTTCCGGTGATTTTGCTAACTTGTCTATCAACTCTATTTTAAAGGTGGCGTCAAAACCAGGTTCGTGCAGGCGGGGTTCGATTAACTGACAGTAAGATAAAAGGGGCGCAACAGTCCAGTTTTTCGAGACGCTGCTCTACAGGTATATAGACGTAAAAAAACGGTTTTGCATTACCATCGTTGAATACGCATCGTGTAGTCATAATTCAAAAAAGCTTGTTCTATTTAAATTTTGATGGAATGGAATGGATGACTTTATTACAGGAGGAGGCCAATAGGCCCTGGTATGGGACACGGGGAAAAGGGGAGGGGAAGATTGTTCATATAAAGTCTGCACCGCACTGTGAGCGTTCACTTAGCACGATATGCACAGGTGAAGTTGTGACGAGGGCCCTCTAATACGACCATGATTGGGGTATCCAAAAGGAGCCGTTCGGGCGCCACAAAGGGTGTGTTTGAGGGGACATCTAGAGAGTGGGTGAACGATCCTCCATCATACTGCTTTATAGAGACCTGTTTTGAGACCGAATTCTGTAATTTTCTGTAAAATTTGGGGGTTGTTTCTGACGTGTTTCAACCGACGATGCTACAGTAGTACCACGCTTTGACGGGGGGGTATCAACACATCTTGTAGTCTTTCAGATGAGACTTACATTTTTGTGGACCGTATGTGTTTCCTCTCTGGCGTCGCATCTTCACGCGAAAACGAAAAATCCGAAGCCTTGCTACGCATATCTGAGGAACACAACAGGGACTAACGACGTTTCAAATATGCGTGTTTATCGGCTTATCGGCGACAAATATCCCGAAAGCATGTCGGCTTTGTCCAAAGTTTCTGAGCACCCTCTTCGCGGCAACGTAAAGAGATAAAATCATCTCAAAGAGCTCCCCAGTAGTCTTATCCGGTGAATAGGTAACACAAGGGGAAGATCTTAAGGTAGTTTTCCTTACCTGCTTCGCGTTTCGAATTGGGTGGCATCATTGGAACATTAAGCGCCTCAATCGTATCACCTAAACCTCGTCGAGTCGATCGTCGTGACCTACTAACTTGCGTAACAAACCTCATTGCCGATCATTTGCTAGACTGGTACAGTTATGGTCTTGCGCGACTTGTTTTCCTAACCCTAAGGTGAACAATGTGCTCTCTTGCGTGCGGCGATGGTGTCAACACACCTCGTTTCACAGCCGAAATTGCATAACCGATCCCCATTAGTTACGCAAGAAAGAAATCCGTTTTGCCCGACCGGGGCCGATTACCGAGGTACGTGGAAAATGGAACTCGCACAATTCTCATGTGCTTTCGTAAGCCTGTAGTTCAACAACACATCGAACAAAGAGCCAGCAGCTGCCCACACAAACGAGGCTTAGCTGTAACGCTCCAGTGATGTAACGCGAATAGTTCACAAAAGCCCATTTTCGTTTCGTTCTCTCTCTATTTATCTATTTCTCCCTTTTTTTCGTCCGTGTGAAAGCGTGGATTACACTAGTTTGTTCACCTCGATGCCCCTTTGTCGGGGTTGAGAATATGGCGCGACAGTTCCAAGTGCTGCTAAACTAACCGGTGAATTCGATCATAATAGGTCTCCGGGCTTGGCCGCGTGCTGTGTTCAGATAAATACCTCGAGCACCCCCACACACGTAAAACGGCAAAAGAAAAGCTATTGCGCCAAAATGGGGATTTCTAGACAGCCGTGATGCTTAGAACTGCTTTTTTTTGTTTTTAATTCGCTTATGCTTAAGTCGAAGGTACCCCTAGTGTTCATCTCTGCAAACACGAAGGACGTCAGGAACCGTTATAAGAAAGAAGAAACGAGTAAGCGAAAAAAAAGTTCAATAAGAGGATTCTTTTGACGGGAATATTTCTCGGCGTTCTTGTTTTCTTTTAATACGCAAGTGTTTTATTCCGGGATGCACAGGTTTCACTGACGTCATATCCGTCACGGAAATGACACCAGAGCAACGAAACAAGCGGCTTCTAAAGGGTGCACCCCTGCACACAGGGTCTTCTTGCGGGGAAGCAACCTCTGGTACTAAAGAGTACGTCATACTTAGGGTTGTTCGTTTTCGGGCTTTATATTTTAACACGAAAGTGTTTTATGCCGGTATACACCGAGATTTCACTGACGTCATATCCCTCACGAAAATGACGCCAGTACACCTTTGCCGAAGCGACCCGCCAGCAGGACGTCGCTCGCCAAGCGCACCCACAAGACAGCCGCCGACCCGCAAATCATGCTCAGCTGCAGATTTCGCTACACATTTCACTTTCGTGTTCTGCCGATTCGTATGACAGAGGAATCAATCGCAGTTTTTTTTAATTCGCTGAGGCTTAAATCAAAGGTACCCCTAGTGTTTATGTGGGTAAACACGAAGGACGTCAAGAACCGTTGTTAGAGATTTAGAAAACACAAGAAAAGGGACGAGTAAACGAGAAAAAAACTTCAATAAGAGGATTGTTTTGGCGGGAATACTTCTCGGCGTTCTTGTTTTATTTTTCGTTTAGGAGGAGATTAGTTTAGCAGATGACTGCGACTCGGGCACGTTTGATGCTGCTTTCTCATTTCGCGATTTCTAATTATCCTAAAAAATGAGGCTAGATGTGTTTTTCGCTCGTTGCGTAACTATGTTCTGGAAGCCCAAAACGTAAAGAGCATCGTTATAAAACTGGCAAAACATTGACTCTGTTTGTCTAAAACAACAAAGAACCAGACAGTGCTTGCCATACCAAGTTGCCCAGTAGACCATCAAGATTAGAATAAAGGCGATCAATTCGTTCAACCTAACTTGCGTAACTCGTCTTGTTAGAAAACTGAGCTTCAGGTCTACTGCGTGTTCTCCAATGTGGAGAAAACGGCTGCAAGTTATATAAGCTGAATACCTTGCGCAGATCGTCGCTCGGCGTCAAAAGACTTGCGCCTGTGGGCGTGCGCATGCGCAAACGAAGAAATTCATTTCGCACAGAAGAAACGAAAATTTCATGAGTGCTGTAAACCCTCACTATGATTTCATCGTGACAGCAAGAGTAATTGGTTATGTACAAAACTTCGTTAAAAACGGGAATCATTTACTCTCTCCGTATATGCACAGAAAGGGGAGGTGGGTCATAACACTCAATTTCGAATAAAAATTACACCATCTTCCCGTGGGGAACTATGAGGAGGATGCGAAGCATGATGGGGGTTCCGTGTAGGTTCCATTGTGTTGCTGTTATGTTGTTTCGTTTATCGGAGCACGAATGGGGACGTAGTGTGAACCCCCATGTAGAGACAGAGAAATGTAGACACAGCGAGGAGACCGACACCCACGTTACCAGATCGAACACCTCCTGGTTCTCGCCTTTCTTTATTGCGTGCTCACGCTCCTACCCCGCTGCCCGCCCTCTTCGTCCTCTTCTCTGGTTGAGCTGCAAGGCGCGTGGCGCTTCCCGCCGCAGCTTTCCCACGGGAAATTCAACATCCTCCTCTAAAGTTTTCAGTTCGTTGTTTCCGGTGACGGTCAGCTTCGCGTGCCTTCGTTGTACAGGTAGCTTCTTGACGTAGTTTGAATGAGTGAAGGACATAAGGCGCGTTCGTAGCACATGCTTCCGTCTCGGTTTGTAGCGCAGTGGGAAGAGCGCTACGTACCTCCCGTTGCGGCCAGAGAGTCGTGGGATCGAAACCGGGCGCCGCCTAACTATTTCTTTTTATAGTATACTGGCCAAATGCTGACGGGGCTGAAGGGACGCGCATGCGCAGTAGAGTGCGGACGGCGGACAACAACAAGGGAGGGAGGGACACAGCCCCGAGCATGAGATGCTTCGCATCTGAAAGCGATTTGGTTTGTCGAGCGTTTATACTTGAGCATGACTGATTGGTTGTGTTTCTGCAGCTCAAAGACTAGGTGTAGACTTATCCCGGTTGTATGCATGAATAGAAAAAACGAGACGCTCACTTTTCCATGTATCCCAACGTTAAAAAAAGTGCTCTTACAAACTAAATTAGGTACTATTTCATTTGTCGGCGGGCTCTAATTGTTCCTCAAAATGTTTGTCACTGAAGTCCCGTTGAAATTGGTAGTATTGGCTTATACTATACGCCTCGATCAGTGCACATAAACAAGCTTCGGGAACGTTTAATAACGGCGCATGCGCAGACGGTGAGGGCATTGACGTACACGCAACACTTGAACGCGTCTTTCGGAGTGTAGCGCTTACCGGTACTACAGACCTTTCATCCCTTAGTTTTTCCCGCATCAGACCATGCTCTGTACTGTGTTGCACACACTGTTTGCTGTTGCAGTTACAGTGCCGTTAGCACAGCTCACTACCACAGCCTCACAATCATCATCATCATCATCATAATGGTGTGATCCTCACCAACTGACCCTACCCTTTCCGCAAGGAAGAAGCTGATTGGGGAGGAGTGTGGGTATAGTAGCAGGGGTAATCATCATCATCATCATCATCATCATCATCGACCTGGTTGTGTTTACTGCAGGACGAAGGCCTCTCCCAACGATTTTCAGCTATGTCTATCGAGTGCTAGCTAAGTCTACCCTTTGCCCCCAAATTTTCGCTGTTCATCCCTCCGTCGAGTCCTTGGCCGACCCCAATTGCGTTGGTCTGTAACCCGTTAGTCTATACCTTTGGTTATTGGTCTATAACAAAACTTTTACTCGAGCCGCTAAAGTAGGAGTAATTCCCTACTCCGGGAATCCGTAGATGAGCGGCAGCCTTCACTCTGGAGTGGCCAGGAGTTGCTGGACGTCCGGAAGGCTGCTGGTCACCGAGTTCTCCCACAGTTCAGAGGTGGGGAGAGGGGGCCGAAGGGGAGGAAGGTTGTGATTGTGCTCGCACTGTAATATAATATGAGGTAGAGTGCCGCATTGTGAACAGAAGTGGAATTTAGCAGGGTATTGAGAAAGAAACATACCATTCAGGCGGTCTGGGTGCTGTGGAGTGGTGATTCTTCTTCCTTGGAGAGTATAGGGTGAGGGAGATTGTGCGCAAAATGGCACAACCATTACCGATGATAATCGCGTTGTTTTCGGTAAATCTTTCGAGGAATGAATAACCGATTTTTTTTCGTTCTTTCCCGTTCTGTGCTTCAGGTACTCAAAGGCCGACCGGGAGGACTAGGATGCTCGTTCTGAGCGACACCGAGCGGCTGATGTTGGTGGCGTCGTGCGTGGGTCTCGTCACGGCCACTATCCTGGTCACTGTGTGCGTGGTCACGCCCCAGTGCTGGCTCTACCACTGCATCTGGGGCCGCGCCGAGGAGAAGGGTGAGTCGTTGTCATGATGATGATTATAATAATAATAGATGATGATTGATTATGATAGATAGATGATGGTAGAATGTGTGAGCATATCGTGATGATGATGGTAGATGATGATAGATAGCTGATGATAGAATGTTTGAGCATCTCGTACCTCTCCCTCAGGAACTTGGCGACATTCCATTTCCAGGTGTGTGCAGGCCGGAAGCTTCCTGTTGAACCCAGCGCTGTCTAGTGGTTAGCTTTGAACACTGCCGCAATCTTCTTGATCAACTGGTTAAACGAGCCGCCTGTTGGGCCTCGATGGCCTAGCGAGTAGCGTCGTGACTTTAACAATTACGTGCAGGATTTGAGGTCCAGCATATGTACACCATTAACAGCCGAGCTTTTTGAGCTTTTATTTTCGTCGTATAGTGTTGCCGGGAAAAAAGGTCAAGAAAAGAAATCACGGGCCATCTCCAGAAACCTGTGGAGGAGCAAAGCATGCAGTGTATAAGCTTGTATTCGTGGCACCGTGGCGTTTTTGCCCACGGAGAATAAATTGTTGGGGGTAGAGGTATGCAGCTTTGCTGTTGAAGTCCCGTGTCTTTGAAGCACGAAGCGTTCTAGAGCGAGGCGTCGGAAAACGAGTGTCCCGATGTTTTAGTACCGTGACTACATGAGACGATGACGACAGGAAAAGCTGACATCCCGAGCCCCTAAGGGGCTTCGCCTCGAAAGAAGACACAGCACACGTTCGTGTGCGCCTCGTAAGGAGCGCCCGGCGTCGGTCAGCTCGACCTTCGAGAACACACTGCCCAGCATTCGTGGAGGGATCTCTCGTGTGCTCTTCTCCTATCCAGTTCGCGTGCGTTCGCGCCTGAATTGTGGGGAGCACAGACGCCGAGTTTCATGAAGCCGGTTACCGCGGGTTCCAGCGCGTGCTAAGGTGGTCCATTTTGGGAGAGATGTGAAAGGCTGCGGACGAAACGAGCCGGACCTGCCAGTCATGGAGAACTTCCGGCGGCAAGTTCGGAAATAAGTGTGAGGTGCAACAGCCGGGTCTCCGATGGAGGGAGAGGTGGGGCCGCCAGCTCTGCTGTTTCTCCAACCTTGCACCAGTAGTGCAGGCTGCGCCAATTTTTTATTATTTATTAATAATAAATAATAACATTTATTTTTCTGAGGGAAAAAGGAGGGGGAAAGGAGAGTGGGTGGTGGCCTCAGTCCAGGCCGCCTTCAGGCTCCCCAGCAGCCCTCGCCCGGGAGATCAGGTACTCCTGATCCTCGAGCTGGAAGCTGGTCAGCCTGTGCTCCCACTGCTCCAAGGTAGGTGATGTAATTGGGTTGGGATGTTTGACGCACTCCCATACGAGGTGATAGGTGGTGTTTGGTGTATGGCATGTTGTGCAGTTGTAGGGAAAAACAGTTGGTGAAATATGATGTAAAATTGCCAAGTTGTAGTAAGTCTGCGTTTGGATTCGGCGCCAGATTCGAGAGTTTTGTGTATCATTATGAGTGATTGGTGAGGACGAGGGTAAAGGAGGCGCTCCCGGTGATAATGACATAAGACGTCCGTGTATGTTTTTGGACTGAGTGGCTGGCCGAGGATTTTTTTATTGGAAAAATGATTCCTTGGACTTTTACGAATAATTCTTTTCATTCAAAAGGTGGTATCTTTCAGGTCGGTTAGGTGCGGAGCCAACCACCACGTTTAATTAAAGTTGTCGATTGCTCTGGGAGTTCCCCGCATACATGGAAACCGAATGTCGCGTGAACTTGAGGCCTGACCCGAGCACGCGACTCGATCCCGATTCATACACCCCCAACGCGGCGTTTCTCGCACGCCCTTCGCACACTGTTCCAACCATGCTTAGCCTTCTAACTCTCTCAGTGGTCACGCTTACTCGCTTTAGCATCGGCATTGGCTGCCTGTCGCTCCTTCTGTTGTCCATCGGTGCCGGCATTTCGTCGCCGTCATTCCCATTCCGTCCCTTTTGCGGGCCGCACTGGCTGCAGACTCGATTTTATCACGCTTACGGGCGGTGGCGGGAGTCACGAGAACCGTCCAGACAGCGGCAGCTGGCGAACAGCGCTTCGACTAGCCGTCTCCATGACAACGTAGCCAGCGCTCCGTAGGCTCTTGCGTGTTATCTCCACTCTGTCGTTCTCTACTCCTCTATCACTCCCTCTGTTTGCAGAGCGACGTGAAAATGAACAGAGTGCCGTGAAATTTTTTCAGTGGCAAAAGCCGGATGAGCCTATCCACTTATTCGTTTCTCTTCTGGGGTGTAGGCTTAGGTGCTGACGTAAGGATATTAGTAAGTATCGAGGTATGACGATGGCGGAGATGAACGAATCGGGAGTTCTTCCTTAATTCTTCATTCTGTGAGTACCCCGCTTTCCCAAAAAAGACGTAACAGCTGAGGTATTGCAGACTGGAATAAAACACTTCTTCTTGTGTGCCGCACAACTGCGTCTCTTCCAGCCGGTTCCAATGTCTAATAGTCATCACAAAAATGAATTGTTAAACATAGTTGTCTTTGCACGGTACTCTCTCATTTTGTGTCGGTGGTAATTTTGACTAGATGTGTAATTGGGTTCATCGAAGTAGTTGCTACGAATAATTCCAGTGCTGCCATAAAATACGCGAAAGAAAAACTTGAAGAGCAGTTCTGCTCAAAGAAGGAGTTGCTGTTGTTAAGCACAATTAGTCATTTCCTCCCTCTTGTCGACTATTTATTTTTCTTTTGCTCATGCCGAACAGCATTACAGCACACGTGCGGACCAACATTTTTAGAGCATCGTGCTGAAAAGGAACCCCAAATCAAATCAGTTTCATTCCAACGCGAAGTTCTGAGGGCCGTAAAGAAAATTGGATTGGATTTCCAATAAATCCAATTTAATCCAATCCAATCCACTCCAATTTAAATCCAATCCAGTCAAATCCAATCCGATTTAATCCAATCCAATCCAATGCTCCTCGCGCTTGCGCACAACGGCCCTTCAAGGTCCACGCGGAACTGCTCAACCTCGGCCAGTGCAGCTTACGCTACAAAAAGCCTCAGAAAGGACTTGATGGGGTCCACGGCCCCTATACAGAGCAGATGCAATGAAAACAGACCTTCAGCAATAAAATTCACATACACGAAACAAATGATGTAGTAAATATACATAATTGATATCGTAGCACTTGTTCACCGTAATTTGTTCGATTCGTCGGCGTTTCCCACCGGTCAAATCGGCGACGTTGAAGACAGCCGTCGATTCCGCCACGTTTTGAGACGAGACAGCAGTCATCGACCCGGAAAGGTTTGGCATTTCAAGCGCGCTCGGCAATCTTCGCACAGCTGACGTGCGTCTACGCCTGTCTAGCAACTGAAATAGAAGAATCTGTTGTGAAATCGATGCCACCCGAGATGGACACGATGGCCGCCCTCCTGTCTTGGTTGCGCCGCCCCCGCATCTGTCACTGTCAACTCGCGCTACAACGCCGATTTCATCAGTGCGTTTGGTGTTTGAAATCGAATGCCATTTTAAAAGGGCCATGAATACAGTAGTAAGGTGCGGTTCATTCAAAAGTATGCTTTGTATGGAAAAGGAAACTAGATGTAGCAGTGGCCATTCAACAGCCACTTTCTGTTGAGGTTTCCGTGACGTCACAGAATCTCGTTGATGCGGCTGGCGGTTGCCGACCTAAACCAACGCCAAGAAACGTGAACGGGCGATTGCAGTGGGTCCTGTGGTTCCGTTTCATCAGATCGTCCCAATGCTAACGTGCAGCTGACGCACTGATAACGATGTCTTTAGTGCTGACACATATTATGCAGCGCAAAACTTCAAAGGTGTTCAGTATTCTTTGTATTTGTTAACACGAAAGTGTTTTATTCCGGGATACACCAATATTACACTGACGTCATATTCGTCACGGAAATGACGTCAGTACAACGAAGCAAGCGGCCTGTAAAAGGTGCACCCCTGCACACAGGGGCTTGTTGCGGGGAAGCAACCTTTAGTACTAAAGAGTACTAAGAGATGTACTAAGAGAGAGAGAATAGTACCAAGAGAGGTACTAGGAGAACAGTAAGGTGTTTTATCCCGCGATACTCCAAGATTTGACTGACGTCACATCCGTCACGGAAATGACGCCAGTACACCTTCGACGAAGCGACCCGCCAGCGGGACGTCGCTCGCCAAGCGCACCCACAAGACAGCCACCGACCCGCAAATCATGCTCAGCTGCAGATTTCGCTGCACATTTCACTTTCGTGTTTTACCGATTCCCATGACAGAGGAATCAATTACAGTTGTTTTGTAATAAACCTCTTCCGTGGCCGAGGGTGTTCTTCTGAGGGAGTTACCAAAGCCAAATCTTTCAAGCTGAACATAGTTGTGTTTTGTGTTCATGACCCCTTTAATTCAACATAGTGCTCAACCTAGTAGGGCTTCAGAACAAATCGTACCTTATTTTGCCGTAGTGTGCTATGTAAAGTTTGGAAAGGACTCGTATTTTTCTTTCGTCATAGCGCACGATCCATGTTAGGCCCCAAAGCCAAAACTTGCCCGATCGAGCCATGACGCGTCGTCGTTGTCGTGCCTCGCCCATAAACCGGAGAATGGAACTGTGAGTTTTGATAGCAGTGCCGCTCGCCGTCGTTAACAGTATGGCTATTTCTATAGCCTTCAGCGGCTACGTTGAAGGCAGTCTGGCTATGGCGAACCGAAAGCATAGGGCGCTACACTAAAGCTGGATTAGTGCAGCCCAGTGTCGACAACAGAAAGAGACTATAGGTACACCGAGTGTAGACTCGTTATTGCAGGCCCACTGCACAGCACTCCTTACCAGAGCTGCACTACTTTATCCCGCAGTGTACCCTAACGCGGCCCTCCATCTCTTGGGGAGTAGTATCATGAGCAACACTGGCGTGTTATTTTATAGCATTCCGAGCGTATTCTGCTCCCTTTGCCAAAAGGGATGGCGGAGTGCCTTAGGCTACTCGTGGTTCGGAGGCGCGTGTATGCACACCCGTCAACTGTGGTAGTATTCGTCGTTCGCAATTATCATCATCATCATCTATAGCCTGTTTATGCCCACTCCAAAACGGAGGCCCCTTCGTGATTTGGAAGACTAAGACCAATAGTACACCAGAGGGGCCAATCTTATCCTGGTGATTAAATGCTGTTTGTGTCCCAGAAAATCTTCCCAGTATGGCGAATAAACCTTGCACGTTATTTTCTTATCCTCACCCCCCAACCAATCTTCTTTCCCTACGTCTTACGGGAAACGTTCTTCCAGCTTGTTGTCGCTATTCTCCACCTTCATAAACATTTTTAAAAAATTACAGCGGTTCCACTCAACGTGAAAGGTGTCGAGTGAAGAGCGCAGGTATTCGCTACAGGCGATGTGGCCCCCTCTTTTGACTAGTGTCAGTGTCAGCCTGGAGTTGATACCAAAAGTAGTCAAGAGAGGGCGCCGCAACCCTGGAATGAGTTATCATCATTTTGGGGGAAATTCATGCATTAATTCGTGATTTTCTCCTTATATTATATTTTTGTGCACTAATTTGCGGACTAGCAACAGCAACCCCCGTGGCAACGGCGCAACGCAAACAATACCCACAACACTCAGCATATAAGTACAGTGTGTCCCCGTGGCCCAATGAGATCGACATCGACTTCGTAATGCGAAGGGCACAGGCTCATTACCGACCAGGGGAAGCTGTGTTCTTTTCGCAGCCTCTGTTCGGGTGCGTGACGCCGCGTGACAACGGTGGCTAGATTCCGTGACCCCGGCGACGAGCTACGGCGACAAGCCGGGCCCCTAAAGTACTGCGCACTTAAAAACTTTCGAACTTTCATGTTACACGTTGCGTTACATATGCGTTGCTAGCCAAGAGATGAGAACAACAAGGAGGGCTGACCGCCTGTAAAAGGCGTCCCTAAACTACGGTTTACAGCGGCTTTGTGCGCAGCGTAAATATCAGGCGGCTCTTACCCGTCGGCGGAAGCGAACATATCTGCTACCGGCCCCGTTAATTTCGTCGGGCCGTGAGCGTCAGCACTGTGTACAGCGAGTGCGCCGCCCCATGCGGGTCCATGCGGCGACGACGACGGTATACGTCGGTGCTGGCTTCTGACGCACGCCCGGAGCTCCCTTTCAGCAGACAAAGGCACTCAATGCGGGTGGGCCCTAAATAGCTGCGCAGTCTGCAAAAAGGGGGTTAAATTTGGAGCCATCGTGCCGTCGCCCCGTGTTACAGGCCATTCTTCGATGGTACATGACGCTGCAGTTTCGATTCCCGAACACGGTTAGTTACGGTTATGCTAGACACCGAGAGAGAGAGAGAGAGAGAGAGAGATAAACTTTATTGTTAATCCTGTGTCCAAAGGACTGCTCGGCTTCTTGGTTAGGTTATAGGGACTATAGTCCTGGCTATCTATAGTCCTGGCGTGTTTTTAACGTGGTGCCCCAGCGTGGTCCAATAGAGCTCTTCAAGCTCCGAGATTGTGAAATACCCCAGATAAGCGGACCGGTGTTGTATGGGTTTACTGAATCAAAATTTACGATATTAAAATAGGGCAAACCCTAGTTATAACGGAACAGCTTTATTCGAAGTGTTTCATGGTCCGGACAACAGCGTATTTAGAACAAACTACATCTCGCTTTCAAAGAAGTACCGCTTATAAGAAAGACACATTTCTCTCCGGAGGACATCGCTATAAACTATGCGGTGTACTGTACGCGTAATGTTGAGGATAGGAGAGCAAGGGGCAGTAGAAAGGTGGGAAATGGAGGGGAGAGGGGCTGTAACGGGAGGCGCACAGAAAGGCGGTGGCGGGGGTCGCTCTGCTCGTAAAAAGGGAAGGCTGACATTTTAACAGAAAATATGTTAATAGTCGCGGTTCCACAAGAACAAGTTGGTGATCAGACCGCCGCGTACCACAGCTCTACTCACGGACCCGTCACAGGCATCGGATAGGTTGAGCCTTCGCTGGTCATGCAGAGGCGACACTGAAACAGCTGGTGATCAGAGAGGGCGCGTTCGGCCGGTCAGCATTCTGAACTGCGTACTTTGTTTTAGATGCGGAGCAGCTTATGGTCGCGCCTGTTCCCTCCGCCGTTGTGCGTCCGCCGTTGTGCGGCGTCCACACCCCCACTGCGCATGCGCATCCTCCTCCCTCTCCTCTCCTCTCCGATGCTCCTCTCCGGGATTGCGCAACGAATGGCAACACCTGCAGCTCCGCGCGCGATAATGCGAAGCAGCCTAGGGTTAGAGGCGCGATGGTAGCCGCTGCATACTCCGTTGGGGGCGCCTCTGTAGCTCCGCAGTATAAATGACGCGTGCCCGCGCTCCACTCTTCTCATTCTCCTCCCGCAACGCCGCGATCGAACTGAAAACTAATGGGAACTTGAGCCGGCCCCATGGCTGCTTCGCATACTACTCAGGGTTCCCCTACGGGAAGATGGTGAATTTTTTTAGAGTGATATCTCTACTACGCTGCATCTTTCAAAGTCATTCCGAGTGCGTCGCAAGTTTTCTTCCGCCGTCGGCACTCAAGCTGCGCCTTTCTTAACGTTCCGCTCGCTCGGAGCTCCGCCACTGCAGTACCACGTCACTAGGCGAAGCTGAAACGGCTGCTTCGCCTGCGCTTGATCGCTCAGCTCCGGCTGGGCCGCCTGTGCGTACGCTTCAGCGCAAATGAACCACGTGACTAGGCGAGGGTTTAAAAGCTGCTTCGCTGGCGCGTGGTCCCTTTGTCTCTCCGTCGATGGCGCGTCGGCGAAAGGATGAATCCTATTGTCCTATACGGCAGGAAAAGAACCTTTCATTAAACGCTGTGCATAGTCTGTTGGGATAACTACATGCAGTTATGATAACTGATTATCACATAGTCGTGATAACTAGGTATGACTCGTGATAACGGAGCCATTTTGTGTTGTTGCTTGTTTGCTCGAATTAAATTCGTGCTTAGGGTCTCAGCCGGTTGTTAATGTCGCCAAAATTAGTCGGGCTCAGAGCAATGCTTCGCGCCTTCGCTCAAGCCCCTCCGATGCTCCGTACTAGTTCACAAGACTTCAAAAGTAAGTATGCATGCCTTCCTGGATGCCCGCCTAATGCTATGTTCAGACTACAGACGCAAGAGCCATATCGGAAGCTACGGACGTAATAAACAGCATTTCACGCAGTTTGGTTGGTTGAAACGTGCGATGACGTCATTATTTAAGAGGAGGAGAAAAGCGAAAGGAAAGGCCAAGAGGTTATCCAGGCTTAGAGCCCGGATTGCTACTCGGCACTGCGGAAGGGGTGTTCAGGGGATAAAAGAAATGGCAGGCGAAAAAGGGGGGATAGGAGTGGGGTCGCGCACACACTTTAGTCCTTTCGTGGGCACTAGAGTCTCTCAGCTAAACCTGTGTCCTTCATAAAACGCAGAAGGGCTTTTGTTGCCTTCTGCGAAGTCCATTGTAGGGGTCTTTGTCGTAGAATAGTCTCTAGCTTGAACTGTTGATTGTCCAATCTTCTGAGCTCGGCTGCCAAAACGCGTCTTTCCGATGAATACTCGGGGCAACAACAAAGCACATGGTCGATTGTCTCTTCAACCTCGCAGACGTCGCAGTGGGCACTACTGGCCATCCCAATGAGGAAGGAGTAGGCTTTCGTAAAGGCCACTCCCAACCACAGCCTACAAAGTAAAGTAGACTGTGATCGAGCCAGCCCACACGGAAGACGACGCTGGAGTAGAGGGTCCTGGTTGTGGAGGCAGATATTACGACAGCTGCGACAACAGTCTGAACCTGGCCTAAGCCTCTGTAGGCGCTAAGCATAAACTTAAGCGGGTTTGATCCTAGTACTGCGGATAACTTGGGATTAGAAAACACCTCACAAGCTATCTGGGTGCAAGTGCTGAAGGCATGGTACACGTTGCCGCGTTGCGTAACATTAATCAGCATATTCTGTTTTTGCCGCTCTTTTCTAGTAGGATCAAGCTGCCCGAATTCTTTTCTTTTGTGTTATGCATATAGTGTGCTTCTAAAGGGTCTTGAATGGAGGATAGAGCAAATGGACATGCTAGGGCGACGAAACACCGAGACCTTGTCGTATAGGTACTCATGTTTGAATACGCACTTGGTATGTACGATCTTTATCGGGTACGTACTCAAGTTTGAGCGCGCACTTGAGTACGCACTCGACGGGCTCAAGTGCTTCCACGCTTTCAAAGGGACCCGATAAGCAGAGTGGATCTCGGTTCATGCGTGATTAAAGCATACATTAGGCAGAAATCGTTCTCCATCCAGCGCCGACTGCATATTTCCCCAATGCCTTATTCGTCAATGTCTTATTTCGAGAGAGAGAGAGAGAGAGCAAGAGATTGTAGGAGAGAGAGAGAGGGAGAGAGAGAGACAGAGAGAGAAAAAGCAAAAGAGAGAGAGAGAGAGCAAGAGAGAGTGTGTGTGAGAGAGAGGCAGAGAGAGAGTGAGAGAGAAACAAAGAGAGAGAGCAAAAGAGAGAGAAGCAAAGAGAGGGAGAGAGCAAAAGAGAGATAAAGGGAGTGAACGAGGGGAAGCGCAAAAGAGTGTGCGTGAGAGAGAGCAAGGGAGAGAACGAGGGGAAGCGCAAAAGAGTGTGCGTGAGAGAGAGACAGAGAGAGATAGAAAGTAAGAGAGAGAGAGGGGTCTCTTTAATGTGTACTGGTGAGGTCGGCCCTGCCAGCAGCAGGGCTTGGATGACTAAAGTAATCTGGGGTGAAGGTAAGTCACTGCAGCGAGAGCAGCAAGAGGGAACACAAAAATATTGGAAATGAGATTCAAAAAAAATATTTAATGCAAAACTCAATAAAAACGCTGCAAAGAAAGGCAGAGGGCCGTACCGTGAAAAAGAAAAAAATATAAATTCACAACTCTAACGAGTATACATCGAGAGTCACGTGCGTGGTTTAAGAATTTTTTTTCACTGTCTTGTGTACGACGTGGAGACAGGCTTAAACTTTCTCATTTTCTTGGACCCTAAGCCAACAAATATTCAAGTTTAGGAAATAAGTTTTTTTCTTCTGCGTTTTCTGTCAGTCTATGGACTGCCTCGTCTCCAGACTTTACAAGCAAGGTTGGTAAATCTATAGATTCATTTATGCGCGATAAGCGTATATGCGTTTTCTCCCGCCTAGCGCTGGGCACCGGGCCTTCTGAGTGATGCTCACGATCTCAGTTGTTCCAATGTTAGTGTTACCATGGATTAAGGACGGTAAAATAGCGTGGCTGCTGCGTCAACGGGTGGACGTGTACATAAAATGCACCCGAACAATGGAGCACCACGCTTTCACCTTCAAAGCACTTATGAAGACATAAGTGCCCCGATAATCTTTTTTTATTTTTGCGAGTTATGCCAACTTGTCTGGGGCGTCGCAGGCGCCCTAGTGAAGCCACGTAAGCAGGCACTTATTAACAAAATGCCGCCGCCGCCACACCACACGCGTAGTCGCGAGGCGGAACGCGCTCCGCCGCTCGGCCAGCCAGACCAGGAGGAGACAAATATTGTGGGAGGCATTGTTTGATTCAAGCTTGCGTGCGTCATGGCCTCCGCGACTAACGACCTTCACGCGTACAGTGCACACTCCTGCACAGCTGGCGGTGAAGTGCGGGCCTTTCTTTTACCTGTCCCGTCACGCACTGCGCTGTCCAGAAATGCCCCGCTTTAAATAGAAAAACTGTGGTTGATTCCTCTTTCATAAGAATCAGTAAAACACGAAAGTAAAATGTGCCTCGAAATCTGCAGCTGAGCATGATTTGCGGGTCGGCGGCTGTCTTGAGGGTGTGCTTGGCGAGCGACGTCATGCTGGCGGGTCGCTTCGGCAAAGGTGTACTGGCGTCATTTTCGTGACGGATATGACGTCAGTGAAATTTTGGTGTATCCCGGCATAAAACACATTCGTGTTAAAATATAAAACCCGAAAACAAACAACCCCAAGTATAACGTACTCTATAGTACTAAAGGTTGCTTCCCCGCAAGAAGACCCTGTGTGCAGGGGTGCACCCTTTACAGGCGGCTTGCGTCATTGTACTGGCGTCACTTCCGTGACGGATATGACGTGAGTGAAATCTGTGTATCGAGGGATAAAACACTTTCGTGTTAATAAAAGCACATATTGTTTGTGCGCGTGTGCTTGCGATGTATACATCTCATTAAGCTTAGTTTCACAAGTGCCACATGTTTACGGTAGCGTAGGACGGAGTTCGCCATCGGGTTGCAAGGAGAACCCAAGCAGTGAGCGATAGAGGAGAAAGAGTTCGTTGTGAAACGGGTGTATCCGTAGCACTCAATCATGCGTATGCGGAAATGCTTATCCTATATGACTACACGCAGAGGCTTTTAGCGCGACGAATTTCACTGTTCCCGGGAACATTTGTCGGTCGGGTGTTGACAAAGAGCGCAGCAGAAGACAGACGACATGTTTAGAACTGCCGTCCAACATCCGGGCACTTTCCCTCCGAACGTCCCGGTGGTAAAAATACCAGCCCACGATCGAAGTGGAATGCGCCGAGTCGACGATGCATAATTCATAGAAACGTTTTATTGTGCAGGGTGGGTGTGGGGCTCTTGTCTTGGGAAATGTTTATAACGACTAAAAACTCGATGTTCATAAAGAAATTCTGCGCTATATAGGAAGGATTGAGAAATGGCGCACGTTTTGGTGTTCGTGCGTGAGTTGCTGTTATCAAGCTTGCATTACAAAGCAGCTAAAATAATATAATGCGAAACTGGATGAGCCCTTTCATTTTTTCCTATTCAAGGCGTAGACAATTTTGACTTAGAACTGTGGTTTGAAGGAAGAACGGGAAAATTTGGAAGCAGTGTTCTGCTTGTTTATACTTTCTCGCAAGTTTTATTGTTATTTTTTTTTTGTCAATGGACCTGTTACCTGACTTTACGATACCTCCATCCAGCGGACTTCCACCGTATGTCTGTATATACCAGCGAGCAGGGGTGTCAATAGAAACCATAGAAATGGAATGATAGGTAAATATGATGCCGGATACACAGCGTCGGCTAGGTGTGCGGTCCACGTAAAACTGTCGATACAGTGGATAATGAAGCCATGCCGGGCGTGCTGTTGAGTCGAATCGTCATTACGCCATCAGACAGACGGACAAAGAACTTTATTGCAGACAGACAAGGAAATTCGCCATAAAAAAAAACGGCTTTGCTCTCGATAATACAGAGACAACAAGACAGCGTACATAACTGTTTTCTTGAGACTCCTAACTGTTTTCTTGAAGTCAATCGTCTGAAGTTCGCGATCTGAAGTTCACGATAAAATTGGCATAGTTGTCATGCTGACGCGGCGTTCTTCCGAATACGCAGAACTATTTTCTCTTCACTGCTATTTTAGACTGGGTTTTACTATACACAGCGAGCATGGCAGGGCAGAAGCGGTAACCAATTTGGGTTCCTTTTGTTACGCAATTAGTTTTCTTCCACAAGTAATGATTATCCGTCCCCTTCCTTCCTTTGTTCGAGGCATGTTTTAAGGCTTGAGAAATCACCTCTCAAGATGACTGATGCCTACATCGGGGAGTATCGAGTTTACGTTGCAATCTATCTACGTTTGTAACAAATCGGGTGAGCTTTAGCGGACGATAAAATAAAGCTTTGTGGTCATTCCTTTTTTTTGGGGGGTAGTTCAGGGGTGGATTTTATTGAATGGGAGGCTCGGGGTAGATACAACCATCCATACGGGTGGGTTTAAGCATGTATTTTAGTATGATACTTTATTGGTTTTAGTTGCTAAGGATTGGAGATATTAGGGCCTTATGCTTGCGGATTGTCTGTTGTTCAACCCGCCCTTCAAAATCAAACTGTTCGCCAAGAAATAAACGAGGCAACTAAGAACGCCGCTGGTAGAGATTTCACGCAGCATGCACTTTTGGTGTGCTTACGAAAAAATAGTGGCCTCATATCTGCTTGCTTCGCTAAAAATGTCGCTGAAAGACAAAATTCATCTGCCGTCCCGCAAACTCTCTCCTCTCCTCTCTTTCCTACCATAACGAATGCAAGCTAAAGTCCGCTCAACTGAATTCAATCTTCCCGCGTTCGTTCTACCCGCGCGCCATCTCTTGGAACCTTTTGTTTCAATTGTTGTTAGAACAGCTCAAGGATATACGTCTTTTTTATTGCGTACTTTTATCCTTCTAACGTTGTTTTTTTTTTGTTATTTGCTACCGCTAAACCTAATCCTACGTCTTTTTTTTTACTATAAGAATGTTGCTACTGCCAGCTATGTACAGTCATCATAACTGTTAACAACAACAAATAACGAGGTGTCAGCGTATGCACAGGTCGGCAGCTTGCTAGAGAGCCCTGGGTAATCAGCGAGGCTGTGCGCATGCGCTGGAGCTGCCGAGTACAGAAAGTCAGCATCGCGAGCACCGATTATCAACCGCCGAAGATGCGCCGGTGGCTATCGTAATCTGCCGCTCCGTGCATAGGCTGGCACCCGCTTCTCCGTTATTTTTAACACTTTTGACGACTGTACTTATGTTTTGCCTCAAATATGTTGTGCGTTTTCCTTTTGCTGAACAATCTTGGCTTTTCCGACGCGTGACACGAGCCGCAGTACCTTGGAAAAGTCTTGCCTATAGTGTAACCTTCGTGTTCAAGCGTTCTTTCAACTTTTGGTCGACCGACTAAATTGTGTGAGAAACAGGCATGCAGGTATGCAGATAGATTGAAATTTCGACGTTTAGGCAGCCCAAAAAAAGACTACACAAATCTTTTTACAGATATATACTGGTTACCGCCCACCGCTCCTGAAATATTCACGTTTTGTGGCTGCTTTCGCTCATCTTGACTCACAGGAAGATGGCGGCGCCCAGAAGCCCTACAAAACAACTTCAACTCAAGTAGGAGCACCATCACTGTCACCAGTATCATCATCATCGTAATCATCTTTATTTTTATGTCCGCACCAATAGCCTTAAGCGGTGGTGATCAGGATGGGACAACACACAAAAATATAGATCAAACACGAACAATTTTGATACCTAGAGAGAGAGAGAGAAGAGAGAAAAGCCTTTATTTGGGGCAAGGCGAGCTCAAGGCCCGTAGGGGGTAACGGGTTAAAGGATGGCGTAAGATGTAATGCGCTCTTTCCTGAAGCTGCGAAAACTCAAAGGCCCCTTTCACTGGCGGCATACAAAGAAAACACAAACCGAAACTGAAAATCCACAATGGCTGAATGGCGAAGCGTTCTCTAATGCAGCCTGAGTCAAAGCCAAAGCCAAGATCCAAACTCCTTCGAGCGGGCCGGAATGGCGCAGTCTGATAGACGTCGGCTTCTTAACGCGAGGTACCCGGGTTCGATTCCGACCAGGGGAGAGAGAGAGAGAGCATACTTTATTGTCATCCTTTTTAAGACGAATGCATCGTACGGAAATGTCCGGTGTCTTCGTCCCATCAGACGGCCGTCAGGAACCCGTGGTCCCTGGCGGCGTCCTCTGCCATTTGGATGACAGCAGCTTGTATCTCGGGAATGAAGCTGAGCAGTGCGGCCTCCCACTGCTCACTACTTCTTATATGCATTACACGTTCAAAGGCCCGTGGTTTATTGGGGCATTGCCAGACCATGTGTTGTAGTGTCGCTGCTGCAACGTTGCACCACTTGCATCTGTCCGTGTACCTATCCGGATAGCTGCGGTGACGCAGTGCGGGGTGACGGAACGTATTTGATTGCAACTTACGCCAAGCAACTGTTTGCCATTTGTTTAGCGCAGTGTGGGCAGCCGGAAATTTTAGTGAGAGATTAATCAACACTATAGGCTGAGCCGACCAGGGGAAGCGCTTTTCTTTTTGAAGCGCCTTGCGCTTCATTATTGTCATCATCATCATCATCCTGTGTCCTTTGCGGAAAACCATTGTGTAAAGTTGGCTTTTCCGCTACGCGTTTTGGTGTTACAATCTGCGGCGAAATTAAGGCACAGAAAGCTTCGCTTCAATCAATTTTTTTTTTTGCAATCTTGTGTAAGCAGGCCCAGGTGTCTCTGCCGAGTTATTTTTCCTTTGTAATGAAGTGTGCCGTTTTATTGTCTGGTTTGGTGAGCGATCGAAGTACAGACGAAGGGACAAATAAGACTTTTCCCCCTCTCAAATTTTAAAGAAAAACCCTCTATTTTAATGAAGAATATAGTGGATGAACACAATGAAAGAATAGCGGCTGCTGGGGCTTACCGCTGCCTTTAAATAGCGCGCGATTTTTTCAGAGCTCAACGCAGGATTGTGGTTGTCGGCGCACACGCTGGGTTTCGCGACTTCCAAGCGCGAAATTAGTCTCGACTGCGTGGGTTTTCAATGCTCTCCTAGCTATAGCTTGCTTTTCATTTCATGCCTTGCGATCTTGACTGCATTCAGCTTAGTTGACTACGCATCTATTCTTCTCTGAAAAAACCTGGGCTGCCGTCGCTTCTGGTTTATATTGCAAATACACGTGCGGGAATGGGGAGGCGGCATAATACAGGAGGTGAACGAAGCACAATGGGAAGCCTACGAGCACGCACAATGACTTAAAAGTGGTGCTTTTCGATTCACAGTCTCGAACCCACCCAAGAATCGCCGAGAAAGCAGTCCGACATTCGTCTTTCCGATATATTGCCGCGAACCATGCATTGGGTTTGTTTATTTGTGTTTTGTTTTTGCCGCCCGGCTGCGCCGGTCTGTGTTATCGGTGTTGTCTGCGCCAAGGGAGGCGCGTGTTCCGTTCTTTCTTTCTGAGCCGCATGTGTTATCTCTTCTGATAGGGAGAGCGTTCCGAACTAACGTAAACAGCCCAGAATAATCTTCGTTGATCTACAGTGTTCTGGATACACTTCGACTATTCGAGAAACCCTCACGCCGTGTGATAAATTCCCGCAGAGCAGATGCCGCGGCATTCGAATCGTCGCGCTCGGCTTCGCACGTCACTTTGTTGACTGCTGCTTCGCCGCCTGTATTCTTTGAGTTGTTAGGGGAGCACAAGTTCGCTCCAATAAACTTGTTTTCCTTGAAGACAACTGCGTCCTCTTTGACTTCGTGACAATATTTCTAAGCTGTGCACAATTCTCGGACTGTCCGCGGTGAGTCTGCTAATATAAATCGAAGTCAGTCAGCATCGTTTCGTGAAAAAAAAAAAAAACAGCGGACATCTACGTTTAGGTCCCCAGGTCTTAGACACGATAGCGTCGTCGAGGAAGCGTTTTGGAAAACGAGTGCTGCGTGCACCGTCCATGCTCTCCATCCCCTGAATGTCAACGGAGAGCGCCAGACTAGCAGGAATGGTTTTGAAGGCCACGGCACACAAAGCAATGACTCATTGTCGCTAGCGGCAACGGGGGAAAACGAACCCCAATGCGCAGGTGCGGCCCCTACTGACATCACGTGTCCTTTCTTTTTCGCTCTATTATCGTTGTCGGCGTGCCTACCGGCAAGCTTTCCCCTTTCCACACTCCCGTCGTCGCGACGCCCGATTCCGGGGGCTGCCGCCGCCAGGGTGTCGAACCGAACTTTTTTCGGGTTCGGTTCGGGTTCCGGTTGAAGTCTTTCGAATTCGGTGCCGGGTACGGTCCTCCAGAAGCATTCCGTTCCGGTTCGAACCGGTTCGGAACAGCTCCTTGAATTCGTTCCGGATCGGGTTCAGTTCCAAAATGGCGGAAGTAATACGGGTTCGGTTCGGTTCCGGTTTCTGGCAAAAACTCGGGTTCAGTTCCGCTTTTCGGTTCGCTACCGGTTCCGGTTCGACACCCTGGCCGCCGCCGCCGTCGTTTCCGGTTGACGGTGATGACATCGTTTCCGCGGGCCCCTGGCTGCGGGCGTCTAGTACATGCAGAAAAAAAAACGCTCAGTTAGCCTAGTAACGACATGACGTTAAAAGAACCGTGATGCTGCACACAATATATTTCAGAAGGTAATGGAAGCTTAAAAGAAGAAGGGACATCTAAAGTGGTGGTTAAGTCTCTGAGCCACCCTACTAATGAACAGATGGCCCCCAGGTGCATCTCCCCAGCGATCAGCTAACGCGGTTTACACTGTGAAGAGGAAATGTATGGCACAGTCAAAGATAACAAAATTACTTCTAAAATGTAATTAAATTACATTACTTATTACTTTCCTTGAATTTTCTAAAATGTAATTAAATTACATTAGAAATTACAGGTGGCCGAAAGTAATGACATTACATTACTATTACTTCGCAAAATTAATGAAATTACTTTGAAATTACTTTGAAACGCATGAAAAGAGAACGAAGAGGCGCGAGAAAGCAGGCAGAGCTCTCATCGAAGCGTTCTTTTCTTCGCGTTCGTAGAGTTCCAATGCCCAGAGAGTCTCTGGGCATTGGAACTGTATTTGGTCAACTTTTCTTGGTCAACTTTTTATGACGTAATGAAGCGGACAAACTATATCGCAGCCAAAAGTAATTTGGAAAAGAATCAGTAATTTTTATGGAATTACTGGCCTGAAGTAATTCATTACATTACTAAATTACCGACACTTAAAAGTAATTCATTACATTACTCATTACGGCAAAAAGTAATTTAATTACTGTAATTTAATTACTGTAGTTTCATTACTGCGAAGTCTGGGCAGAGGAGGGATTCAAAAGTGGGCGAATGTCTCTACAGCTGCTTGTTGTTTTATCGCCACTCCCTAAAGCATGTGACCGAGGCACTAATTATGAACTTGCAGCTTTGCACACATGTATTGTATCGCCGCCCAAACCTGAGCTATCAAGCTCCCCTCCTTTTCATTCTAAACTCCGCCTCTGTTTCCACTGACCCCCTTCTCGTTCTTACCCAACTTTGCGGCTCCCCGTTGGCTTTTATTCACAACCAGACATGGTGTTTCACGCAATGATTGTCAAGCATTGAGACTCGCTCTCTGGCAAAGGCGCCGCGCATTCGATTTTGCGTTCACTTACACGATTATCAATGGCTATCTGTAAGCGCGGAGACCCTAAGAGTTCAGCGAAAGTTTTTTTTTTTTTTTTCGATGTTCATGAAATACTGGAGGAAACCTCACGCGCGTTTTCTTTTTCTTTCTTTTTTTTTTTTCCAGGGATACTTGGTAGCAATGTGTAAAATTGGCTTTTCCGCATGACTTGCTCACTGATTTGGCTTCTCTGCATTGCGAGAGAACAAGTTAGCTCTTTTGCTCGACACCGGAGCTATGCTAGAAAAGCGAAACACGGGAAACGAGCGCGTAGTTTTGGTGTGCAGCGTCCCTTGACGGAACAGCACATCCATTCGGATTATGTGACCTTTGTCCACTTCCCCTCTGCGAAGAACATATGACCCGTGCCCACATCCCCTCTGCCAGCCCACGGGGCCCGTGCCCACATCCCCTCTGCCAGCCCACGGGGAAGCAAGTTAATGCCAGGGAAAATTGATTGATTGATTGATTGATTGATTGATTGATTGATTGACTGACTGATTGACTGATTGATTGACTGACTGATTGACTGACTGATTGACTGATTGATTGATTGATTGATTGACTGATTGATTGACTGATTGATTGACTGATTGATTGACTGATTGATTGACTGATTGATTGATTGATTGATTGATTGATTGATTGATTGATTGATTGATTGATTGATTGATTGATTGATTGATTGATTGATTGATAATGAGGTTTAACGCGCCGGCGCTACACAGGCGATGAGGCACGCCGTAGTGGAGGGCTCCGGATTAATTTGAGCCGCAACGTGCGCTGAAATCTCGTACACACGAGCGTTTTTGCTTTTCACCTTCATCAGAAAAGCTGCAGCCGCAGCCGGGAATCGAACCCGCGACCTAGTGCTCAGCAGCACAACGCCTTAGCAACTGAGCCACCGCGGCGGGTATATGCCGGGGATTAAAACCGGGGCCATCTCCACTAACGTGAAACCTAGGGAGGGGTGAAGCATGCAGTGTATAAGTGTACTCTTAGCGCCATGACGTTTTTCCCACGCAGATGAAACCATTAGGGGGTTGAGGTATACAGCTTGCTGTAAAGCTCTTAAAGCACGAAACGTTCTAGCGCGAAGCGTAAACGAGTGTCCCGGTGTGTGCTTTTAGTACGCGTTTTTGCCCACTGAGATGAATATTTCTGGTGCGAGGCGTTGGAAAACTAGTGTCCAGGTGTCTTAGTACTGTGAGTGACTACGCGATACTGCGACGACTGGAGAAGCCGACAGCCCGAGCCCCTAAGGGGCTTGGCCCCTAAAAAATGGCATCCACCTGGAATGCAGCCGCACGAAAAAATAGATTGCTATACGGCTTCCACAGAAAACATCGCCGTTGAAGAAAATTTTGCACTTTGTCCGGTGTTTGAACCCGCGAGACATCGCCTATCCGTGGCTTTCACTCTACCCATTGAGTGTGTGAATAAATTTTACCTACTCAGCTAGCCATGAGGCTAGCAGTTTGCTGCGCGGGGGCGAATTAGTTGGACAGTGGAAGTGACGGAAAAGTTTCGGACAAGACGTTAAACATGTGCTAAGCTTAACCCTAGTTTAGAAGATGGGGGCCGCTCCTCTTCTGATTCTAGTAAGTAGAATCATTGTTTGGCTAGGGACGTTATTTTCCAACTCCTCGCGCTGCAAAGACACGTGACTTTTTGTTCACAGACATGAACAACAGGACCGTAACTAGGGGGGGGGGGGGGACGAGTAGGGTATTCTGATTCACCCTTGAAATATTTTCTGGCTTCAACCTTTTATAACTTTCTGTTACATGTCAGCGATGCACATGATTCATTTGTAAAAATAAGCGAATATAAATTGTCAACATGGCCGCCGTTGTGCCCGCAACCCTTCTCACCCCCCCCCCCCCCCCCCGCCTCACCCCGAAAAAAAATTTTAGGTACGGCCCTGATGAACGGTACCCTAGCCATATAAGCTTCGCTTACCGTATTTTCGCGGTTATAACCCGCACCAAAAATTGGAAAGTTTCAGTGGCAAAGTAAGGGTGAGGACAATACGCGGGGTTTTTCCTTTAGTGCAACAACCTTGCATATTGTGCAACAACCTTGCAGCAATCTTGTGTACCACAGTGACGACTGCGGCTGAAGGGATAGCTCTAGCGAGAGCAGTGACACTAAGTGAATTGCGACTTTGGCCTTGCAGTCAGTGTATTCTATTTGCCAAATATACGCTTTTTCTGTCTATATAGTATGTGATGTGTTGCTTGAGCAGTAGCTCTGGTGCTGCCTTTCCTGTATCAAATGTGCGGGCAATACGCGAGGATTGCTTTTCGTTCCCGAGGGGCAGTAAGGGGGGGTGTGGGGTAGGTTATACGGTCGAAAATATGGTATATGACGGGACGTGCACGCATCCACAAAATGAAACGGGGTATGCAAGCCAGGCGTGTAAACTATAAGCCACAGAGCAAACATAACTCCGTGCTACTAGCGCGTACCTCCCAGCCAACCGCGGGCTGTCGATATAGCCGGGTGCGTATGCGGGTTACAGAACTCCGTGCTACTAGCGCAGGGGTTCTCAAGCATGTTGGTCCCAGGGAACCCTGCTAAGTTCCGTTAAGTGCCAAGGAACCCCCCCCCCCCCCCCACCTCCCGCCATTTTTTCATTCCGTTCATGCTACATTAACGTGCAATAAATTCAAAAGCAAGCAAGGGTATCGTTTTTTTTTTTCCCGTCGACTTTACGCGAATGCGTACGCTAGCGGCACCTATCTCAAAAAGGAGAAATGCGCATGGGGGTAATATAACACCGAGACTCAAGTACAATAGTTTAACCACGTGGCCCGTTTTAGGAGTCTGGCTGGCTACAAGCTGCTGGCGAGATTTATTGCGCAGCTCGTGCGTTTCTGTTATGCGCCGAGATGTGCTTACTGACACTCGGGCGTGAGTAATGGAGGTTCCCTAGATCGATCGCACCTCAAGTTCACCATCCAAGACTTTGCGACTGCGGAACCAGGGAAAATTTATCAGTGCCTCGCGGAACCCAGAGGAGGGGCCTGCGGAACCCGTAGGTTCCGCGGAACCCACTTTGAGAAACCATGTACTAGCGCGTACCTCCCAGCCAACCGCAGGCTGTCGATATAGCCGGGTGCGTATGCGTGTTTTTTTTAATGCGTGTCAATCTTCTCGGAAGCGACCGCAGCGCATCGATTCTCTGGAATGTGGCATCAAGTTGAGCACAGAGCGAGTAGCACGGTTGTTGCGTCAGGAGCTCTTTTTGCTGACACTTTGTTGACTAAAGCAGATTGCCGCTGCAGCTAGTCGACGACAGAGCTTCATGCATGGTTGGACCGTTGCCTGTTCGTTAGGCGACCAACAGACTGCTGGTATCACGCATGAATAATCACCGCATTTACCGTTGTTGAATGTAAGGTATTTGTTAAAATTTCCTAGACCAGGCGAAGTTTCTGAACATAAAGAATTCAAAGCAAGAACTGAACGCGTGAGTTTACCCTAGCCTCTTTATGACAGGAAAAACTCAAAAGGCTTTCGCCAGCTTTCTGAAATAAAACATTCCAATTTCACTTGAGAAGTAAACCTGAATTTAGACTTCTTGTTAACTCTGAACACTTGGGATGGTCTATGTAAAGCACTGACAAAGACTACTCTCACGTGGTAGCCGTACCTTTATGGCCTCCTATGCGTAGTTGTCGCCGTTTTGTTTTACTCGTTGGACGTACATTGGTTCGTTTTCCTCCGGTGATCGTTGCTAGTTCCCACGACCTTCACAGCGTCGCTCCTGGTCATTCGGTTTAATTGCCTCGTAAGGGGGCGGTTGTTTCTTTAGAGGGAACAGGTCGGCATGGCAAGCGTCATCATGGTGTGCTTCGGCTCGTACTTAAGCTAGGCTCCATTAATTCCGCCTTCACCGTCCCTCCAGGCACGGAATTCCGGTAATAAATAACGACGCGGGCTCGTCCACGCCTTCCAGCGATTTACGATTATGGCTAAGTGAAAATACCAGCAGTTTTTTTTTTTTTTTTTCTTCCCTGCGGCACCGCCGGACTCTGTTGTTTCTGGAAGACTTAGCTTGCTTGGTTTGTGCGTCCGAGACCATAAGCTCTTTCTTTTCTTTGTCCGCCCACTGCGTGGGCGGAGGACGGAAGCTTAATGCAGCCAACACCCACACTGTCCCGTCAAATCCCAGGAGAATCGAATGGCTGCCTCAAATGGGTTCCCCATTCCTGGCGCTCCTTATACCTAGATGGCCGTTGCACCGCCAAGGACCGACCTAAGCTCAGCCAAGCACGCTATACCCTCCTTACTGTCTCACATTGCGTGATCTATGGGGATGAAGGTTGCGAACTTTTCCTGCCTCTCCCTTTTTCTTTACTTTCTTTTTTTTTTTTTTGGCCTCTTTCTATATATGGCTCCGAACGACACGCCCCGCCTGGTGTGTCTGCCTCAAGCGGAGGCAGTAAGCGCGCTTTTCCGTGACCAGGTTTGGGCGCTCGAAGCACAAGGTCCTTGGCGTGATGGCGAAGTCGCGACCCGGAGTAGAGATATAAAGAGGGGGAAAAAGAAGCGATACTTACGTCCCGTATTTCCTCGCTTATAAGCAGCCTCCGATTTCAAACACACACGCCCAGCTTTAGCGGAGGAGGAGGAGGAGGATAAACTTCTTTATTGTGGGAGAAAGTTGCGCGGACTCTTCAGGAAGTGAAGTCCTCAGTCCAGGATCCCATATGCCTTTCCAGCCGCTACAGCCCGCTCCACCAGCCGAAGCTGGTCGGACAGGCATGAGCTGGACAGGACGCGCCTCCAGTGCTCGGGAGAGTTGCACGGATTCGGTTTGGGGAGAGGGTGGGAGGGGCATCCACCAACCATGTGGAAAAGAGTGCAGTCTGTTCCACAGAAGGGGCAGCTAGGGAACGTAATGTGTTCGGAGTAGTGGCAGACTCTTTTTGGGTGGGGAAAGGTGTTTGTTTGCAATGCACGGTAGTGGTGTGCCTGCTCGATAGAAAGGTGTCTGTGGGGTGGGGGAAGGGTGCATCGGGTCAGACGTAGATGTTGGGCAATTTCTGTGCGAGAAAGCTCAACGACGACGATGGTTGAACGCGAAGCTTTCTTGTGATGGATTCTTTGGTTGGCCAATCCCACGCTGCGAGTTTGGGATACTCTGGAGGTACGCACCACTTTTCTAGAATACCCACAGCAACTCTCGTGTCGGAACTCCTTAGGCCTAACGCTTGGGTCGGGGGTGTACGGCCCGAATCGGTACCTGCTGCTTGGCGTTCGCTTCGACCGTGCCAAAATGGAACAATCGGATATTAAGCCGGCTTCATAACGCGAGGGGGAACCCAGGTTCGATTCTGGCCACGGGAAAAGTTTTTTTTTCTTTCACTTCACTCACGATCATTCACCATCGATGATGATTGATGATGATGATGATTGATGACTGATAGTGGTATCCCCTTTGTAGCGGGGTGATTACGTGTCATCTTACCAACAAAAAAACTAACATACCTATGTTTTATACTCTTCGTGTAATACTAGCGCTGCTCTTAAGGCAGGAACAAAAACTTATTAGGCACAAAATACTTATTTTCTCTGTTACAGGTAGTAGCTGTTCTAGGCCATATTCCCCTATCTGCTTTTCGTCCACCAGCATTCTAATCTTCTTTTCGTCGCCTCGACGGTCTTGAAGTTAACTTCATCTGTGCTACCCTTAAATCCTAGGGCTCCTGGAAGCCGAATATTTACCCCGTGTAGATTTGGATGGATATCCTCGCATTCTAACACTATGTGTCGCATAGTTTCTGTTTCTTTTCCGTAGACCACGCATACCCCATCAGTTTGTGTATACTTCCCCACAAAGCTCTTAGTTCGCAAGCAGCCTGCTTTAGCCTCAAAAAGTAAAGCGCTGCCCTGGGAATTATCGTAGAATTTTTCCTTTCTGATGTTCAATTTCTCAGCCCTGCACATCTCTAACGACGTTTTAGGTTCCATTTTTTCTCTCCATTTATTCGTTTCAATCTGCCTTGCCTCTTTTTTGGTTACCTTGGCTGTTTTGAATTCTCCACTTTTCTTTCCGTATTTCATCGTTAGCCTTCTAGTCTTCCTTAGCCACTGCGTGTTCACGCTTTTCATGTATCCGTACCTAAAAACTTTGGCTGCCCACCTACGTTAATCCATTGCTCTCAACCTCCTCTCAAAATATATTTTACACTGCGCTTCTCGAACCTCAAACGATTCCCATCATCATCGACAGAGAAAGGTGGCTTTCCTGCACGGCGTAATGGCGTGCAACGGCATCAGTGGATACTAAAGCTTCGCTTTAAAAATAAATTCGACCCATGTGGAGCAGGTGTGGAAATTGCCTATCCGTATTCAACATACTAATCACATGCAAGGCACTTGACACAACACGACACAAACATTTCCCTGAAATATACCGACGACAGATTCCACCGCACCCATCAAACTCTTTCAGCCGACGAACCAATGTTTTCTAGTCTACGGGTTCTTAAGTTTTTAGCTGAGGTAAAGTTTCTGCAGCTCTTGTCATATCACGTGTAATCATCCCGGCCCTACACACCAGCCATCCCCATTGTCTTTTGCTTTGCGTCACTTTTACTTTTACTCACAGGTTTTAGTATTTACGGTCTCATCAACCGTTAAATAATTTCTTCTCTGGCGCTCTTTGCCCTTGTTGATTTTGCGCCATAAACACCAACCATCATCATAAAAATAAATTCGAAGTTCGGTCATCTCTGGAAGGAATTAGTGCGAGCGCAGAGTATGACGGCCGCTTATAGGTGAACTGATGTCCTGCTCCTCCGGATTCCACCCCTGTTGCTCCGGCCTCTTCCGCATCCATCCGTGACGTTGGTGAGGATAGGCTGGCTCGTCATCGTCCTTCTTCGGAGAGAACGTCGTGACTCCACTCCCAAAATGCACTGGATGACACCAATCACTGTCCTTGATGGATGAAGACCGCGCTCATGACGTCGCTCCAGTAATGGCGTGTCGTAATACTCTGTTCTCAACTGATCCACCACTGCCGCGATCCCGCTCACAGCACCACTCGCCAAGGTAATGAAAAAACGGGTCATGGGGGCGATGGCGATTGCGATGCGCAAGCCGAGGCGTACGTACACTCGCGCGAAAAGACAAACGCCTTCTACGTTCCCCTCCGGCGCCTGGGTCTCGCCTTGTCGGTGCCTAATTTACTGTCATTTGGGGCAGTCGGGCTTGGTTGGTGCGACGGGGATGTTTTTCGCGCTCTTCACTCATTTATTTCCGAAACAGGTCGCTTGCCTTGTTAATCAATCGCATCAACCAATTTTTAATCGTTTATTGAAATACCTGTTGGTACAGTAGTATTGAATTTTTTTTGGTTCCAAAATTGTTAGCATCACTGTACCCTATTTTCCCTTCGTTTGAAACTAATTACTAAGCTTCTTCAACAGTGAAATCACAATAAGACTTGGCTAATCCCCCAGAGTGGGTACGCGCCATTCTTGTTCCGGATCCAACCAACCAACCAACATACTTGTAGCTAGACGAGCATCATCATACAGTGCGATAGAAGCTGGCGTCCTGCGCTGTACGAGCTGCCCGTATACGAGCGGTCATTTCCACTTCGCGCAATGGCAGAGCTCGAAAAGGAAAACTGCGGTAACTGAGCTCACCGAAACCGAGAAGGCGGGGCTGTGTTACCGTCGGTAATATCCCGCCGTGATGAGCTTCGTGACGTCAAGGACTGAAACCGATCTGCCGCCACCTCTCTCTGCCGCGGAGGGCACGATCTCTTACGCAGGATGCCTGGCCGTCGACGTCTTTCCATAAGCCTTTCCTGATTGGCTTCTGCTGGCGTCACGAAGGATTGAAGCAAATCTGGAAGGGTCACCTTGGCATGCCGGCACCAAGGCGAAGTCTAGACAGAGGTCCTAGGGCCATATACGCACTTTACGTTAGTGACAATGTATGACCAGCAGCACAGGGAACGGAAAGTTGGGCTTGTTGGTAGGATTCGCCTTCGTGGAAAAAGCGCCCAAAGAGAAAGAATTCATTACGTTCTGGGCCCTAATATATCTGTTTTCGTGTGCAGCGTCCCCGCTCATGGCAGTCCTTTCAACAGTGATTACTCTGCAATTTTTTAGCGAAATGAAACATTCTTTTGCACAGCTAATATTTGGGGTGAATACTTGCTTTGTGCACAGTTTCAAGTCGCGCACGTTGCGCGACTGGGTTCCTGAGCCATGGGAACTATCCCATAGAAATGCATGGGGAGTTAGATTTGACAGCAAATTACACAAAAATATATTCAGAAACCTGAAATGTTCTTTTAGCGTTTTAATCTTCACGTTGACTTCTAGCTTTATGCCAAATACCATTTTCCTAAAGTGGTTTTTCTAGGTTCCCGAGAGGTTGTAATTTTGAGCGAGAAAGCTGGGTATGCTCGCAAATTTGTCACCAAGTTAGTAGCACAAGACATATCAAAAACACGCGCTCACGTTGGAGTTTTTTGTTCCTTTTTTAACAAAAAGAACTTAAATTCCGTTCCGCTTTTCAAGGCTTCTCCGAGCTGTATCTAACAACTACCGCTCCCCTCTGGACAAACTTGATGAATTAATGTCTGCCGACCAAGTTGTCAGCTGGCAGACAGGAGGCGGGACTTAACACAAAAAGTTGATTGATTGATTGATTGATTGATTTTTTGATTGATTGATTGTAGGGTTTAACGCGCCGACGCAACGCAGGAGATGAGGCGCGCCGTAGTGGAGGGCTCCGGGTTAATTTTGACCACCTGGGGATCTTTAACGTGCGCCGAAATCTAGTACACACGGGCGTTTTTGCTTTTCGCCTCCATCAGAAAAGCGGCCGCCGCGGCCGGGAATCGAACCCGCGACCTCGTGCTCAGCAGCGCAACGCCTTAGCCACTGAGCCACCGCGGCGGGTTAACACAAAAAGTTTAGTTCACTATTTGCTAGTAACCGTTAAGACGACGAGGTGGGTTCACCCTTACTTCCGGGACTGCGAAAACTCATGTGACGATATCGAAACCGCACGACCGCGCGTACGCAAATCCAAAATTAATTATTCGCGCAAGAGGTTCGCTCCTTGCAGATAAAAAAAACGGCTGCGGCTGAGCTCAGCTAACCCTGGATATGCAAAACGAAAGCTTGGTTTATCCTGGTTAAGTCTTGTTTTCGCTTGGTTAACCTTTGATTTAACTGTAAATATTGTACTTAGATATACAATCATCGTTAAGCCAGGTATGACGTCTGCGCCCAGGTCGGTGGCTAGACATGACTGTAGTTAGGCTTGGGTATACACACGCACTTCCTCAGTCTTCAACGCTAGCTTAGCGCGCCTGGCATTCCGCATCCCTTTCCAGTGAAGCAGCTCGATGGCGGATACCCGCGGGGTGGTCTGACGCCGCTTGGCGACGACTGCTCAACGCGTTCCACTCCCGCGAAATGCTTAGATAAGACGGCCCGGCCTTGCTCTCATCCATGGCCAAGCTCGCACTGACTAGGCGAGCGCGGCGCGCCTCTGCAGGCGCGCGGTGAGTCACGTGGTCAGGTGGCTACCCAGCTGCGGAGAGCGCATGCGCCAAGCCGGCGGAAGTGCAGAGGCGCGGCGAGTCACGTGATACGTTGCCAATGCTACTGCGCAGCTGCGGTCAAATGAAGGTCAAATTGCTCGCGGTGGCGGAACTCGGCTAGGTTAATAAAGTTTTGCCTTAAAAGTGCATAAGCCGATCTGCTCCATCTCCAAGTTCCTGAGGTTTTTTTTTTTCTTGGGGGGGGGGCGGAGGGGCGGCGTCTTTCGCAGTAGCAACGCCGCGTAATGTGTGTGAGCGTCATCTCAACTAGCGTCTTGTCCCTAGCGATTCGTTCTAGCGAGGTTTTAATTTTGAGGAATTCCTTCCGTAGCGTGTGCTTCTGTTTATGCCTTACTCTCTGTACAGCGTGGGCGAGGAAAGAACGTGAGGAACTTTGCTACCAACTTAACGTCGTTTGATTCAAGCTTCATCCATGTGAATAATTCCTTTCCAGAGCAGCAATTCCCAAATTACGGGTTACTGGGTTCTTTCGAGAACTACCACTGCTCGTTGGGAACATTTATGCAGATGGTGCGGGCATAGCTCTACAGAACAGGAAACCATACGAACGCAGTCGCGAGACCCCTTCTTACGAACGTTACACAATCAACGCCGAACTCGTTAAATAAAGTTTTGCACTGTGGATGGGGTGTCATCACGACAGCGCTTCATCTTGTATGCAAAAAACCTTCGCATTCGCTTTGCATGTCGTCAGTGTGAAAGAGACCGCGAATATTCACCGCCTGTAAGCCCCGCGGCTTTTTTTCGCGTGTCGCTTCGTTAGGGTAGCCCACACTCGCGGATCCAGCTTCCGTGTGACCCGAGTGTGGCCGAGCGCGTAATATTGCAGACGGTGCGCCTCCGCCCACGCGGTGTCGCAACGAACATCAGAAAGTACGTCGTCAGCGTCGTGATATCTCCTCCCAATGAACCTACGCAAGAAAGGAAGTCTGCCTCGTCAGCGATACGCGGAAGCGGCTAATGGCGGCGGCGGAATATTTTATCTAGCAGACGACGCGCTAATGTTTGCTCGGCGCCAGCGATCCGAGAGCTCAAAAAAAAAACGAAAATAAGTGCACGTCGTCTGCTCACGCGGTAAAGTACAACAACAAAACTGCATCCGAAAAAAAAAAACAGTATTTCTTCTTTCTTTCGTTAGTATACGAGACACAGACGGGGTTGCTAGTTTAGCTGCCGGCTCACTTACACAGGTAAACAAAGTCATTTCTGTACTATATGAGTTCCCACCAGCAGACGACTTCTTTTTCTTTTTCTGTCGTCTGCCGAGATGCGTCGCCTCTGCTTCCTCTGTACGTTGTGTGTGCTTCCAGGCCCACGCGTCGCGTTTGAGATCGATGTCAACGCCGTCAATGGCGCTTTCTATTATTGGCTGGGCTTGGCTGGGCTTTGGCACCGCGGAGTCAAAGTTGTTTGGCCGGTCCGGTCGTTGCCTCTATCGTCTCGAGACCTGGAGCAGCGTGCATCCTCGCAAACATCGCGGAGTGTTGTGACGTGTCAGATGGCGACGCCCGGCTGAAAGGCTTTTAATCAATGTCGCCACCAAACCTCCCTCCTCTAAAGCTTCTGCGATTATTGAAGTTTGCTAAAAGGATTACCCTATGGCCGCTCTCTAAGCCTGTCAAACTTGTCTTATAAATTTGACATTTTATGGTCTCTTTTCTTTACACGACGTGTGACGGCCGCGTCCAAAAAGCTTTCCTGTGCAAGCCGCGAAAAACGTACCAGACGCCCACATAAACGCTGTTCAACGTCAATGCCGTCTTCACATCTACCAGTGGCAGTACAAAATTATTCCAGTCTGCCTCTGCCATTAGTAGCAAAGTGTCCTAAGTGCTGCGATGAAATATGGTGCGGAATACGACGGGTATTTCAGCACGACGTGTAGGCCAATAAACCCGACCGGTTATGTTCTACATGAATTATGCGCCATTCTCTAATGTGTCATAAGATCTGCGATGCAGCGGATTACTCAGCGCTGGTTTTTGAACCCGGTGGTGTATGGTTGCGACAACCGTAAAGGGTGTTACTTGGATGAAACTTTATTCCCCAAGGTAGTTGACCTGTACGCGAGTGTCTGTGACTTCTTTCTCTTCTAAACAAACAAAAAGATGTAGACAGTTTGCAGGACTTGTTGCAGCGTCTCGCGTAGAATTTTCACTTCACGTCATGTCGCCTCAGCATATTTCCTTCAGGCCCCAGTGCGCTTTAGGCTTATACTTTTCTATATTAGCGAAAATCATTTCACGGGTATGGGCATACTAGACGCAATATCGGGATAAAGGAATGGTCAATTAACCGAAACGATACAATTCCCGAATTTCTTAAAAGAAAAAGAAATTCTGCGTGCCATTTCCTTTTTTTCGAGACAGAAAATAATAAGAACCGGCTGTGTTTGCTAACAGTACTTCTGTGTGTACAGTCAAACCCGAATATAACGAACCCGGATAGAGCGAATTATGGTATATATCGAACAAAAATAAATAAGTTACAAAAATACACGCGAAACACATTCCTTATAACGAACTTCACATCTGATATATCGAACTCAGCGTGCCTAGAATAGCCGCCAAAATGCATGGTATCGGAGCAGCGATTGAGATGCTGATTGGCCGTAAGCACTGAGCAAAAGCCGCGACTGAGACATTGCGCCTCGCGTGGAGCGACATGCATCCCGAAACTTTCCGTAACTCCTTTCCGACGCGCGGGACTCACGACGGAACCCGCCCAGTCAGTGAGTCCAGACCAAGACGGCAGCTCGCCAACCTTCCCGATGCTGTGACGAAAGGAGTGTCCTTCAAAGATTTCCTGAGTGTCGACGACGAAGTTGCCGTCACTATAAGCCCCTCGGACGCGGGCACCATCAGCAGCATCATCGTAATGCTGATGAAAAGCACCGAGATGGCAGAGGATGTCGCGAATGAAAGCCATCCAACGCTTAATGAAGTCCTTTCGGCAGTCGATGTCCTCGGCCAATGTTTCTTCGATATTGAAGGACACGGACTCGAACTGGAGCAAACAATGTCTCGTGTAAAGAATGCTGTGCTAGTTGACGCTGCCAATACGAAAGGGAAAACAAAAATCACCGCTTTTTTTTAAAGTAGGCAGTTAAGGCGTTAAGGCGAAAAGTAGCTTTATTATTTGCAATAAATTGATTGTTTTGTGTATGGTAATGACATACTTTATTTTGTTCGTTTCTGCATGCGGGGATGGCAAGGGGATTCCCGCGTATTGCGAACTCATAACAATAAATTCGTTATAGGCGGGTTCGGCTCTATCGAACTATTGGGTATATCGAACTAATCGTGGCGCATGTTGCAGTTCGCTATAACCGGGTTTGACTGTATTTTATACGAAGGAATTCAGACCGAAACTCATCAATACCGTTGAAATATTCTGGCATTGTAGTGGTACAGGCAGCATTGCATTTTTTTTTCGTTGTGTCGTCCATTGCGTCATTTGCGTCATTGTACTTTCTTATTCAACCGTACATGCACGTTTTGACGCAACAAGTTTGTTCCAATACGTCTCAGTTTCAGTAGAATAAGTCTGCTTCTGACATATCTTATTGTATGGCAGTCTGTATTGACACCCTGCTGAAAACAAGATGGATAGCAACAAAAATTGTCAGGCGTACTGGCCAAGCAAAAAGGTATCCGCGTCCTGTTAGGACGACGGAGCATTGCGGCGGATAAAACGGGTTCCCCTAAACTTTACAGAAATAACACCTTATAAAATACAGGCCGCGGCCCTCGAACATGTCGTTGAAGCTCGCGCCTCAGCTATCAAGAGGAATGCGGCAACTGAAAATCAAGTTCGTTTATGTCCTCCGTTGCTTTCGCCGCCAGTAATAAAGACTTTCGAGGCAGTAGACCTTTCACGTAGGTCTGTCTGCAAGGGGTCACGCAGACAAAATTAAACTTTGTTAAATTTGAAAAAAAAACTAGCCTTTTGTAACTCGCTCAGCTCCGAAAGAAGTGTGTATTATAAAAAAAATCAAAGCCATCTTGGACAACGGTGCGAGCCTGATGTCACGGCAAAGCTGTGTTCGTGCTGAGATACTCTCCACGAGCGCCATATAAGTCACTGAGAACCAAATAATTTACCCTGTATATATATATATATATATATATATATATATATATATATATATATATATATATATATATATCCCTCATCAGAAAAGGCCAAATGAAACGCGAAGTATATAAGTGCTTTATTAGTTTATTAGTACAGTGCCCTTTTCAGAAAAGGTATTCGTATACTTCATCGTCTGCCGCCACAAAGTCTCTGTCGAGCGCTCCCTCGCCGTTGAAGGCCTGCGCTACTTGTTCGTCTGGTTCTTCTGGGCGATTGCAATTTGTCCTGGCAGCGCGGCGCGCTTCCTGATAAGCCGCCTCTTCTTCGGGAGTCCGGATCTTCTTTGGTTGCCCCATCCCCATGTGCACGGCACAGAGTCGGAAACAGTTCTGCCGCCGCCGCCGCCGCCACCGTGGCGGCTCCGAGTTTTATGAGCGCAGGGGGTTGCCCCTAGCAACGCGGAGTGAGTGACGTCAGGAGCAAACGACAGTCGTTTTGTCGGCGACGCTGTTTGTTGAAACGCTGACTGGAATGTGCGCTCGGTATTTCTTTTTGCGAGTCCCTCACGTGGCGCACGCCCACGCGCAAGCCTGGACGACGCCGGGCGCTCCTCACGAGACGCACGCTCACATGCGCTCGGTATTTTCTTGGTAGTCTTTCTGTTTATGGACGGCGCAACCAAGAGCTTAAACACTTCTGCTGTTAAAAAACGCGAAAAATACTGAAAAACTTAAATTTTGAGCTACAGTGACGCAATATGGGCATGTGTGACGAAATACGGCCCAGCACTAAAAACATAGTTATCGGTGTTTTAACTACGTGTTAGCGTTCAAGTGATACGATCAAACGCAACTATAGGGTACGCCACCGTTGTCCAGTCATGTTTCTCGGCGGTGCCTTAAGTCAGCGGCCGCCAATCGCGTAAATAAGATTTTGTGACGTCATAAAGAAATCGCCAAAAATGGGTTGGGGAGTCACCATTGCTTCATCTGTTTTCATCAATATCTTGATTATTTGTTCGAAGTTGGCGATAAGATTGGCGTGTTTGTTATCGGGCCCAAAGCGGTCCATGTAATGATGGACTCTATAGCTCAGCGCTGCAGGCATGGACGGGGCCTACTAGCACCGGCTGAAGCGTCTGTCGTTGTGGTGTAGGGGTTCCGTCATAGCTTGTTGATGCCGACAAGGGTGGTTCGAACCCGGCTATTGCATCGGTTATTTTTTTTAAAGACGATAGTCTTTCTTGGGGGCTCCTTAAACCCAGAAATTTTGGTCTGTCTGTATGTCTGTCTGTCTGTCCGTCTGTCTGTCTGTGACTCGATTCAGCCACCCGGCCAAAGTAAAACAATGCTTGCGCAATAGTCTTATATAGTCACAGCTAAATCTACCCGTCTAAGTCCGGTGCAATGTTCATACTTGTCAACATTGTTGAAGAAGAACAAGACACTACGCAAATATAAGACAACAAATTAGTATAGAAGTGATATTTGCAGTGTTCCTTTAGAAAAAATCATACATGCTTGACTTTTGCGAAATTAAATACTTCATCAACTGCAGAAAAAAAAATCACCCCGCCGTCGCCTGCTGTCGCCCGCGCCACTACAGCTTCTGGAGCCATTTTAAGAAATCAACCGGCAACATTACGAAAGGTTCCACTAGATAGGTTCCACGTTCTGCTTGCAACGCACATGGAGTAGGGAAACGCGGTTCTATGAACGTTGAAGTAGGGCGCCTCGATTCACGCGTGTCTTCGCCGTACGGCAGCGTTGTGATCGAGACACCCGGTTTGGAGCAGTGGAACGCGGGAAATTTAAAATGATTTAAGCAAACCTTTGGCGTCTTTACCTTGGGAGCAGCGCGACGCAAGAGGAACAACATGAGAGGTGAGCGGTAAAGTGAAGGGAGGCATTTACTTGGCAAAAGTCGATAAAGACTATCGTCTTTTGACGACATTTGCAACGAAAGGAGCAGATACGCGGCCAATTTTTTCACCTTTAAATTGAATTTCAATTTTAATTGCGATGGTTAGTTTTTGGCGTTTTAAATGATTGCTTCGTGTTCGTTATGTCATGTTATCTATAGCGAAGTTAAGTTGGTTTAGGTTATCTTACTTTACCTTAGGGAGAGCGATGCCACTCCCAGCCAAAAAAAAAATGCCACCAGGCGGGGCATTTTTTCCCCGAAACTTTGGTGGACTTCGATATAGTGGAGTAATTATAATACCGTCGGACGGCACTTGAGACACTTCCTTTAATGAGCCAAACTTGTAGTTTGTCTTCATGGCCCCTTTAACACGCTTCCGCGACATTTACCTTCGAGGACACGTATCGTCTGCGCTAACGTGGCCCAAAGAGAACAAAATGCGGCGACCTTTGTCGAACATGTCGCCCAGTCAGTGTTTCAACACTTTACTGCTTTTCTTTTTGAATGCGGTGTGGTATTTGGGCCACAATTATCAACGGTCGCGTAAGCGAAACACCCACGCGTAAAGCCTCTTCACGATTCCACTTAGCGTTGGCGCATCGGCCTTCTAAATTCACTTAACATTTCTAGCCGCACTTGACATTTGCGAAATTAAAATCAGAGCGCTAAGCAGAGGAGCAAAAAGGTGCGCAAGCAAGATTAGTTAGCAGAGCGCGTTTCTGCTGCGGGAAGATCCAATTTGGGACGTATACTCCACCGATCATCTACCTTATGTCGGGACTATAGTGTCGCTAGATAAGGTTACAGAGTGTCGGCACTCTTTTCTGCTATTGTTCCGTGCCACCACCGTGATCATTGGTCAGTTCGCATCACGTGACATTTGTTCACACTGCGACGGTTCATGGGCGCCGCCATTTTGTCGTTTATGCGTTTTCTGTCGATCAACTGTGGTAGTTAGTCTCAGCTTGTCCTCCCTGCTCGGCGGATGCGCGCGACTGGCGTCGTTCCGAATACGAATCAAAGATAATGCGCTTTTCAGCGTTTCAGCTGCAGAAGTTCGTCCGAAGACGCCGTGTTGCTGCGTCTTCGGAAGTGTTGTTTACAAATCACCTCGACAAAGTTAGCGGTGAGGCCGCAGAAGCGGCAATCTGGCAACACTAATGAACACCAAAATGGCCGCCGTTGCTCACTTGCGTGCCTCACTGTCGGTACTCTGTATCTTATCTAGTGACACTAGTCAGGACTATACGTCGTTACATTCCGTTTGTGGGCCTTGCGAATGCAGAAATACTTCTGCGATTTTCGTGTATTCAGTTGGTGGAGGCACAGGTCCTGCAATCGTGACGCCCACTATGCAGAGAGAGAGAGAGAGAGAAAGCCTTTAATGAAAGCTGAAGAGGTCAGCCCCACTAACGGTAGGGCTTGCTACTCCAGATGGGGTGAATAAAGTGGGGTGACAGCGAAAAATAGACAGAAAAAGAAAAGGAAAGAAAGAAAGGGGAGTAAGAGGAGAAATGCACACATATACAAATTGTACATGCTCAGAGAGTTCACAGAACCTCTTCCAGCCCTGTTTCCGCAAGAAAAGTAAGCAGTGTTTTTGTACCGAGCACTGCCTCCTCACGATTTTGCCAGGGTCCAAGGAAGTGTGAAAGTTCTAGAGTACCTCCGCGTCGTAGCCGCACAAGTGCCTTCGACGCTGTTGCCCGCTGAGTGGCATATCGCGAGCAGTGGCTTAAAATGTGCCTGATGGTGTCGGTAGTAGAGCACACTGTACACAATGGCGACTCTACCAAGCCCAGCTTAAACAAGAAGCTTCGGGTGTATGCAACATTAAGTCGCAGCCGGTGTAACACGCCTTCAGTGCGCTTTGGCAGACCCCGTGGATAGGGGAAATCGCACTGAGGGTCTATAGCATGAAGAGGCGTGCAGAAAATAACGCATCTCCTTGGGCATTATAAATGAAACGTATATCCTTAAGGGGGATATACGAGATGTTCCAGCATTATTTTCTACCAATAAATGACCTCGGTTGACACTCAGTTGGCACTGCACAAACTCCGTTTGGTCGTCCCAAAAGCTTTTAGTTACCTCTTAGGGCTATTATGAGATCTCGTTTATCACGAGATTGGGATCGCTGACTGAGATCGGACTATGGCTCCCGGGAGCGTGCATAGGGCATTGTTTTGAAATACCCACGCTGCCTATTGCAGGTGCGGCGGCCACGAGGCGCTGTTGCACAGTCATGTGAATATAAATGAGACTCCTGATTTCGCAAACGGAGTCCTGCATGTTCGATTGCCAACAGTTTTTTAGAGCAGAAGTCTGCTTTCTCCGGCACGGCTTTCGTTCGGTGTGTTGTTCGCAACGGCCTTAGTGCATATTCACTTGGGTCCACGCGCTGTTTGCCTCTCGTGTCTACTGTGCAGAAAGGAAGTGTCTCGCGTGACCGGATGTCGACGTCGCTCGTACGGTGCATGCAAGCGACCTCGCATGCGCGGGTCTGTCGCCGTGTCCTATGAATAGGACCTCCGTTCCGGGTCATCGTGCCCTACAACGGTCACCCACGTGCAGCGGTCGTCAGGACACACAAACACACAGACGCACGCATATATATATATATATATATATATATATATATATATATATATATATATATATATATATTCGACCTCGGTAAAAAAGAGAACAGATTTAATAACATTTCGGCCAAGGGACCGGCCTTCGTCAGATTACGCCGCATTGCGGATGGTGCTTCTAGTAAACTGACGAAGGCCAGTCCCTCGGCCGAAACGTTATTCAATCTGTTCTCTTTCTTTACCGTGGTCAAATATATATATATATATATATATATAGATATATATATATATATATATATATATATATATATATATATATATATATATATATATATATATATATATATGCATGGGAGCGACATCATGATGGTCATATTGTTGCGTCTACCACCTAAACCCATCGCCAGTATCATCTGTGGATGTATATATATATATATATATATATATATATATATATATATATATATATATATATATATATATATATATATATTCAGTAGCCTAGACAACTAATATATAAGCTGATTCAGGAGACGGATGGACGGACGGACAAGTTTTCTACTTTAAGTAGCCCAAGAAAGACTGTCATCTGTGTAAAAACGTTTGATTCCCTTAGCAGGGGGCGGGGCATTCTGTGCTGTCTGCAATATCCTGACCTGCAGGCTGTGCATTCATTGCGGACGCTGCTCCTGCAGAAGAGAACAAGTGTTACACGGCTGTTAAACAGGTTCGGTCGCCGAGGCGCTCCCTCTCGTGCACGTGGAGGTTTGATATAGGTCTCTCCCAGCTAGACAAATCTAGTCGCATTCCTCATGAAGTCAAAGTACAGTACGAGGAAAAATGGCCCAGACTGGCGTGCTGTAAGAATTGCCCGACTGTTGTGTGAACTACCGATAACACGCCGACGTTTCTGAATTCATCATTAGGGTGTCACGAGACAGGTTTTTTTTTTTTTGTCAAGTTAGAAAGTGATCACTCATTTTCAGTCTGGGAGTGGATGTGCTCAGACAGCTACAAATGACTTCCAGACGCCCATAATCTGAATGTCGAAGAGGCACCGAAGTAAGCTGCAAGCACTGCGAAATTGTACCATTGTAAATTTAAGTCTAGAGTTCCTATGCCATGTTCCGACCTTTTCCGAACAATTTGCATGAAGATTTTTTTTTCGACGAGAAAAGTGCGCGCCAAAGTGCTGTTTCCCCGGCACAGTCCTCCTCTCCCATTTGCTGATGTCAGCTGTGACGACGCACTGATCAGCACAGAGGTCTTTATTTATCCACAGAGTTTCATACTAAGAATGTATATTGGAGGGGAAATCTGTCGCTGCAATCGTGTGCCTTCGTGGGCGCAGCCATAGCAGCTAGACGCGTTCCTCTCCTACTTCGCTTAGCTTGCCACGTGGGTTTTTTCGCAGAATCAACAAAGAAGGGTAGCTTTTTTTTTCTCTTTTTCGTCTTGAATGAAGCTTCTAAGAAAAATCTCTGACAATTAATTCTTTTGGAGGTTCATTTTTACATCTATAAATAAACTTTAAATAACCTTTTACAATAATATCGTTTTCTTTTCAAGCACACGTACGTTTTTAGTTTGTTGTTGCAAGCCAAGCCAAGTAACGATCGAACGTTTCGCCGCGGTACACGATGGCATTGTCAGAGAAGCGCGGCTCGCCTCGATAGTAGCGCTATATTTCCTTTTAGTCTATATTAGTATGAAACTGAATTTGGCGTGTTTGTAGCATGTTTACCCACCACCGGAAGCCACGAACGCACATATTTCCGTTCGAGAAACCACAAGAGTTGAGTATTTTTGAACATTTACCAAGTGCAATGATTAGAAACTGTGACTACGGTTACTCTACCGTCATGCAATTATGGCCTTAAAGTTGTCTGTTACTTAAAGGAGCCATGAAGAGAAAACAAAAGTTTGTTTTATTCGAAAGATTAGGTGTTTCATAGTACCCCAAGCGCTTTCCCGGAAGCAAATGATGCTTTATTCACTGAGAAATAAGGCAATTTAAGCCAAAATTTTAAATCTCCCGCTAAAATTGCACATTTGGTGACGTGAGCAACGGCGTCACACGGGCCGGTCCATGAAACAGATACTTAGTATGTCGACTCCGTATAGCACCCACACGCGGGAGTCGACCGAGATGGCGGCCATTTTAAAAATACTTGTAAAACCTAGTGCACCCGCAGCCCTAGTCATGGAATCGCCTGACCCGGAGAACAAAACTCTCGCCGAGGAGCTAGGGCTTGCATTTAGCAACCTCACACCACTTGAACGCTCAATGCTTCTAAGTGCACGAGCGGCAAGAGTTGTGGGATACGCGGTGGACGGGAAAGCGACCATTCCGCGATAGCCACAACAGACGAACGCCCTGCCGTCGGCACCGCTGCCTCGTCAGCCCCGTAGCGACGGACGAATACAGACTGGTACGTATGTGCCGTATTTTTATTACGGTTAATAATAGTTCAACTTCAGTAGCAGTATCGCTAATGCCAGTTGGCCGGTGTCGTGTATGGAAAGCCGTTCGCGCGAGCTCTCTGCTTCGACCAGAAAGATACGAGCGTCAATGCGCGGTGTTTACGGCATTTTTCCCCAAGGTCAGAGCGCCTCGAACCCGAAAATTCGTCTGCGCGACGGCGAGATGTCGAGCTCGGCCAGGCGGTAGTTTCGTACGCATTGGCGCACACGCTTGCGTGTTCGTTCGGAACTTCAACCGTTTACTCCACCGTTCTTTGTCATAAAAAGAATGTGCAGTATGTTTCACGGGCATTTAGCTCGCTATGCAAACTGTAAGCCCTGCCTAACATGCGTTTGTTTTTGCCGGCCTCCGCCAATCGCAGAGCATTCCCAAGTGACATCATAAATTCTGTTGCGGAAAATGAGCTGGTGGGTCGCATGGTCATTTCCTTTTTTCCTAATTATGTAGCTTATTTGAGCGAAGTTTGCGTTATAAGTGGTGTCGTTATGGTTCTAACGAGGCAATCTTTCGAATGAACCAAACTTGTGTTTTCTCTTCATGGCTCCTTTAAGCTTCGATTTAAGCTTCGAATTAAGCTTGATATTAAACTTCGTATCAGGTTAGGGTTTTGTTTTAGCAGTCCGCGCACATCTATTTGTAGTCTAGAAATGCTGGTACACGCTTACACAAAAGTAAAAGGTTCGTCGTAATAAAGAAATATAACCTGGAGCGGCTATAAAATTTGTATATAAGGACAACCCACGTGCTCCCATGTCGTTCGGCGGTAGATTAAATGCGAAAGCGACTCGATGAACCGAAACGCACAAAATGGCGTATTTTCGTTCGAGAATAAGGTCGCATGAGTTTCGTATTTTAGGGGCGCACTTACCAAGTGCGATTACTAAAACACGCAACCGTGCTTACTCTACCCTCATTAAATGAGAACCTTAAAATTGTCGTTTAATTAAGCTTCATATCGACACTCGGATTTCATTTCTAGCCGTCCGCGCGCATCTAGTTCCAGGATAGAAGCACATGTACACACTTGTTTCTGTTTAGTTCGGTAAAAAAAACGCGCTTGGCCTCTGACGCACCGCGGATGAATTCATAATCATCGGGGTTATCGCTCGTGCGAACAACCATTGTGCTATTGTGGGCACGAGTCGAGGTCGTTCTGTCTCGTACTGTACTTTGAACTCTTGAGGAATGCGGCTGGCGTATTCCCGAACTGGGATACACCTATGCCAGACTTGCACGTATACAGCTGTGGAAGCACTCGGTTCGCACCGCGCCCGTTCTGCAGACGGCTTCTGACAACTTATAAGCGAACAAAAGTATCCGCGTCTCGCCGCAAGAGTACGTCGACCCCGCAGCCGTTTAGGCGTTGGGAGAAAAAAAAAACTGCCTTCTCGCTTCGTTACAGACAATGTGGCGATGTAAGCCCACAGGAGACGCCAAGTAGCGCACCGGTAATCAGGCGCTATACGAAACTTCAGCGCCTCCTTCGATTTCTACCAACACCTCAAATATGAAAAGGAGATCCTTATCTCTGAGTGAGTCATCACTAAGAGCTACTCCGTCGACGTGATCGGTAAGATTAAGAAGAAAAAACGCAAGTCAGCGTAGTCATGGTTTGGCAAAAATTAATTAGGTCTATAGCCCATCTTATAAAAAAAACCAGTGATCGTGGTCTGTGAGACCTTCTTTCCAAGGTGTTGTTGCCTACCCCCAAGTGGCCGTCTGCCCTTCTACGGGCGTTGATTAGCAGTAAGCAGACGCCAGACACGTTAGTTTGTGCGTTAGTTTATGCGCGAGTACAGGGATGTGCTCTAAGCTGTCGTCATTCTCGAGGAGCTTGTGGGCGTTTCGCTTTTAGCACAGCTTATCACCTTCCGTGATCATTCTTCGCGATATTTGTTCAGACTTTCTATCCTCGCGCCCTTGTAACGAGGCTACGTTTGCTCCTGTTGTTATTTTTCATGGCAGGCTGTCTAATTGCGGTTTGGCATGTCTCCGATCGTTACGACGAGGCCGACGAGCCTACGCGTTCGTTGCCTGGCTAGACAGGAATATCGACGCCACCCCACGCACCTTAATTTTTACGGCGACAGATAGATAATGGTCTTCTTGCGGGGAAACGGCGACGTTATTGGCCCGTAACCGGAATGAGTCACTCGCAGAGTGGAAACAAAATTAATCGAATATTCATTGGTGGAACTATACGAATGCGTGAGGATATGTGCCTCTCCCTTGCGAACTCGAGGCTCGGCCAGATTAGCGAACGCCTTGCTTTAGTTTTAGAAGTCCCCAACACGGCGTTTCTCGCACGCCCCTCGTACACAGTGCCAACCGTGCTTTGCACTATGGTCACCCCATTGTCCACGTTTGCTCGCTTTCTTTATTAAGCGGCCGCGTGCATAAAGACCCTTCCCGTGCAGGTCTTTATGCACGCACATAAAAAATATTAAAAATATACATTGAAATTGTATGTTTCGATTTCAAATCGAAGAGAAACGTAGAAAAAGTAATTACATGAGATAATTAGACAGAAAATACCTCAATATAAACGCACTAGATTATTCCACAAGCTCTCAAAGTAAACCTCTCGCGTTATTTTCCTATGGTGTTGCGTGTGTATGCGTGTGTGTGGAATTTCGCGTCGAAATAGTATAGCAGCGGCATTGGCTACCAGCCGCTCATTTTGTTGTCCATCGGCATTTCGTCGCTGTCATTCCCATTTTTTCGCTGCGGCCCCGATGCACTGGCTGTAGACTCTAAACAACGCGTGCAAGCGGTGACGGGCGTCGCGGGACCCGTCGAGGCAGAGGCAGCTGGCGAGCCGCGCTTCGACTTGTCTCCCCGGAAACGGCAGCATCTGTGCGAAGGCAGCGCCACCACAGCACGCGCTCCCTCTTCCATTGTTCGTCTATTGATTGATTGATTGATTGATTGATTGATTGATTGATTGATTGATTGATTGATTGATTGATTGATTGATTGATTGATTGATTGTATGGTTTAACGCGCCGACGCAACGCAGGCGATGAGGCGCGCCGTAGTGGAGGTCTCTGGATTAGTTTTGACCACCTGGAGATTTTTAACATGCGCCGAAATCTCGAACACACGGGCATTGTTCTTCTATACCTCTGTTGGCGGATCGACGGCGGAAATTCTTGCCGACATGCCTCATCTGTTTCTCGCGCAATCATGAAAAAGATGGCTGCACATCTGTTTGCTTCGCTGTAAATTACGTCAAAAACGGCAGCATTTCGGCCCCCCATGCCACGGAACGCCTTTCGTCGATAAAATCCTCAAATAGACAAATCTCATCGATGTACGGTGCTGTCACGAATCAATGAATGCTTGCCCGCTCGTTATAAAGAAAAAAAAGTGAACGCTTTACTGCAGCTGACTTAAATAAAACATCAGGCACGCACTTGGCGGCTTCTATCGAACCCTTTGAATTGAGCACATATGGAGCTTCACGAGAGGTTCGAATTCATGCATGTGTTGCCCAACGCAACTACAACTCTGCGTTGAATGCCACGCTGGCTATCGTGTACTTGGCTTTGTTTCGGTCTCCGTTTCGTCATTCGCCGGTCTAAATTTTAGTTCTTCTTTTTCTTGGGCAGTCTGCTTTACGATAAGTTCTGTTTTTGCATTGACTTCTCTCCTTACGGCAGCGGCGGTTTTCGTGGCCGGGGCATTGTTCAAGGAGCCATGAAGACAAAATACAAGTTGGGTTTATTAGAAAGAGTGCTTAGTCCCGATAACAATGAAACCAATACCGCAATCTTCGAACAAATAACGGAGATATTAAAGAAAACGTGTCAAGCAGTAGTGACCCCATAGCCAATTTCCCGTAACTTTTCTATGACATCACGGAACCTTTTTTGTGCGATTGGCGTCCGCCTAACTGACCTGTCGCGACGACACATGACTGGACATCTGTAATGGGGCCTCTAGTTCCATTTGACCCCATCACTTGAATGCTAACGTGGAGTTGACGCACTGAAATTTGTGTTTTATTGTTGGCCCGTATGACGTCATTCTTGCTCATAACACGTCACTGTGGCGCAAAATTTCAAAGTGTTTCAATACTTCTTGCTTTTTTTTCGTTAAAAAAACATCTGTCGCTGTAATGGAGCTGAGTGAGATACTGAATCCTAGTTCTTCCAAATTAAACGAAGTTGTATTTTCTCGTCATGGCTCCTTTCAGCGTGCACCCAATGCTACACGAAGCTATAGCGCACTTAAGCGGCGCGAATTTTCCGCACGAGTGACGTAAACGGAGATTTGCACGAAGCTGAGAGCCAGAAGCCATGCTGTAACGCCATTTACAGTTATTGCGTGCAGCGAGCCGGTGATTGTCCCACACTATGAACACCGACGGACACGCGCTAGTTTTTACGCCTTCCTCCACTTTTATGACACTTCTGTGCATGGAGGGGCGAAAAGAACATAAGTGAGGCCTGAAAAGCTTCACGAACCGTGGCCGAAGCTTTCGGAGAAACGTATGCGGGCGTCGACCGCTCGATAAATGCCAAGGCAAATTTGATTGATCCGAACGGTTTTATACGTGCATGCTGTCGCGGGCCTTCGGCTGAAAGCTTCGGTGATATTGGCTTGCCGCTACCTCCCATAAACGCGCGCCGTAGCCTCGAACCCAAGCTTCGCTTGTCATGGCTTTTCTATTGCGCGCGGGCACGAATGAGCCACGTACAATACAGTCATGGACAGTTAAATGCGAACCCCCAAATATGAATATGAATCCACAAATAGCCATATTTCTTTGAATTCAGGTCAAACTTTCGTATGGCTTTATAACGTGTGACGATGTTTGGAAATGTGACTTTCCAAACATACGTTCACTACGCCATTGCTGCGTTTTCAGGAACCATAATTTTCAATTTCGCGTGTTTTGGTTCACATTTTCGTGTTCGCTTTTCATTTCTCCATAACTGCACACGCGCACCTGTGCTTTCACGCTGCTATAAATAAATAATGTCAGCTCAACGGATCGCATCGAACATCGTCCGTTGGGTGCCTTCACGTCTGCCAAGCACTTTGCGTCTCTCGTCTTTTTATCGTCTGCTTTACTTGCGGTCATTGGCTTCACGCAGTGCCTGTCAAAGTGGAGCGTGAAGTCACGGCGTTCAGAACCGTCTGCTAGGGGGTTCGTCGGCTTGAAAGGATGCCGACTGATAAACATGCTTTGATTACCTTACCAGTTTATAGTCTAGGCTACGTACGACATGCTATTTACTTTTTCGCCAAATTTACGCGTGTTTTTAACGAGAAAAATTGAAGCGGTTCCACTAACGTGAAAGCTGTCGGAAGTGCAGAGCAGTGATTCGCCAGAGAGGCTGTGACTCCGTTATCCGCTCATTGTAACCACCGTTCATGCTCTGCTCCTCCCCGTCTTACTCCTTTGTCGGTGAATTGAACGGAGGTTTGTCCTGCGCAATTCAAATTTCCCGCCTTCAAAATGCTATCGCGCCCTCTGCCTGGAACAGCGCGAGCGGGGGGAGTTCTGTTCTTTTCGTGCTTGCTTTCATATCACACGTTCGGGAGCCTCACTTTGCAGTTTTGAAAGCGTCACACATCCACTCGGGAGATTGACCATAAAGGGCATACCCGTGATCTGTAAAAAAAAGTCTTCTGCGCATACGGTGCTTGTCCATGCATGTGCAAGCGACATCGCGATGGAAAAGCAAATAATTACCAACCAGCTGGTTGCTAATTATTTGCTTTATGGTTATTATTTGCTAGTAAAACAACGGCCCAGTAGGGACGCTTAACTTAGCGGAAGGAAAGGGCTAATTTGGTCCAGGTCCCACACAATCATCCGTGGTTCACGATTAGTACATTAAAGTGCTAAAGCCACGCAAGTTGAACCGACCAAAAGAGACAACCATTAACAGCCCTTGTCCTAGAGACATATCGGTACGCGATACTTCGCCTTCCACGCTCGTGAAAGAGACTGAACCGGCGGCGAACAATTTATTTACCGTTCATATTTCGGATAATGAACGACAACAGGCGGACGAGCGAATTCGATTTTTCCACCTTGATTTTGCTACCATGGTAACGGCAGCGCTGCCGTCTCATGTTCATGTTACGGCTCATGCCACCTACTCATACTTCTAACAAATCTCTATACATTCAGCAGAGGTCAATAGACAGGTTCTTTGACTCAGCCTGTCGCGGCCATTCCGATGGGTCTGCATTTCCCGTCGTTTTATTTGACGATGGGGGGAGGCTCGCATAAAAGTTCCTATTGGGATTCCAGGTAGAATAGCCTAACATTTCCGGTGCTCTTGCTCGCGTTCAATGAACTGTGGCTGAGAATATATACCGTCGATTTGTGTGAATGAATCGTGCCTTCCTCTCGTTCGCCATTTCGTCTTTCCAGGGCCACCAACGACCCGATAGCCAACCTGGCCGATTATGGCGTCGACATCCGTTTAAAATTACTCAAACGGACACCTGCTCGCTAAGGGGGTCGCATACCTTACAGCGACCGTCTTTTATGCGCTGAACGAACCCACAACTCAAAACCGAGCGAACAGACCTCTTTAAAAGGTAGCAGGCTAGCACTGTTTGGCGTAGTCCTTCGTCCGATCCGAGAATTGTCTGTAAAGGATGCTTCACTGGAAGCGCGTATGTAATGATGCGAAGCCAACTTCACAAGTTAATGCAGGATGACCTCACAATTCACAACCAAGCGTGCAGGCATGTGTTTAAAAGGTGGCAGGCTACCACTGTTTGGCTTCGTCCTTCGTCCAATCCTAGAACTCCCCATAAAGGGTGCTTCACTGCACGCACGTACATAATGATGCGAAGCCGACTTCACTAGTTAATAAAACATGACCTCACAATTCAAAACCGAGCATACAGGTATGTCTTTAAAAGGTGGCAGGCTGTTTGGCGTAGTCCTTCGTCCGATCCTAGAGTTGCCTGTAAAGTATGCTTCACTGGAAGCACGTATATAATGATGCGAAGCCAAATTCACGAGTGAATGAATGATGACCTTGCTGTTAGTGATGACCTCACTGTTTGTGGAGAGGAAGTTCTATATGCACGTTTCCATGCAAACTTCCGTGGGTGTTCATAAAAAGAAAACTTTGGTGGCACGTACCCAGCAAGCTGGCTGAAAATCGAACGAAAGTTTTATGAGGGCATTTCAACCCGAATTGGCGTTTCTCTGTCTAACCTCGACGGTTGCCTCCCGGAGAAGTTCATTGGCATCATTTCCAGCTAGATCGCTCGCATCACTTATGCAGCCTGCACCCGAGATCCCTATACTGCTAAGTCCTTCTTATCTGGTCGGTGTTGCGTCAATGCCCGCATCGTGTTCGCTTCCCTGCGTGGCCTACTTTTCGCACGTGTCGCTTCCCCACCGCGTTCCTTCCCGAGCTAAATTCGGGAATCGATTGGGAAAAGACGACGTGAGAAGTAGATGCTGCCCCGCAACAACAACAAAGACGACGCCAACTTGTCGTCTGCAGCCGTCTTATATCCGTCCTGTGTGCGCCACCTCGCGGGGGAAAGGGGAAAAAAGGAAGCGGGAAGGAAATAAAGCCTGGTGGGTATGGAGCTTTCGGGAAGCCGCGGAGCTGCGCAGGCTAAAATAAGTGTGTCTGCTGACCCGGAACTCCACTCGACGCACGTCCGTGCCTCGCCTTGGCTATATAGCGCTGGCTGACGATTGATTGGTGAAACAGGTCAGCCGCTGTCGCCGGTGTGTTTACACAGCGCGCACCTACACCAGTCGCGTCGCTCGCTCACTCGATTCGTTTCTCGTTTGTTCTTTGTTTTCTCTTTTCCCGTCTTCCTTTCTATTTTGTACGTGCGTGCGTGTGTCTGTGTGGCCGTTGTGTGGCGTCCTCTCATTGGACTTTGTTTTTCCACCCTCTTTCGTCGAAGCTTCTTTATTTTTTGTTCTCCGACTCGAGAAGGCGCGGTAGTTTGATGGCTGAGGCAATAGACCTGCATCCTTCGTCACTATCACGAAGTCTTGGTGAAAACGGAAAGTCTTCCTGTAGATTCCTAGTTCTGTCGCTTGACTGGGTGGTAGTCGTATGCAACAAGCTGTGCTCCATGCTCCAAGGGGTAGCTTTTAAAAGGGCGCATAATTGGCTCCCCTCCCTCCCTCACTGACATACGTACACGCAAGCACACATTAAATGAACATATGTATGTATTTATTTATTTAAATATGTGCATAAATGTACGGCTTCGTGTTTGGGATGTCTATTGAGACGAAAGTGTAGAGGTCCATGGCGAAATTCTGTACTCACCAGGGATCTCCGCTATGGCAAGGTGTATGGAAGCATCCTCGAAGAAGGGGATCGGCGTAGCCATATCAATAATGCCTGTGCTGCACGGCAACTCTACACTGGCAGTTAAACTCTTAGAAACGCGCTTAATAAATTGTCGATGCGTCATTCTTATACAGTTGGGTCGAATGTCCTCGGACCTTTGAAACGGCCGTTTGGCCGGGTATGAATTGCGTTTCTGGTGGCCTGAGACCGAGGCAGGGACGGAGTCTCGCACGACGCGCGTACGAAGGTATCTCAGATACATCGCACAACGTAAATCCTTCCGCACTGAAATCAGGTGGAAGTAGTCCGTGCCGACACATACAATGCTACCAGCATGCATCAGTAGGCGCCAAGCCAGCGTCTTCGGGGTTGTGCAATCATTGTGCACGCATCCGCCTTTTCACTAACAAGTGGCGCCCTCTCTCTTGTTCCCGCAGAAAAGCGCAAGAAGCTGTACTACGGCACGGACGTAATCCCGCTGCCAGCATGCCCGGTGTCCACCAAGCCCGTGCCGGCCGTAGGGGAGAAGGGCGCCGAGGGGGGAGTGGGATCCCGGGCTGGCTCCATCGTCCTACTGCCGTTCGTGCGGAGCAGGGCGGCCAGGGACTCCACGTACAGCAGCATGTCGACGGCCAGCAGCCGCGGAGAAGCGTCAGTCTACGTGAGTGTCTGTACTTCCCCGGTGTTCTCTGTCAGGAGTACACGCGCCGGATTTTGTACCCAATGCAACAAGTTCGTCGGTTTTCTTTGGCATAGCTACGAGAAAACCGGCACAGTCGGAAAGAAAACAATAATTTGTTACAACGCGAAGAAAATGAACGCGACAAGCGTTGAAGCACCCTGGTACCTCTTGATATACATCAATGCCTCTTCGGAAATCGTGGCAGGCCTAGTCATCTTGTCTTTGTTCTCTCGCGCGCTATAACTACTTAAGTGACTACCAACTCGCCAACCTTGCTAAGGAAAAAAAGTTCAGGAACACACAAGCGCTGAGTGTCAACACCTGTGTGGGTCAGCATCTGAAATAATCGGCGCCTGTATATCACGTCTGTCCCTTATTTCTCGGCTGCGGAAGTTGTGTGTCGCTTGGGCATTTGTAGTGACAATGACATCCGCGTTTGGTGACTTAGTGCATGGCTTAGTCCGTCGCCTATATCCAGTATGGGCACTCCGGTATAGCTCTTTTCTTTCAGTGCCTTCCTTCTTTCGTTTCCTCTTTCGGTGCTATCTGGTTTTCCTGTTCGCAATTAATCTGTTTGTCCCGTTTTTAATCCCCGATGTAGCCCACTGTCGCCGTTCGTGTGCTTTCACTCTCCGAGCTCGTAAGACACATCGTAAGACACATTGGCGGTAAATAAATTTTAACGAAGGTTAGAAATGCTAACCACTAAGAGAAATTGTCCTACCGGATACCAACTTAAGTGGTGTGATTCTTTCTCTCTCCAACGCTGATGTACCATCTCCGTGTACTTGTTGCTCTCACTGGCCCTTAGCAGCCCTTTTACTCCATCTGCGTTCACTCCTCGCTTTCCGATACTTGTGCCATATTTCCCACATCCCTACAAAAGCAGTTTTTCAACACCACCTGTTCTTGGTGATGATAAGCGTGCAGGCACACAAAGCGGCAAACCCATAATAAAGCTATCGCTTTAAAATTCCCGCCTGCACTCTAGAAAATTGTGGCAACTGCCACACATCATTCTAACAGCTGTTCTGTGTTTCCGGGCTGTGTTTTGCATGGCTTTATTTCTAATACTCTTCCCGATTGAATTCTTGCACCAGCTAAAGTACACAACTTCATGCCACCTCTCCAAGACGTCAATAAAAACAAGTACCTTAACACGTTACGGGGACATTTTGCAGCCCTCAAAGGACACACATATACTTAGGGGAGGATACCTAAACAGAATTTCTGCGTCTGAAAGATCGGCCGTCGACCGGTCACATGGGCAACCACAATTGCACAGAATAGCTCGGTTAATGCAATTTTTAAGTGTGATTGTCTTTTTAAAGTGTCATTTGTGTCGTTGCCAATTTATCAAACAATGCATAAAGGCCAGGAGGCGGGGGACAATAAGAAATTGTGCGACGGAGACATTGCACTAGCGCCGTATACTTCTCGATCTCGACAAAATTTGTTCTTCTGCCTACCTTACGGTTACCAAGGAGCGCAGACGTCAGATGTAATGAACTACCACAGATAAAACAAATGTGCGAGGACGACATTTTACTGGTGCTTTGCTTCTCAACAAACTTTGTTCTTAAAGTGCGCGTTGAGGTTACCAAAAATCCGCGGCGTCAGTTGTATTCAGGTACCACAGATAAGCCACGTGTCGCTAGAATAGTTTTTTCGACACGAGTGCGATGTTATGATTTCTAATATCGTTTCTAATGTCGCTCCCTCGCATCAAGGCTGCCAGTGAATAACGCGCATCAAAGAGAGACCCTGCAACCCTTTCTTCCACTTTTTTTCTAAATTTTAAATGCTTTCAGGACATCGCCAATAAACACATTCAGAATAGGGCGTCACAAAATTTTTCAGCAAAAAAAATTGCAACTCTATGCCCATTAGATGACTTCGAAACTTGCTCACAAGAATTCTCTCTTTCCCAGTCTTGGCGTTCTTTGAGCGCTCTAATGGCGTCGTTAGCGTTGTGTGGCTGCTATTGGCTGGCTTCCTTTCACGTGAAGCAAAAAAATAAATTTCATAGAAATATTGTAAAAAAGCCACAACAGCAAAGCAGAAAGGGAAGGCGGATCTGCTGCGACGAACAAATCACCCAATTCCGCTCTTTGCTGGCGATAACTGTAGCGTTCGCAAGTCTTCCAGGCGCGAAGTAAGGAGTGAAAGCGTTTATCGAAAGTGTTGCAGGGTCCCTTTAAGTTTAGCACGTGGAGAGCAATGTGGAAGCCATAGCTGTATATAGTCCGCTGCCTTTGCTGTAACAGCAGCTTCAACAGCGGTGGTCCGCCGCGAGCGCTGCGCAGAGCGACAACTCGGGGGACGTGGTGACGAGCGTGGAAGGAGGCGTCGGCGGCGGCATCGAGATCGCCCCCAACCTCGGCAAGGTGACCGTGTTGCTGCGCTTCCAGGCCTCCGTCACCAGCAGCTCTTCGTCGCAGGCCTCGGGGTTCCCTGCCGGCAAGCTCTCTGTCACCATACGGGTACGTCCTCAATGGGAATTGCACTTTATCTGAGAGTCATTGCTTGGTACTTACACAACTCTTGCTCAAGAGTAGAATTACTCCGCCGTGCTGGGGTGTTACACGGTTGTGGAGTAATCTTACTTCATTATAGAGTACTCACTCAAAATTGGAGTAATTTTCTTAGTTGGGTGTATTTATTCAGCCACGGAGTAAAATAACTGCACGACTGAGTAAACGTACTCTATGTCAGAGTGAATTCTCTCTGACGGAGGCTTCACTGAATTCACAATGGACCGGATCTACGACAAGCTATAACTATCATTCCACCAAGGGTCCAATACATGCACCTTTCCGTCGGTGGTCCTGTGCTCTGAATTTTACATCCGCTTGCATGGGTTGCTACCGTACAAAGAAAACAAAAATCTAATGCCGCATTAATCATCATGATGCTGTAATGAGTTGAAACATCATGACCGAGGTTGTGGTGCTAACACAACAAATCTTCAATGCAATGTTCTCATGTTCGTGTGTAAAGGCGCAGGGCCTTTAAACGTGGTATTCGTCAGGACAAGGTAGATAGTAAGACGTGTGCTGTAGCGCTTAGAGTTCAGTTTTATCGTCAGGTCAGTACGGGCTCAGTAGCTTGGGACATTCCTGTTAACTGCAAATGTGGCAGATGAGCACAATAAGCGTTCTGAAGGAGTTAGCGTTACACCCCTTTTGGGGTGCAAATATAACATTCCTTCCTAAATCTCATTTCCGCTCTCAGTCTCCGTTACAACATTAGTACGCGATTCGTCACAATTCGCAATTCGCAAGTCGTCACAATTCGCAAACACAATTTTGCCGCTAGACATACATTGACACCAGATACTTTGCGAAGTGCTCCTAAACAGATGCAGGTGTGAATAAACAGAATAAATTAAATAATATATTGTGAAATATCAAGCGCAACCAATTGAAGCTGCAAGATGTCTCCAAGCTTTTACTACTGAGGCGCTGACAGAGTTTCTAAAGGACTCAGTGGTGACCGCCCGCGGCTTCTTCCTCGTCCTTCACGCAGGAGGCCCAGAACCTTCCGGCCAAGCCGTATGGAGTGGTCTGCGACCCGTATATTGTGTGCAAGGTGATCAAGGGTCGTATAAAGAAGTCCCGTCGAGGGAGCGCTGCCCTTCGCCGCCCAAGTTGCATAGGGATCGGAGGTTCGGGCCACTGCCTGGGCCAGTACCAGACGCAGACCAAGCGCAAGACCCAGAGTCCGTTATACAACGAGACCTTCTCACTGGACCTGGCCAGGGGCGAACTCAAGGATTCGTCCTTGCACCTGGCCCTTTACGACATGGATAAGGTATGCACCGCTAACAGTGCGTATGCCCCAGTGCCCCCAGCGTCTTCCAGCGTCCCTTAGCACTGCGAGGTGGATGCCGCCGCTCACGTTAGAGCAGACCCGAAAGCGTACTATGCGAGCTGGTTTATTTACTCTTTTGCAAAATCATAAGATAATTGACGTCGTCAATCTTAGAACAAGTAGATCATCGATTACGGGCTTTATGTAAAATTTGAGCGGAAATAGGCGAGCATATTCTACGGAAATGCATATTTAATGTTTCCATGCCCAGTCTCCCCAGCGTATTCCAGCGTCCCCCAGCGTTACACAGTGCATGAAATTCACTCCGGGTAGTGTATACACAAAAACGTACCGTCAGAGCTGTTATTTTTAGTCTATTGTAAAATAATAAGATAATGGATGTCGTCAACCTTGGAACAAATGCACCATAAAATGAGACCTTCACATAAAATTAGAGCGGGAATAAGCGAGCATATTCGGCATAAGTCTATTTTTAATGTTCCCGCAATAATATTCAACGGCCTGCGTGTAGCAGGGTTTGGGTGTTCGGTGACTGCTTCAGACCCCTTCATGACTATTTGTGGCGTATTTTTTCGCGGAAAGCGTGTGAATTCCACCACGGAAATAGCTGAAAAACGACGGCGAAAAGCAGCTCGCAGAAAAAACGGCAAAGAAATTTTAAATATGAGGAAATGCACTGAAAAACAATGTGTATATCCTTGCTTCCTTACCCGTTTTCGTTATTGTTGCAGAAGGAAAGACTTGTGCAATGCTCGATTCCTTCGACATCACTTCGCTTCTGCATTTTTGACGTTTAGGCATTCGCATATATTTAGCCCATACATGCGGCCTATTGCAAAAACGGAATGTCCGCAAAATTATTCTGCGTCTGTAAATAGGTGTCTAACCGATTTGAGGGAAGCGTGAGCTCTCCTATAACATATTAGATGTAATCTGCAGCGCTTCCAACCAATTTTAATGAAAAAATTACGGTTCCTCTTTGGTTACTGTGCTGTAGCCTTTTATCCACCCGCTGGGCACGAACCATAGGCGCACACAACTTAGTTGGCACATTCCTTATAAGCGAGGCAATGTCATGCACGCTTAAAATTTAGGCTATTTTCCTGCCATATGCAAGAAGGCAACTTAAATATGGCCATTTCCTGTGTGCATTGATCTTTGAGTTGAGATATTGGATTGGATTGGATTGTTGGATTGGATTGGATTAGAAAAACGTTTATTTGACCTGCAGTGAAGCGCGCGCACTTTACTGCAGGGGAAGAATCGCATGATATCGCACCTTACCGACCTTTTCCTACGGTTATTCACATTTTTGTACGCTTTCTTTAGAAAACGACAAAAATACTTACGTGAAAGTTCAGTGAAAGTGAAATAAAGTGTTTATGTTTTATTTTTATTTTATCCTTCCCGGTGTAGTGCTCGAACGACACGGAGGTGGGTGAAGTGATCGTGCCACTCAAGGAAATCGACAGGCTGGTGGAAGACCCCTCGGACCACATGCTGGAGCTCGAACTGAAGGAACCAAAGCAGGTACGTCTATGGATAAACGCACGTCCCCGCGATCGTTTATGAACATAAGCGAAACGTGATGCCACCCTGCGGCACCACACAAATTCCTATACTTTCAATTAGGCCTACTTCGCTGAACGCTTCAATGGTGAAAGCATGTCGCCTGTTTCATTGCAATGTCAAACGTGACTTATTCGCTGATAAAAATTTATCACTGAAACTGTGGTCGTGCCACAAAGAAAACGTATGGCACGCCGCTACCGATCAACTGCTCAACCCCGTTCGACTGTGCAATCGGTCCCCGCGGCCAGCACGACCATCTTGCATCGATGGTATTTGACAGAATAAAATATCTACTAGCAAATATCTGAATTGAGCTCTTCTTCTTTAGGCGGTCTGGTCAGACAACTGCGTTAAAGCAAAAATGAAGGATGCGATAGCAACGCGAAAGGTGTCTTCAGTAGAATACTGATTGCGTAAATTTGGTTTAAGAATGACAGAAGGGTCTGTGGCGCGAATGAAAGTGAGAGTAATGTAAACTAAGATTTCTGTAGCACTGTAGCACCCCTGGGCACGCGACTCCCTTTGAAAACAGGAAGAGTCATACCAGAGTCAAAGTAGTATTTGTCCTATTTTGTCACTCTATTTGATTTAGATAGTCGTTGAAGCAACGACTCCCTTTGAACTGTCCCTTTTTTGGGAGGATAGCGGTATTTGCGTTTCTGCTCAGCAATTTTTTAAGTTCTATTGGATGAGGAACGCTGCTCAAAAAGAGTGTACCGGATAGGCTGGGTGAGACCCGGGTGAAGAAATCAAATTTTTGCCATTTATTTCACTATTATATTTTTTATCCATAAAGTCATGGCTTGAATTTACATGTATTCCGCATCGACACGAGTACCTGGAGACCACCTGTGTCGGTTCAATGGGGCTTGTTCATTTGTGTAGGTGGTCACAGCTTCAATTTGCAGTTGAAACCAAGTTCGTTTCTTATCAGCACAAAATACAACACACTGCTGTAGTTGAAATCGAAGTGCAGGATGAGGGGAAGGGCATGCGGTTCAGATGAACAAAAATCCCCTTGCTTCTCATCACATACGGTTGTGGTGGTGGGGATGGTCGTTCCATCCAAAGGATTAGCATAATAAAGGCAACAATGCGGAGTAAGAAAAAAATAAAAAGCAAATAAGTGAGCGCGCAAACCATTTACAAAAAAATTATCAAAATTAAGTGTACATATCAGGCACGCGAACTCCAAGCTTCTTTACCTGGAGTTTGGAGTGGGGAGATCTGGAGTGAAAACCGTCATGTTTAATGAACGCCGCACTGCCGCGGAACCAAATTCTCTTATGAGAAAAATGGATGCATGCGTAGTGGTTCAACAGCCCTACTGTATAGGTCAGCTCCCGGATGGGTGAGGACAGCAGTCAAGTCGCAGCTCCTTGTCCTAACGCAGACTCATTCCAGAGGGAGGCACTGACCTGACATTATGGCGCTGACCTTAAGCATGGTCGTGACATTTCGCCTTTGCATTTTTTCGCAGTACAACGGCGAAATCCTGTTCGGCCTGAGCTACTTGCCAACGGCCGAGCGGCTCACTTTCAGCATCATGAAGGCCAGCAACCTCACTTCGCCTATGAACAACCTCGAGTCCTTCTGTGAGCACACGCATTCTTTTTTCTTGCTACCCTGTGATATTATCTTTTTTGCTTATCTTGTTGAAATGGCTTGTACAGCATGCGTCACTTTGGCGGTTGCTTCAACTGGCTGCTCCCTTGTTTTCAATGCTGCGGTTCCCTTCCCAACGGATATGATAGCCAACTAAAAGCCCATTATTTGATTCATTTCCAAACGTTTCATGTTAAACTTGTGAACAGAGCACACAAGTTACCAGACATTTGAGGGTGAACAGAGGTTTCCTGTATATTGACATTTATATTATTTGTCAAAGTGCTTTTGTTGGCTCTTATCGTGGACGACAGAGATATTTCGCTTGCGCTTGTTTCGTCCTTTGTAGGGTTTCGTGGGGGCATCGAGCGAATCATGGCGAGTGCTTAGGCACGATGACTTGGATGAGCGCAGTAAAGTTGAATTTCCCGCCCTTACGAGAGGGGTCTGTTGCCATTAAAGGGACTCTGATGGCAATGCAAAATGGTTCCACAATGCCTGTAGGCATTCTACTATGCGACAATGTTGACCCAACCGAACTGAAACTGACATCAATTTATCCAGGGTGCAAAAAAGCTAAGGAAAGAATAAAGAAATTATTGTTAGGAAAAACGGCTAAAACGGGAAGGGTGTGGTGGCTTACCAACGAATCGCTGTTGGTTACCAATGTGGCGACTTCACAGGGCCAACAAGATAAACGCGGGACAATGTGCGCAGATGGCATGTGCAGAGTGCATTTGTTGATTGGTTGTCTTTTGTGGTACGCTAATGTGTACTCAATTTTCTGCGACACTTGCCTAATTCCTCTTCACGTCCAATGACCTCGCTTCCCCAAAGATTCACTCCGAACAGTTACAGGTTTTGTAGAAATTATATTTTTTATTTATGGGTGAGGTCATCAGGAGGCTTCAGATGAGCCATGTAGACAGAATACAGCTCTCAACGCTTTTCCACGTACTGAAGACGTTTTTTGTCAAAAAAACACACGAAACATTAAAAAACTTTAATTTTCGGGATACAGTGACGTACTATGGTTCAGCACTATAATGTGTCAACTGAATGTTAGCATTACAGTGACACGATAAAACGGAAGTAGAGGTCCCACTACAGTCGCTCAATCATGCTTCTTGGGTGTGGCTTGGTCGGTGGCCGCCACTCGCACAATTTGTTCCACGATGTCATAGCAAATCGCTGGAAAGAGGCTGGGGAATCGGCACTGCTTCCGCTGCTATCCCGGATGTCTCCGTTATGTGGTTGAAGTTTGCAATAAAAGCGGTGTCATTTTGTTACCAGGACAAAGCAGTGTTTTTTTTTTAATTAACCAGACTTTTATTTTGTCTTCACGGCCTCTTTAAGTCATGTTGCTAACTCAGCACACCCTCAATTCTCTTTTACCTCCCGCTCCGCAGATCCGTGCGTGCGAGTGCTGCTCTTCCACAGCGGCAAGCTACGCAAGAAGAAAAAGACGGCCGCCCAGCATGCCACCCTGTGCCCCGTGTACAACGAGTCGCTCACCTTCGACGTGCCGCAGTCCGAGCTGGACAACGTCGTCTTCCTCGTGGTCGTCAGCCACCGGGACCCGGCACAGACCGTCTCGTCGCCCGACTCGCCCACCACGCCCGTGGCTGGGGCTCCCCAGCAGCATGTGGGCAAAGTGGTCGTGGGCGCCTGTGGCCGCGGTAGCGTACTCCACCACTGGAATGCCATGAAACAGAGCCCGCGCAAGCAGGTCACCCAGTGGCACACGCTCCGGTGAAAGGAAGAGAGTAGGGGCGACAACGCCACCTTGCGGAACTCCTCCCCCGAGACCTTGTACGAAAGCTGGCCTAGTACAGGGTCGTATTTTCAACGCAGCACTAGCGAGAGAATTGGCGAGGGAAAGAAGGAATTCCATGGTGTCCCTGACTGCCTTGATTTGGTCGCTACGTCCGCGAACGCTGGTGTTGCGTTGGAATCTTGTGGATGGTGCACCTTTGCGAGAACCCTAAACAATGTCTCCCTGGACCACCCCACCACAATTTCTTTCGGCAAGGGTATCGTCTGGTCTAGGTGGCGTGGTACATTTGTGCTTGCAGCTCGATGGTTCTGCAAAGTAGCAAGGACGTGCACTCAACAGGGACGTTAAGGCCTACTTTTAAGTGGTGCATTTGATTGGCCAGCCTAATTGCATATTTTAATGGTAGTCAGATTTATTGGCGGACGACGGGAATTCAATGCTTTCTGTCTGACAAATGTGAGGATTGAGATGAGTGCATACCTTTGGTTTAGTTGGTTTCAGCAGAGAACTGCCCACGTCTAGGCAGATCGCAGCCCTTTCGCTCCGTCTGACCGAGACTCCTTCGCACTGAGTTCGATGTCTAAAGAGGCAAAACTCGTTTTATCATTGTGGTACGTAAGAAAAAAATGTCTCACCAGAACTGAGGTTTCTTGTTGCATCTCCCCGATATCTCTGAATGACCTAGGTAATCTGTGCAGCGCTAGAGTGCACACATTATGAAGTTGAGAGAAAAAGGGATAAAGGTATCTTCAGCTCCTTTGTATTTATTTACTTGCGCTTCAGTTTAGGAATTTGGTACAAAAGCACCTGGTTATCAGTACTTTTTCACCTTTAGGAACACCTAGTGTTGTCATGTTGTGGTGGGGAAATCGTTGCTCGTTCACCTCTCCTAAGGCCTTATTTCTGTGTAGTCCTGTTGACTGCTCGGTAGTCGCGTGTATTTGCCTGTCTGATACCTACCATGGATATTGTGAGTTGTGCATGACCGAGGACTCGATGTTTATTCTTCTTGGCAATTGCCAGTTCTGTTTAACTGTTTCCCTTGACATAATGCCAGACTGCTGATTACACCAAGGTAAACTCAAATCAGAGAGACGGCACATCTGGAGAGATATGCCATGCCTTCATGCACGATCGAAGGCTGCTTTCGTCTCCCATATATCTTGTAGCGATACAATGCGGCCATTTAAAAATGTTAAGTCCTAATCTATTAAGTAGGTTGAAATTTTGCAGAAAACTGTGTTGGCCATCAATCAGGTTTCATAATGCACAAGATGCCCTCGTTCCATTAACGGGTTTCAGGCAGTAATTCAAGTTGTGCAGCGTCTGAAACTGTTCAACACTGTCTCAAAAGTGTTCCTGTCTAAAGGAAGTACAAATTGTGCAATAACGTAGCCGGAACATCACGATTCGTGACACTTCCCGATGTTTGATAGCATTGTTATGAATTTAAAAAGTCTCTTTCGGGTGGGATACTGCCTGCAGAACGTACCCCTACACATCGAGGGCCGCTACCCTTTCGGCTAAGCAGTCTTAATACAGACATCTGGTGCTAGCCATAGCTATCCTTTCTCTAGAGACGTTTTTGGCTAACGTTAGTAGCGGAGTGGCGTTTCATGCTCCTAGTTTTAGGATCGTCGATTTATGGACCAGCTCTGCTAGGAAGCGCGAAAAAAAACGGTATTACTGTTGTTATACGACTGTTCTTCAATCCAAGCAACAGCCGTCATGAGTTTCTGAACATTCCGGCATTTCCTCTACTCTTAACGATCGCTCTGCACCTTACGTTTGAAGTTTCGTTTCGCGTTGCGGTACAATGTTGTAAAAAAGATCAGAAACAGCGTCGGCAGTTGACAATTCAACGTGCAGCGCCATACTAAACCATTGAGGCAATTTTAATGTCGCGAGACACGCAACCAGTGTTGTTAGAATTTGGCAACTAACCTGCAGCAATAGTGCTGTCAGCCTTCTGCGGAACTGGTTCCTTTGCGGCCACGACTACGTCAAAGCTGCTGGAAAGCCGACGCCGAGATTCAAATAGCAGTGACCTCGCTACAAAAACAAATTGGTTGGGCTTAGTGAGTATATCATCTGTTTTGACAAGAGCCTAAACTTCTCCGCAGCTTGGGCCCCCTTCTATTTGCATTTTTTGTTCATTCGATGTGTACATAATGCCCCAACAGTTCCTGCTTATTTCGTCTCGGTTTCCGGCTTAAGCTTCTTCTAAAGTTTGACTTCGTACAAAATGGAACACACCTTGTACAGTTAGTTTTCTTGCTGTCGTCCATTGTTTCCTCGTTTTTTGTGTAGTTGTAGATCTTTTTTCACTTGTTCAAAGGTGCACGATAGACGTTGTAGCTTGGTGGTGATACGTGGGGTGATACGAGGAGTGCGGTGGAGTTAGGTAATATTGAAGCAGTTTGCTAACACCCGTGAAGCATTTCACGCTGGCAACTTGCATGGATATACCGCGAAATGTTTACCGCCTCTAAAACTGGTATATTTGACGAATTCCTCCTTTTCGGCGGCCAATTATGGCTTATGAAATGGCTTATGAAATTGTGTCGCATGTCTTGTTTGGGGCAAATGGAATCCTGTGATATCAAGGTTTATAAAATAAGTACAACAGATTCAGAAGCCAAATAAATGAAAGCGTTAAATTCATTTCTGTTTGTTTACCGAATATTCTCCATCCTCGGCATGTGGCCATTTGTTCTGTTTTAAAAGAGAGAAATAAAAAATAAAAAGTAGTTTTCTTTTTACCCTTGTGTTCCAATCAGAAGAGTAGAGGTACTAAAACGCTTTTTTGATAACTTCAGCTCTACCTAATTGGTTTTCGTTTTCGTAAACATCTCTTTGTGTTTCGTATTTCTTTTTTCAATCGGGATCAGGAAGATAATAAACTTTCGCACGAATTACTTTTGCTTCCGGCGTCGTATATTTTAGATTTACTCTTGTACGCGCTGAAAACTAGCCATTTCTTGTTTGCCATTAAAATCAACGATAGCAGCAAGCCGACACGTTGTTTTTTATCTTGAAACACGCGAAGCCCCAAAATGAGCAAGATGGAGCTGGTTGGCTGCCTAGGCAGAGTGAACGACTAGCCAAATAATTTCCTAAAAAATGGCAAAGGGAACACGAGAAGACAAAGGCAAGCTGTCGACAGGTGTCCTGTCCTCATGTTTGTTCCTTTTGGAATTTGTTCTGAGCGACCACTCGCAATTTATGTGACGATCGCATGGCACTTTGCACACATTAGGATTTCAAATAGCTCTTAATTCATTCTCCTGTGCCACAGAGATTAGAATTAGGTGTAGCATTTTGTGAATGTAGCTGTAGCACTTCAGGTGCATGCCAGTACTCTGAAGCAGGTGCCTGGAAGCATTACATGGTGCTCTCGACCCACGATGTGTTCATGCCGCTGTGAAACTTAGTGGTAAAGTGGACATACTGTTTTCATAGCGCCGTATAGCCACACTGTCGTCAGGAGACATCATATACGGTTTATAGCTGCACGTGCGTTTTTTAGTGACACGCAATTTCTCTCCGCTTGACCACGGCAGTGAATTAAAGTGGCTGCACACGCGCAGTGTGAAATTGAAACCAAATACGCATGCGCAGAAGTTTCTTGAAAACGGGGGCCATGAAACCGCAGACACCCTAATATCAAAGAGACCATGAAGACTGCGTACATTCTTCCTTCATTTGACACAAATCGCCTTTGGCAACTGGTTCAGCTTCATTCAGGCCTTGGGTTGTTTTTTGCTCGAAAAAGATCACGAATAGGGCAAATTTTCAAGTTTCTGATGGCAAAATATCATTGGTCATGTCATTGGAAAGGTACCAAATACAGAGTAGTAAATGTGTTAACTCCATGCCAGTACTCAAGCGGGGCTCTCAAACGGCACTACAGGTTCTACTGCAACCACGAAGACAGACTTTCTGGTGGTAGCTTTTGTCGATGCCAGTTGTTCGGAACTAGCTTGCGCCAATTACACAAACTAGTTCCTGTGACCTCAGAGGGGCAGTGACAGAAAGTTGATAGTGAGTCGCCGCTCTTTCGTGCGTTTTCCATTATCTAGACTAATTGGGTGAAGTATGCATTACACCGGCATTATTCTTATTGCGACCTAGCAAACTTCTGATTGGGCCAAACCAAAATTTCGTCTTCATGGACACTTTAAGGTAAAGTGGCGTAACTTCGCCGAGTTCATTGTGTTTCAGCATATATGGAGTACCTTTGTTTTGTTTAGTTTTACTAAGACAATCTAATTTGTTAATTTGCTTTCTTAATTATCGGTGCTTCGTCTTTTCAGCCATGGAGGAGTTTTCTAGCCCGTTTGCCTTACGTAGCACTGATGTCCTGACTAGATAGCACAGAAATGATCATATCTAGTAGAGTAAATGTGGTGCTTACTAATTTTGCCTTGTGTTGAACAAGGAGGGCAAAATGCTAATAAGTCCGTAACACTCGTCATTTGGCTAGCTTGGTCACGGTGGACCTACAGTAGTGACTGGTTTCTTCGGTCAGCTGTTCATCAATGTGCAAAAAAAACGTTTGGCGGTACGGCATTGTGCGAATACACTTTCGTCTTTCGGCGCTCTTTATACCAAACTTCCCTACATTTCCAGCATGCCCTTAGATGCAGGCGAACGTGTTTTTGAGGCTTCAGCAATTTGGGTCGAATTTGTGGCTAAGGTTTTACGGGGGGATTGTAAGAGCAAAACTGCGCCAAGTTCCCCTCTTATGAATTTAACCTGGTAATGTTAAATTGAGCACTCCAACTAAAATAAGTGTCTTGAGGGTAATTCTGTGGTATTAATAAAAATTGCGAAAATTTCACTGAATGGCAGGATTTCACTAATGGAGCGCCGGTAAATTCTAAAAACGAGTCACAATAATTCGTAACTAACCTCTCTGCTTGTTAAATTGCTATAAACCGTATCATCGATGTCTATCAAAGTTGGAAGACCGTGAACCAGCTGTTAAGACATCAGCTTGCAATGCTATATAAACCCAGTACCAAGGCTAAGTTCGCCTATGTCGTTCCCATTGCAAGCGTTTGCTTGCATACGCCAGCCTAATCACACAACAATGTGGCAATTAGGAAGCAAATAAACCTTGGTGCATCGTACTAATGGAGTTGTCATCCTCGTGACGCTGAACCCAACTTTTTATAGAACGTTTCAGTCATGTGCCGGAGTCATTCAACATTATTAAGCGGAATTAGCAACCCTGCTACATGCGTGCCCTAGCATCCTTCACCAAGACTTGCAAAACACCCACTCCTTAGAAGCCTCCAAACCCGAAACACGTATCACGTCGGTACTTGTTTTGAGAACACGTAACCCCCGTACTTAATCGTATTTGCAAAGAAATAGATATTCTACCACGTGTTAGCCATCGACATTTGGCTGCAGACATCTGGAGTAGTTTTCTGAAGAGTCGTGAGTAGCCAGTATAGTTGCTTAAACGTGAACAGACTCTTTCAAGCAGTCTGCAGGCTACAGAGTCGATACGTCGGTTCTGTTCCTCGCTGGATCTGTAATAAGCGCAGATCGAAAGTAGTCTTTCACGTGTTCAGGAAACAAGACAAGCCTTTTATACATTTCTCCCGGTCACTGTGATAAAGAAGTACAGAAAAAAGCCCCCTTTTTACTATTTTGCACCCTACGGTGAGGCGCGTGTCGCTTGTTTACCGGGTAGCCGCCAGAGGGCGTCGACTTGTGGACGTTACAAAGACGCTGTGATGTTGAGGAGATCTTGTTGTGAATTGTCGCATGTAAAGTGTAAAAATGTGCTTCGTGGTGTCGTTGAAGTCTTAACGAGCGTGTTCGCAACAACTTGTGCAGCCAAGCCCTGGTACAAAATTAAATTGTCATCTGGACTCTCGTTATATAACCAGCCACATCATTTCGCGAGCAGATCCAATTCTTCGTATATTTCTGTACCACTAGCCACGCGGAGATAAAAAAAGGTTGTTTATAAACCCCTAGCAGTGCGGCGTCTTTGAAGCCCAGCTCATGGGACATTTTCTTTTAATTTACGCGTCGAAACGCGAACACAATAGACCTTCGTCGCATTGAGAGAAATGTCAAATACATCCGTAAAACTGTCGTGCGGGGCATTGCTGTTTGTTCAACTGAGTGTCTATATTGGGTACGATCGTGTCCCACTCCCAAAGAAGGCCTCGAAGAGTAAAACCTTGCTGTGACAGCTATGCGATGGTGTCACTTGACGTCACAGCTGTATGGGATTTCAGTGTCACTTGGAAGGAGTTTCAAAATTCTGTAGAAATGCCGACGCTGCATTAACACCTCTCTTTCGATTTTACTGAGAGTTTCTGAACGGTCGACCCATTTTAGTTCTTCTGATCCAAATCATTTTCGTTTCGATTTGGAAATTCTGGTAGTAGTACAACATCTCACTGCGCATAAGCAACTAATTTTTTCACCCGCGAACGCGCATAACCAAGGAGTGGAGGCTGTATAATGCTTCAGCAGTCATATCTTCACCTGTGTGAATCGTAACGTTTACTCTTGTTCGCACGTTGTCTACCGTGCATTCCACGTCCTCAAATGAATCGCGACTGTGTATAAGCGGCATATATTTTGCAAGTATACTTTGTCAGCCATATGTATCTATGTTCAATACACCACCTTTCTCTGAAATGTACTTCGGGACGGCGCCACCATATGGGTGCAATGCCCGTTTCTTCAATGTCGTCTGCCCACACCGCATGTCCTTGTACAAATGCCCTCCCCTTTGGAAACGTCAACCTTGCCTTCCCCCGAGACGTTATACCATCCTCCCTATAAATGTCGTCTGTAACGCTGTCTATGACCGGCTACATGTCTATATAGACCTTCCCTGTGCATGTGCATGCATACAACTTGGAAAAAACTTAATTCGCTACAGGAATTCCTAACGTTTTCCAGTCTGTACTATTATGATGGCAGTGGCCACTGTGGGTTGCTTGCACTACTGCTCCACCACTATTTTGACGGCTACCGTTGCATACGCCAGCACCAGCGTGTCTACGGGCCTTGGGGCGTACATTACGACTTAGCGTATCTCCCTACCCCTATCAATGTTATTTCCCTGTTCACGTCACTTGTTCCTTGTTCGTGGCTCTCGTGATTTGAGCGATTCTATTGCTGTGTACTGTTTCCGAATTCATGTTCCCAAGCGATTGTCTCAGCCGATTTTTCAAAAATACCTTAGCACACGTCCGTGCTATCCCATCCTTCCAGGCTGTGTGTGCTGATTGCACAATTCGATTGCTGTCGAGATCTCGATGTTACTGCACAAAACACAGAAGGCATAATTTTTGAGCGTCCCGTTTTGACCATTGTTACCCACCGCAAAATACTGCAATCAAAGTTGAGTCTGCAATATCGGCCGATGTTTTTTACACCTTACAGATGGAAAGTGACACCCTAGATGCGATGTTGAAAATAACTGGATAGTTGTGGGAATTCATGGGTTGCGGCCTCTCTCGCGTTGTTTACTCGCATTCGGAGACGTCCTGTCATGTTCAACTTTTGTTTCAGTAAATTTTTTTGTTCCCCTAACAATGGCGCCCAAGGTAACTTCACCCCCATTCCCAATCGCCCGCACATTCACGATGAATGTATAGTTTAGAAGTCAGGGGCGATGATAGAAGCCATATTGGTAGACATAATAATCAATATCTTGCTCCTGGTCCTATAAGTCACGCAAAGTTGGGTTGGGTTGGCACTGAACAGGTATTTCGTGTTCAACCTGTCCAATAATGCGTTTTAGCGATTTTAAGAAGCCTCTTTTTTCAGCGTAGAATAATTAAGGTGGAAAGAAGGGCTTAGATTCGATGCGCATCCATCAAAGATGTACGTTTTAAAAAAAACTGATAAACTTTTTGGAAACGGAAGCTCTCAAAGCCTAAAACACTAGGTGCACTGGTACTTCATTCCACCAGTCTAAGTTCGCAGGGAGTGCTATGCGCTGGCATTTTTCCCAAAGATTTGGTTTCGCTGTACAAGAAAACTGAAATTGATTTAGTTGTAAGGCACATTGCACGAGAATTGGATCGGGCCTGAAAAACACTTATTGTGCTAAGGTGTCATCTCTTATGAGGGAATCCAGATGTGATTTAGACTTCGTTGCAGCAGAGCCCGTACCATAAAAATTGGGGGACAAGCGGTTTTTCACTCGTGCTGAATAACAGTTTCTGGTCCTTGTTGTGTTTTGGACGCGCCATTCTATGTGTAAAACACTACTGGACTTCATCAGGCGTGAGTGAAATTTGCCATCGGCATACATTCACCCTAAAACAGGTATATTGAGAACTGTAGGTTTTAATTAAATTAATCAACTGAAATTCAGGAACATTTCATCAAATATAAGTTACCTGATATCGCCAAAAATGAGCAGAAAGAACGGAATGAATCGGATGTACCAGCTGGTGGAAACTTTCCTTCTTCTTTCTGCATATTTATACCAAAATAAAAAATAATGAATATTAAAATGTACTGGTTGTACCGTTTATTTTTATTTTGGTATTTTGGCACCGTATTGTTTGCCTATGATGAAACTACAGCTGTTTCCCTGTGCGTTGAGCCTTCCGTGTGGGATATCTTCTGTTACGTTCAGGTTGAATTCCAGTTGCCAGGAACTGAATTTCGTCGTTGTTGCCCGAAAAGCATTCCACTGCTGCCAACGAGTCGCAAAATTATTAGCCTCGAAACGAAGTTCGCGCGTTTATTTTCGATCGCCGTCTGTACTGACCGACACCTTACTCTTGTCACTCGTGTGTATTTATCGATGTAAATTAAACAGCTTGGCCGTAAAAAAAAAGCGCACGAAGGAGCTGAGAATTGATGCGGTACCTGGATCTTTTTTTCCTTCACACTCCTGACACGAGGAGCAGAAGTGATATAAATGTGGATACATATATATCTCTTATACATATATATACCAATTGCTATTTATTGACTTCAGCCGAGTTATTTTGGGATGTCAAATGTAATAAAGAGGCGTTATTGAATGTTACAACCGGGCTTGTGTGGTTTTTTTCTTGCACTGCAAGAATTCGTTCAGCAAACAACGCTCCTCTGGATAAACCGGCCATTGGTTCTGTGGAGCACATGTAAGTACACATGAAGAGTTTAGATGGCATTTTTTCATCCCACGCCAAAGATGCTACATAAACCTGGTATGTTCTGGGTATGGCTGCTAGCAATGCCAGACATTCAAGGTGAAACGGAAGGACTCACCCTGAAGCTGTGATTATAAAACTAAACTATGCACCAAAAGAGTGTCTCGGTGTCAGCAACCTGCCTAAGAGCACCGACTTCTTGGGCAGCTTATCTTTACTGCTACCGGTATTAGTGCCGCGATCCACTGCATTCGGACCTATCACGTCGTCGCCGGAGTTTCCTCCCATGTTTGTACCTGTGTATTCGGATTGCTGGGGCTATGGTGGCATCTTCAGTCGTGTCGAAGCGGTCGGGGAGATCTCCGACTCAATCAACTTACCGCGAAGGATCACGTTTCGAACCAACCTTCAATCACTAGAATCCAAGAAAATTTTGTTCACAAATCTAAGCAGGTGCACAATTTTCCCCAGAACCAATCCGCAAGTGGTGCTACCACAACATCAACCGAAGATGCCGAAACTGTGAGGAAGCCATGATGTACACCACCCCTGGTCTGGGTATTCCTCAAAGTATCTCCATACCGCAATTTCATTCCTCTACATACAGATCCCTCAACCCACGTACATCTCGCTAATTTTTTTGTATATATGTGTGCATGTGTTTATTATAGATCTTGCGTTTTTCCTATTTTTATTTCTGATTCATTTTCTTATTTAACCCTAATTACGTGTTCACCAATCGTCTGAAGTAGCAAGCGAAGCATTTTGCGGGACTGACCTCTTCGGTTTCATTAAGGAATCTCTCTCTCTCTCTCTCTCTCTCTCTCTCTCTCTCTCTCTCTCTCTCTCTCTCTCTCTCTCTCTCTCTCTCTCTCTCTCTCTCTCTCTCTCTCTCTCTCTCTCTCTCTCTCTCTCTCTCTCTCTCTCTCTCTCTCTCTCTCTCAACCCATATCGATCCCTTCACATTAGATGAACACACCATCACCTGATTCTGCAGTTCACCACCCAAGGTGATCTTTGCGCGAGCTATGTAGCGTTGGCCTACACCAATTAATAGACCGTTCACTGCTGGTTGAACACCCCCCCCCCCCCCCCCCCCTGTGAAAGAGAACTCATGGATGCCGCCTCTAGACCACCACATACTCATGCCTCAAGAAACGCTTGATACATGGATCCCCCACCGCTCCCAATTCCCACACGTGACCTCCGGCCTTCCTTTTTGAATAAAAGATTTAGCAATAACAATTGACGCCGGAAACTACTGGCACTAGGCACGAGCTGGCATGTTTCCTTGCAGGAAATCGGCAAGCTGGAGGTTGTAAGCCCTGTCAGAAGTTACATCTCCCCATAGTGATTGGCCACGAAGCAACACATAGTTGATTCATATCAGGCGGGTGGCGCTAAAACACCTTTACTAAGGGGTCGAGACTCCGTGTTGTGCTGGCGCATTCTGATGCGTCGGAAGAGGAGAATGTCAAATGTGATCAGGAAAGGAGTAAAAGGCCAGCGAAAGGCGCGCCGCACCACGTGTACATGCGGCGGTATCGCGTGGGCAAATGGAGGTGACACAATGCAAAATGCGGGAAAGTGTTCGTCTGCAGTCGACGCCACTAACTGAGTGTCTGCGCTTTAAGGTGGGAGCAGGGCCGGGAGAGTGCGTCCGAGTGAGGCTATAATGCCGCGTAATGTCCCGATAGGGGACCAAGCGATTCTTCCCTCCCGGCCGAGGGGGAGAGGCAGCATCCGAGGCATCCCGGCAGCAGAATTCTCGGGCTACGTCGTTAGCCAGCTCGTTTCCCGAAGGGACGAATGGGCTGGTGTCCATATCAGGCGTGGACAATGTGCAGGCGGATTCGGTGCTGTCTGCAGGATGCGTGCCGTGATGGAGGGCTCACGACCCGTCGCAAAGTTCCGAAGAGACGTCTGCAAGTCAGAGATTATCGTGGTGGCTGTAAGGGCCAGGGATCTCCACTTAGCCATTAATCCCTAGCACCTGTGCAGTATGTGGCCTTGGATATATAAAGCTTCTCAACGAAAATATACGGAACCCAGGGTCTGCAATGGTGCCAAGGAGAGGACATTGGCAAGTACTTTATCACACACGCGAGTGCTGAGTTTTCCATCGACACCGAAGATTTGGCTGCTGGCGCGTAGTCTTTTTTTTTAATATTTCTTCGTAACGACAGAACTAGTTGCGCGCCTAATCAATTGCACATTCTGCGCTTCCGATCGACTCCAGCACCGCTTTCCCCGCTAGCGCCAACAGACTTTGCCGCAATACACCTGTGATGTGCGGCTAAAGGACAGGAGGAAGGTGCTTTACAATGAGGGCTGCATCCAGCTGCACACCCACAGCCGCTACTCGACCCGCGAATGCATCAACACATTCCAAAACGCTTCGTGCGACATGAATGTTGGTGCTTATGGATCGATTTTGTATACCGCAGGTTTGATGAGGCCCTACAAATTCCTTAATCACACTTTGCATCCATTTGGCTAAAATCTTCATAAAAATTTTGTAGTCGACGTTGGTAAGGCTAATGGGTCGATATGCCTCAACGGACTGCAGCTTCTCCTGATCATCTGCCTTTGGGGTTAGCACCATATGCGCAGCCCGAAAAGAAGGGGGTACTTGTTTTAACTCATAAGCTTCAACAAACAATCGGTTTAAAATAATGGCTAGCTGGCATTTGAACGTTTTATAGAATGACGCCCCGAGTCCGTCTGGCCCAGGCGACTTTCCTGGTGACAGCTCGTATATTGCATTCTCTACTTCTTTGAGACATATGGGTTCTCAAAGGCGGTTAATATCCCTACTCAAAATTGGCATCAAATCTAGAAAGTCTTTTTCGAATCCTTCCATTAGGTGATTCTTCTGACCAAACAATTTGTTGTAATGCGATACAACTGCTTGCTTAATCTTGTCATGTTCACATTGTACTTCGTTTTCAAAAAATATTGCCTTTATTTCACTTCTGCTGTGGCGTACCTCTTTTCATCAGCTAGAGCGCGTTTGGTGGGCGTCTCGCCCATCCAGAGTTGGTTAGAACGCGATCTTATCGCTGCTGCTCTGTACCGTACTACGTCCAATGCCTCCAGATGATTCTTGACTTCTCTTATCTGCTTACTAAATTTACCGGGCTCAATTCCTTCCATGCTTACAAGGAACTGCAATTGTTGCAGTTCTCGCTCCTTTTTCCTTTCTTCGTGTCGAAGGATGCAACCCCTTTCAATAGCCGAAGTCTTTATCTCGCCTTTAAAGACCTCCCATGCAGCCGCGATGGTTATCGTTTCAGCCGTGAGTATCTGGTTCATCTTTTCTTTAGCCGCTTTTAAGAAAAGTTCATCGTTCAGCAAGCGAGCGTTGAATTTCCACAAGTCCCAGTTGAACCACGTCTTTCGTTCAATTTTCCCCGATTTCAAACATGACTAAGCTGTGGTCGCTAAAGGACACTGATTTTACGTCATATTTGGTACAATTTGGCAGCAGTTCCAGTGATACATAAACCCGATCAAGCCGTGCATTGCTTTCCCCTTGAAAGTGCGTGAAAATGGGTCGCACTCCGGATTGCAATACCTGACCGATGTCTTGTAAGTTATAATCATGTGCCAATTCACTTAGAAAAAGTGCGCTCTTGTCCCTGACAGGCCGATTTCTAGCGCGGTCTACAGCGGAGCAAACACAATTGAAATCACCGAGGACAATAATTATTTTTTCCGTATTTAAGTATTGTTCAATGCGCTCAAAAAATACCTTTCGCTCAGCTTCATTATGTGGGGCGTACACACAGATTAGCCGCCAAGACATAGCAGACAACTCAAAGTCTACGACAAGCAGTCGACCAGATTCACAGCTCACAACGGCCTGTTCCACAACACCGAGGTCCCTACGAATAAAAACGGCGCGACCACCGGAGGTACCCACGGCGTGGCTCACACACACACATTATAATGTGCACGGAAAGACGACACCATGCTATCAGTATGCACTTCGCTCTCTATTTTAGTTTCCTGTACAGCAACCACGTGCAGCTCATTGTCCTGAAATAGACGATTTAATTGGCATTGCTGCCTTCTAGACCCAAGACCCCTAACGTTTAACGTTGCTACACGTAGTGCAGTCTGGAAATTAGCGCTCATGGTCATTAGTTGTACCAAATGCGCGATACCTCTCCCGTACAAATGCATTGGCGTGTGACTCACAATGTAGGGCTGTAGTTCTTGGCCTTCCCGACTCGTGCTGTTGAGGCGTAGTCCATTCCACGCACTTACGTAAATACTCGCGCGCGCGCACACACACGCACACACCCGTGATAACGCGGTAGAAATAAGGGTGAAAAAAGCACTTCACAATCAGTTTGAGCCTTGAGCTGGTCCCTCGTCTGTCCGCGGCTCCCTAGCCGGCGAAAGCACGCAGCACTTGAGTGCCACGGTTGTTGTGCCCCCCCCTGGCCGCTCGTCCGGTGGACTACTCGGCGGCACGTTCATACGTGGGTGTCGAAGCGTCGGTGGTCTCAGCGGTGTCGCTTTCAGTGGTGGCTCGTCCGTGTTGCGTTCACCAGAGCGTCTTGCCTCGTTGCTCACGTCCCCGTGGGGACGTTTTGCGACAACGTTGGCGGTCGTTGGTCCGGTAGTTTCTTTCACTTCCCCAGTTTGACTCGGCATCCCCGTGAGCACACCACTGGTTCCCGCGGTTGATGTGGCGTCCTCGAATTCCTGCCGAGGTGTCGGCAGAAGCTCACCTTGGCGGTGCATGGTTGCTTGTGCATCCTTTGGGGGCGTTTCCTCAACACGAGTGTGGGTGGGCGTTTCCTGCTTGGTGGTATTCTCGGTAGTCGCCATTGCAGGTTCTTCCGCTTCGTCCTCGTCCATAAGGAACTCAGACGACTCGTCGTTCCTTGTGGGTCCTACAACTTTCGCGTACAGTCAGGCTCAATTTGAAGGTTATCGCGGGAGCACCGAGCAAGCAAGACCAGAGCGCCGTTCTTGGCCGTTCCGCGGCACTTTTTTTTTTTTTCATTTGCGAAGATGAGATTATGCTGCCCTCCCTCACCCCTTGGCTGTTGCATAGAATTCGCTCACCCCCTTCTGCAAAGGCCGACTGCCACAGTTTTTTTCTTCATACCTTTTTGGGTGACGTAACCGCGTTTCGTTTCTCGGCAACCTGATAACACCGAAGATACCTCGGCATTGCGGAAGCAAATTACAATTTTTAGTTACCCTGCATAGTTGCCGGCATAGCCGGCATAGTTACCCTGAGAAGTTTGTGTATCAGTGTGAAGTATGTCGATGAAAGGATAAAGAAAAAAAAAAGAAACGAGCATGGCCTTTATCGTTTTTGACGGCAGTGCGCGCACTGCCTGGAACAGCCATAGGAGAAGCAAACCTAGCATAATCTCGTTGTGGCTCATGCTAAAAAGTGTCACGCTAAGGCGCTGTCGTCGCGGGCGGTCGGCGCTCCCGCGATAACCTTCAAATTGATCCCGACTGTACGTGCGCACACAGTTCGCCTCAGTATCTCCGAACCGGTGACAGACGGTACACTTGGGTACACGGCATTCTCGCCTCACGTGACCGATTGAGTGGCAGCGCAGACAGAGTGGTGCCCTGCCCGCAACCACCACAAGGGCGTTATCCCTCGCCACTCGAATCTGATGTGGGATATCTTCGATATCCACTCCTGCCTTCAGCTTGAGGGACACCGTGCGAGTTTTAGAGCCCTTGTCGGTCACACCTTGCACCCTCCATCTCTGTTTTGTTATTTCCGTCACCTTGCCGTACGGAGCGAACGCCAGCCGCACATCCTCGTCAGGTACTACATTGTGAAGTAGCCAGTGCAACTTCATCCGCACGTCCTGGTTGATAGGGTCAATCACCAAACACCGACGGTCCTTCACTTTAAATTTCGTTTCGGCGGCCAATTTCTTCGCAGCTTCAGCGCTGCTAAACGTCACGGCCACGGAGTAAGATCTCACGGCCCACACATGGCTCATCTGATACGCCCCCAAAGCGATAACTTCGGGGAGCAGCGACAGACGAGCCAGTGCGTCGCGAAAATCTTCTACCCGATATGGGCGAGCCTGGAGATCACCGTGTAAAAATAAAGTGTTGACAACAATCTGACCTGTTTGCAGGGTAGGCAGCGTAACTTGATAATCCTCGTTTCCATTTCCAAACGTCCGGTTTCCGCGGCCTTTCTTGGCCGCTGTAGCCGCCCCTGACGGAGCATCCATCCTGCGACCGTTCACTCTCGTGGCCGGAAGCGGAATTTTGCGGCGCTACAAACCGAGACGGGAGCATGTGCTACGAACGCGCCTTATGTCCTTCACTCATTCAAACTACGTCAAGAAGCTACTGATGCAACGAAGGCACGTGAAGCTGAACGTCAACGGAAACGACGAACTGAAAACTAATGGGAACTTCAGTCGACCGCATGGCTGCTTCGCATATTACTCAGGGTTCCCCTACGGGAAGATGGTGTAATTTTTTCACAGTGTCCACGCAATAAAGGGCCTTTTCTACTTCTGCAGTTTTTCAAGCTACTAAAAATGGTCGCTTTTTCTCACTTTTCTATAAATTTTGCTTTTAATGCGCAGCTGTCGAGTTTTGAACCTCGCGGAAACCAAATATTTCTTCGTTATAGCCGATATCGTGCGGCTTTGGAGGTTTCTGTTTCGTCATAAAACTAATAGCCGTCATTGAAATAAAACGTGACCAAACAAACTTCGTATTTAGCTCGCTATATCCGATTATTCGTTATAGCAGTGTTCGCTGTAACGAGGTTCAACTGTAGTCAAATTTTCTCCACAGATTTTAACTCTCGATGGCTAACGTCAGTCTCACTTGTGACTTATGGCCTAGTTAAATAAATACGTGCAGACTTTTAGTGGGTGATGTACTGGATTTTTTATGCAGCTGACCAACGTGGATTTTTCGGAGACTTCGCTTTTGTGAAATTTGGATGAGAGACAATGAAGGACGACATGAACAAGTGCTACTTCCAACTAAGATTTATTGCTAAAGTACACTCCAATATATAAAGGCAAAATTTTGACAAGAGACAAAAGAGGACGGCAGGAACAAGTGCAACTAAGTATTATTGGTAAAGCAAACTCGCGTATATACAGAAACCGTGTGCACATCAGTAAAAAAAGCAAATTCCAGCCCACAAAACCTAGTTATACAAGAGCACATAATATCTGTGGCACAGCCCATGCCCTGATGTACAAAATAGAACTATGAGATCGGAACATTGGGCAAAATGCCTATTTTTTCTGGAGTCCCTGTAAACATATAAACACAAACTACAGGAATTGAAAATTTTTAAAAACTGTTGATCATGCTGGTAAGAGCCTTTTTTTAGGTTTGTGCCCATACAGTAAAAGCTCGTTAATTCGAACTCGGTTAATTCGAACTTCCGGTTAATTCCAAATCACGCCCTTGTCCCGGCACCACCCAGTATATTTCAATGGAAGAAACTCCCGATAACTCGAACGCGTCGGTATCCAGAACGGTTAATTCGAAATATGATCCCCGGGTTTCCATCGCTCCTCGCACAAGAAGTCGGCCCAGACTGATTACAATGTGTTGCAAATCCAAACCAAACCAAATTTTCCAGCGATGCAAAACAACGAAACAGAAAAACAAAAATTTTCGAGCGATGCAAAACAACGAAACAGAAAAACAACAGCGTGGCACGCGCGCTACGCCCCTGAAGCAGTTTATTTCGCTTCTGCACAGGGCGCCGCGCCACCGGCGCCAGCGCTCCGTCGCATGCCGTTATTATTTATGAAACATTATTTACGAAATCACCTGTCGCAAACGTGTAGTATCTCCTAATAGGTGACCGGTAAAAAGCGCAAAGGCTCATAGTTGCATTGTCTGCTCCTGCGGAGCCCAGCCACTTCCGGTTCGAGAGCTCTCCTCGCCTCCCGTAGGCCCGCGGCTTTCATGAGCGCGTGCGCGTGTTGTTTATCTGTTTCTACCGAAAAAACAAACGCTCATGCATCGCACATTCAATGAATAACCACGATGAATCCTACTAGGGGCTCCCCTGAAAGGTAAGCACCCTGTGGCAAATAAACAACACGCACACACACGCGCCTGAAAGCCGCCGGCGTACGCAGGCGTACGGGAGGCCAGGCGAGATCTCGAACCGGAAGTGGCTGGAGCAGATGACGTACCCATGAGCCTTTGCGCTTTTTACAGGTCACCTATTCGCGATAACGAGTCTAGGGATGGTTCCTTTGTGTTCTTCCCGCGCAGTGTGGCGCGATTTCCATTCATTCTGGCGCACACCCGTTAATTCGAACTCCGCTAATTGTAACAATTTTATTTTCACTTTCGAGTTCGAAATAACGAGCTTTTACTGTATTGGCTTTTTGGTGCCTAAAATGCCTTTTTCAGGCTTGTTGAGTACAAGTTACGCAATGATTTTGCCACAAAACATACCATTAGAGTCCACTCTTCACAACCTATACCTGCTATCGATGTACAAAGAGGCATGAAAATTCACTACCCGGTGAATCGTGCGAATGAATTCCAGTGGGCACGGCAACAGACGTGTCCAGATTGAAAAATTACACCATCTTCCCGTAGGGAAACCCTGAGTAGTATGCGAAGCAGCCATGGGGTCGACTGAAGTTCCCATTAGTTTTCAGTTTGTCGTATCCGTTGACGTTGAGCTTCGCGTGCCTTCGTTGTATCAGTAGCTTCTTGACGTAGTTTTAATCAGTGAAGGACATAAGGCGCGTTCGTAGCACATGCTCCCGTCTCGGTTTGTAGCACAGTGGGAAGAGCGCCACGTACCTCCCGTTGCGACCAGAGAGTCGTGGGATCGAAACCGGGCGCCGCCTAATAATTCATTTTTATGGTGGACTGCGCTGACGTCAGCCCAAACGCTGACGGGGCTGAAGAGACGCGCATGCGCAGTGGAGTGTAAACGACAGACAACGACAACGACGGAGGGAGGGACACAGACCCGCGTACATGAGATGCTTCGCATCTAAAAGTGCGAGGGCCACTCAAACTAGAAGTTTTTGGAGAGACACTTCCTCGTACCGGAAACGGTGCAAGGGAGCAGATGTATCAGCAAATTAGAGGGCTGCAGAGTTTTTTTAGCCAAAGAAAGCGGCAGGACCCGAAAGCAGTAACTTGGCAAGGATTCAGGTATGGCGAGGGGAAGATGTGGGTGGACAAAGTGATCAGGATTACTGAGGCGGTGTCCTTGCAATCACCGGATAGAAATATCCGACAGTGACAATTAATATGCGGGCAGAGTCAAAGCATCTTCCTGTTCCAGTGCTTCACAGTGCTGATTGAGCTAATGTACATGTGTGATCCTACATCGAGCGTTTACAGTTTTGACAGTACAATGCACAGCTGAGAGTTTCGAAAGCAATTGGAGTGGCAATGGCATGAGTACAGGTGACTCTTCCTTCTCTGAGTAGAATGGCTGCTTCTATGGACAGCGCAAAGTGGGCCTGGGAACTGGTAGTCACGGGTGCATAACGCCTTGGGAAAAGGTGTTTTGGTCAGGGTAGGCTCACCATAAGAATAAGAACACAACGCTACAACCACTCGCAACTGGATGAGCTTCGCTTCTTTGCTCTGATTTATGAAGTCCGTGATGGTGCTAAGTTGGGTGTGTTCCTGCACTAAGGAAATAGAGGGACACCAAAGTACCGCTACACTGCGGATGACTTATTTGTTAATACCGTCATCCTGGGGCGGTATTCTCGTGCTTTGTCCCTTTTGTGTCGGTTGCAAAAGGGTCTATTTTGAGCGAGTCCTGATTGGCTAAAAGCGAACAACCGGATATGACGTAACGCAAGCGCTGGGGAAGTTCACGGCTTCTCGGAGCAGCCGATTGGAATTTGAAAAAGACGATGGTAAATCATGAATTTTCCGGTTATCGCTTTGTTGTTGGCTCGCCGGTGGAAGAGACGGTCGAGAAGTAATGTAAACGCACTCGAAATGCCTACAAAAGCCTTTCCGCCTCTGGAAGAGGACTGTGCGGTGTCTGCGCTTCGAGCTCCGGGACGAACTTGGCGGTCTGCAGAGCGGGCTCAGTGTCGAGGACCAAGTGATATGCTCCCTTTGTATCTTCGGTACAAGTGGCTTTCATTCAGTGGTCGCTAGTGAACAAATGATATCGCTGCCACAGCTTCCTCCGTGAGCCGGTGTACTCACGCCGTCGCCATCACGCAGTGAAATAAACGATTGTCTGCGAGCTCGGCAGCTGTCAAGCAGACGACCACAATTACACAAGCACTCGGCATGAAATTTATAACCGTTTATTGATACTTGGCAGTTACACATACCAGCTTAACGTTCGTATGCTTCACGCGCAACAGGTACGCCGTCAAGAAACGAAAACCCTCACCACTTACACATTGTTTCACTTGTAGAGTACATTGAAAATGTCCACGGCGTACGCATCATTCGAGGTTCTTAAAAAAGCTCGCGTCAGATTGCCAAAAGTGTGTCGATGCCGAAATATGTAGCGGGAGGGTTATCTTGATTCACGTCATTGTAACCGACCTCTAAACGGAGACCAAGCGCAAAAAAAAAAAAAACTGAGTAGCTGTAGCATTGTTCAAACTTTACTGTCACAGGAAATAGCTGGCTACAGCTGCCATCTTTGGACGTTCGAACCTTTGCGGTTAGAACTTTCAATGTCGTCACAAAAAAACCTCATCGCGATTAGATTTTCGAAACACGCTCAAATAAGAAAAAAATAAACACGTACATAAAAGGTTGTTTTGCATGATTTCAGTTCGTTAAAATGCGTTTGCAAAAACAGCTACGGTATTATCAAAGGCCCTTTGCTTAACTGGAAGTACGTCACAATGAAAGGGATGCGATAGGGACGCTTTCAAAACGGACAATAACGAGAATACCGCCCCTGTACCATCACTTGGTGTAATTAGGCCAGGTAGGGCAGTTACGGCTGCAGGAGGTGGCTCACCACCTATACGGCCTGCAAGTGCATGGTTATCAAACTTTACATGCCCCAAGCTTCCCGCTTATTTATACTTCAACGTTCGCATTTTTCACCAATTGGACAATGTAAAAGTGAGGCACTTGTATTTGGAAGTCCGCATCATACAGCTGCCCGCAACAATCACTGACTGTGCAAGCATCACACTCGGCCACCAAGAGCGCACACATCAAGGGCGATAGCAAGCTAAGTGCAACGGCTCGGATAACCTCGCGTTTCCATAAAAGGCATTCTCTCTCTTTGTCACCGTGGAATAGGCAGATATAAAGGAACACAGTGAACTCGACCATGTCTCATTTTTTGCATTTACTATGTTCTACACTGTCTCCGCGATCGCAAGTCGAATGTGGTACGTCCAGTTTGGCACCCCGATGCAAACAATCGATTTCACATCACTGAATTTGCTAAATCGCAGCACGGCATTTGTTTGTGTGGTGCAACCTGCCACGCAGCGTGACCTGTAAAATAGGCAGGGCAGAACTAGCAGTGGCAAACTTCGTCCTCTGTTGCTGCTTCGGTTCTGCAGGAGACGGATCGGTGCCGTCGTGTCTCCGTTTCGGTGGCGTTGTTCAACGCAGTGCTCTCACCTGCGGAGCTCGACGGCAAGGACTCAGCACGCCGGCTTTACCCGTAAGCTAGCTCGGAGCAACACACAACGCGAAGCCAAGTGTTAGCAGCTCGACGTTACACTTGCTTGACTAATCGTGCAAGTAACGCCCACGGCAACGCATTACGTGGGTAGCAGCTACGTTTAAAGAAAGAACCTCGGGCTGTAAACAAACGCCAAACCGACATTGCCTGCAACCATCGCTGCCCGTGTCGCCGAGCGAGCTGACATGGACAGAAACATCTTTCAGCCTGGCAGCGGCAAATGCACTCTGCACGGGTTCAAAAGATTTTAATTTAACTGTGCTGAAACTCCGCTAGTGGACTGGCTCCAACATCAGAACCGGTAATTGGAGATTTTTTCTCCGCTTCCTCTTAACATGAGGGGCGATAGAACCGTGGAATCGGTAGATATACAACACAGTGAACTCGACCACATCTCATTCAGATATTTACCATGTACCGCATCACCGCATTTCACCGCAACCACGTACTACCTGAATGTGGTACGTCCAGCTTGACACCCTGAATCACTGAATTCGCTACCCCACACCACGGCATATCTTCGCTTGGTGAACTCTGTGGCGCGTTGATGCACGTTGTTGCTGATGGCAACGGGACTTTTATACTTGAAGAGGGGGGGGGGGGGGGAGGGGGGGCGCACAACTAATGGTGGCACACTCCGTCCCCGATTCTTTAGGAGAAAGAGCGGTGTTGCGCGTCGTCGCCGTCGAGGGCTCAGCGTGACGGCTTCATTCGTGAACCGGCTCAAAGCACACGTACAACGCGACGCCGAGTGAACGTTCGACGATACACTGGGCCTCCGCGATTTACCAGTCCTAGGTGGACGGTCCGCAGGCAGTCCGAGGACTGCCCTCGGACCGGAAGCCCCATAGGAACATATAGGAAAATCTAGCGCTGGATCGTGCCTCGAACAGTCCGCGGACGATCCGGGACTGATAATCGAAGAGGCCCACTTACTTGATTTAGTAACCGGCCGACATGGAGGAAAGAACCTTTTCTTTCCTCCATGCCGGCCGACAACGCATCACGCGGGTACCATCTACGTTGAGAGAAACCAACTCGGGCGCCGAACAAATTTCCCGTGGCAAAATGACGCAATAATATCAAAAATAAAAAAGCGCCGAACCGACCGTAGTAAATGCCTTCGGGTGAACTTAAAGAAAGTGACGAAAAGGTTCTTGACACATTACTTTTGACTGTGACGACACGACTCTTAGTTGTTGCATCGCTTCAATGCCTGAGGCGTCGCTCCAGTTCCAATTGCTGCCAGATCGCCGACCTATTTAACTCGCGCAACGCACGGTGGCGCTAAGTGACGATCCTCAGTATATTATCAGTCAGTATATTATCTCTATGTCCTCGGTTGCGGTAGCGGCATAGAGGAGGAGGAGGAAGTAACTTTATTGTGTCCAGAGGAAAGGCCTAGTTATGGCCGGTGTGCTTCAGACGACGGCCAGGATGCCTTGGCTCCTAGCGGCGTCTTCGGCCCTCTGGACGGCCCAACGCTAGATGACAGGGTCCTCGCTAAGCAGCACGGTCTGCCACTGCTCCTTGGTGTGGATAATAAATGTTCCCTCTGTATTGCTGAAGTCTTTTCTTTGTATAGCAGGGCATTCCCAAAGCATGTGTGCCAAACTTGCAAGCTGAGGGCAGTGCTTACATTTACCGTCACGAATTTCTGGGTGGAAGTGCCTGTAGAGACCTGGGTTGGGATATGCATTGGTCTGAAGACGCCTCCATTCAAATTCTTGTTTTTTGGTCAGCGAGGGGTTGGCTGCAGGGTACTTCCGTCTTTCGCCTCTGTATTGGTCGAGCACGTCCCGGTAGGTGCACAGGCGATCCTTGGTGTTGTCGGCAGGGTGTAGGGCGGATTGCAGGGGCTCTCGGTAGGTGAATGCTCGAGCAGCCTCGTTGGCCCGTTCGTTGCCCTCCAGGCCCGCGTGTGCGGGCGTCCATATTAAAGTGGTTCGGGTGTCTACGTTCTTGTGCTGCTGGGCAAAGACTCGCAGTGCCGCATTGGAGATTCTCCCCTTTGTGAAGTTGCGGATTGCAGGTTGAGAGTCGCTGACAATTTTCCTCGCTCGGGTTGTGGCTAGGGCTAACGCTATGGCTAGTTCTTCACCTTCTTCGGGGTGTCGTGTTCGGATGGAGCAGGCGGTGAGAACATTTCCTTTCTGGTCGGTGACAACTGAGACCATAGCCCTTCGCTGTTCGTAAGAGGCAGTGTCCGTGTAGACGACTTGAGGTTCTCCTTGAAGCTGTCTCCCTAGCGCTAGGGCTCGCATATCTCTTCGCTTTTCGTTGTAGACTGGATGCATGTTCTTGGGGAGGAGAGGAATGTAGATGCATTTGCGTAGTTCGGCTGGAACAGTGTGTTTTTCTCCGAAAGATCTCTCGTACGGGATGCGTAGGCGGTCGAGGATTTGCCTGCCGGTGGCCGTCTTGGTCAGACGCTCGAGGTGTGCAATGCGATGCGCCTCGATGAGCTCTTCGAGGGTGTTGTGTACACCCAGTGCCTCAATTTTTTCATTAGAGGCACATATCGGGATTCCCAGAGCCTGCTTATGCACCCTCTTGATGAGACTATTGATTTTATTGCGCTCTGCCTGTTTGAGGGGTAAGAAAGGGGCTACGTACGTAATTCTGCTAATTACGAACGCATACACGAGCTTTAGCAGAGTTTTCTCCTTCATGCCTCTATTCTTGTTGGCTATCCGCGCAATCAGTCTCGTGATCTGATGGGTGGCTTTCTCTAGTGTTTGCACTGTCTTGCCGTTGTGTCCGTTGGCCTGGAGATGGAAGCCGAGGATACGTATCTCGGCCACTTCGGGGATTGGGGTATCACCTACTCGCAGCGTTATGCTGTGATTTTGTGGGGTATCCTTGGGCTTTCGACCTCGTCGCGTGGGCTTGTACGACAGTTGTTCGGACTTTCCCGGAGAACAGGAAAGGCCGATTGTTTTGGCGTGTTGCTCCACAGCGTCCACTGCCAATTGAAGGCGATCTTGTATGTCTCCATCGCTGCCCCCCGCTGTCCACAAAGTGACATCGTCAGCGTAAATGCTGTGATGTACTTCATCTATGATTTGCAATTTGTTGGCGAGGTCGATCATGCTGGCGTTAAATAGGAATGGAGAAATGACTGATCCTTGTGGAGTTCCAATGCTCCCTGTTAAGATGTCAGGCGAATCATGGGGTCCCACCTTAAGCTGTGCCGTTCTGTCGTTCAGAAATTCCCTGATATAGTTGTAGGTCTTCTCCCCTACCTGTAATTTCTGGAGACTGCGGAGAATTGCATCATGTTTGAGTCTGTCGAAGGCTTTGGTTAAATCAAGCGTGACTATCACGCGGGCGTCAGTGGCCGCCTTGTCTTCGTTGTTGACGATCTGGTGTTGTAGTTGCAGCATGACGTCTTGGGTTGACAAACCGGCCCTGAAGCCTACCATAGAGTTTGGGTAGAGCTGGTTGTCTTCCATGTGGTTGTTGATTCTATTGAGAACCATGTGTTCGAGGAGCTTTCCGAGGCAGGATGTCAGGGAGATCGGTCTAAGGTTCTCCACACAAAGTGCCTTCCCGGGCTTAGGTATGAGCCGTACTAGCGCCTTCTTCCATTGCTTGGGCAGTGTTGCGTCGTGCCAGCACTTGTTGAAGTAGTCGAGTAAGAGCTCACACTCTTCGTCTGCGAGGTTGCGCAGCATCTTATTAGTGATGCCGTCTGGGCCCGGCGATGACTTCGGTTTTAGTCCCTGTAGGGCCGCCTTGAGCTCTTCTATGGTAAACGGTTGGTCCATTTTTTCATTGGGAGCGCCTTCATAGTCTTCATGCTTCTCGCAGGGGTGTTCGGGTGTGTATCGAGCTTGCATCTCTTGGATTGTCTTTTGTACATCACCCTGATTGTGTGTGTGGAGAAGTTTTTCCATATTCCGGAACTGTCGGATTTACTTTTTGCGGGATCAATAAGGTGCTAAGTATATTCCAAGCTTTAGCTGTGCCCATCTGGAGAAATTTCTCTATGGTAGCGGCGTCAGCTGATGCCGGGTTGTTGTGCGCGATTTTGCTTTCGCCTGAAGCAAATTCTAAAATAAAATTTGTTTTCCTGTGTTTTTGTTGTAATTTTATGTCACTTTGCTTTTAAATGCAGAGAATTTCAGTAACTCACGATGCCACCCGCGTTGACGTCCGTAGTCGTAGTCCGCACCCCTCCCCCTACATTATATAAAAAAAATACTATCCGGAGCCTGGTTTCGATCCCTCGACCCTGCGGGCGGAACGCAATGTACATGGTGCTCTACCCACTGCGCCACAAAGCCGACACAGAATGGGAGGCTACGAACGCGCCTTATATCCTTGACTCATTCAAACTACGTCAAGAAGCTGCTGATACAACGCATTCACTACCACCAACTCCCCAAACACTAAACGTTAACGCAATACACCCACCCCCTATGCGACGCATTTACTCGAGTCCCCCTCGCGGGGCGATGGGCCCAATTTTTTTCCAAAGTACTTTATTGTGCAGCCATTAATTGAACAGATTGTGTTTCGCTCGTACAGTTTATCGACCCGCTTTAATTATATCGGTTTTGTCGCTCTTTGGCGCCTTTATTGGCTACTTCTGATATACAACTGCAACTCCGTATATGTAATCTGTTTTCTGCACAGTTTTCTGGTCTCATATGTTCTTAATAGCTGCGTTTCCGCGCATGAAACAGCAACGGTGAAGCTGCCTGTCTCATTGGGCAATGATATTGAGGCGGACAACACACATACGTTTATCACAAATTCAAAAAAAAAAAAAAAAAACTCAACGGCATCAGCCAGCTTAAGAACAATTATAAATGAACAGAAACGAAACAGGTGTGAATTAACAAAAGGGCGAGTAGTTACGTTTCACTGCGAGTGCATGCGGGTGGAAGGGTGATTTTCAAAGCTTCAGAACTTCCTGTGAAAGGGACTTTGTGCAATATATATCCTTCTCATGCAATTCTCGGTCATATCAAAATGCGTGGTTGGTCAGCAGCGGCTTAATAAACTTTCTACACAGGAGTCGCACCAACTCTTGCTGATGACCTAGCTTCGTCGTGATTTTCGCACACCAAGACTGTGATGAGCTCAACGCTGTGCTTCAAGCATGCTTCGAGGACTTTGTAAGCCTTACAATCCGAAACGTCAGAAAACTTCAAGGTATGCAGAAGTTACACTAGCTGCTGCGTTTGATATCTTGCCGATCTTGCCGATGGTGGTGGTGCCAAAAGACGTGACTCATACCCACTCAGGGGGATTGGCCAGGAAAGGGGCGCTCGCAGAGAGAAATTGCAAAGTAATTAAAGAAACACATTTAAGGAGCGGGTCCCACTTTCTTTTCTTCTTTTTTTTTTCTTTGAAGCCAACATCGCTTCTTCCTTCTCTTTTCGGTGCCGGCCTCTTGTACGAAATGTAGTGCGGGAAAACACTAGGCACAGCATCTTGCGCCTTTTCGTGTCAATCCGAAAGTCTTCCGGCCGAAAGTGAAGACTGCAGACCACTGAGTAAATGGACGTTGAGTTGGGTTCCCAGATACTTCTAGAAACGTTCTTCACACATTGTGCTTTCAGGGCTTCATTCAGTGAGAACTCATCGTAGGAGACATCCGGATCCTCCTTCCGCACGCTGCAGAATGGGACGCAACAACATAGCATTCTTCGGTTCTAAATTTCACGAGCAAAGGATCGGCGCTTGATTAGTGGGAAGGTATTATTTACATGAATTTAGCGGCAGGTATTCTCTCATATTTTGTAAAATTACATAGCACGCAAAAAGCGGGAATGCTCAGTGCGTGTCTGCTACCATGCGACCTAACGGGAGAGGATCGGTAGCGGGATGACTGGTGGGTGGCGCCACCACGCGGAGTTCAGACGCAGTGGGATAGAGCAAGGCGGGCACGCTTTGCGGTGACGCTGCAGGCATTCAAATAATGAAGGAGGCGATGGGTATTTGCGGGATCACGGCCGCTGTCAGTGCGCTTTTCATCCAGAGGCCGTGGCCGGATCATAGAGTTGCACCTCTTGAACCAGTTCACAGCGGTGCAAAGTGGGTTCCGCCATCGGCGAAACCAGCCCTGCACTTTTTTCGTCTGCTTCTGCACCTCCTCGGCAGGGAGTGGAGGCAAAACCGTGAACTCGTTCTGCACCCGTCGGCACCACCGGTGGATCGAACGGCGCGGTTCAGGTGCTGCAAGCTGCACCGCTGGTTCACGTGGTGTAGGTCCCCATTTAGGCATAGAATTTCTTACCTTACTAGGACTTACTAAGAAACGAAATGTGTCTAGGCGGCAAGGTTTGTCAGTCTCGCAGTTCACTCTAGCCGGGTGCCTGCCATGGGTACTCCCTACATTCACCCCCGCGGCGCCTGACATGGCGCAGTGAAACCGGCTGTACAGTTGTTGCAACAAGTCTACTGCATCTACTGCCGCGGAGCTTGCATTGCAACGCTTACATTGCCGCCGGGGCCTCTCTGTCGCTCGTCTCTCGCTTGTGGACTGCTGGTACGTGTACAAAATACATTAATAAACCAGTATTTTGGATGGTGAGCTTTTTTAATTGCGACGTTGCCGCGAGACTGCTGCTAAAAAAAAAAGTCTGCCGCTGCAATGTCAAATCTTGTGCTCGTTCAACTGAACAGGTTTTAAGTCCGCGCTCTCGTCCCTCCTCGTTAGTATAGTGGTCAGTATCCCCGCCTGTCACGCGGGAGACCGGGGTTCGATTCCCCGACGGGGAGTTTTTTTTTTTTAACGCACTGGCATTGATGTCATCTACGATTTCTATGCGCGGTTTGTAACGTAGCGTCGTAAGATGCAGGACTACCGTTGAAACTTGCACAATCCGCGTGAACAGTACATACCAAGGATGAAACCACGGTACACACAGGCGCCGGTCGGCGCAAACACTCGCGGTTCATTGAGTTCCCGCTAAGTGATTCTACGCGCTGGTCAAATTATTTTGCCTGCGTTATCCACTGGGTGAGCTGTTTTTAATGTTGCGCATAAGCGTGCCGCACATGGCCCTATGATATAAAGAAAATGAGAACGGTGGCTGGGGCTATATCTTCATGACGAACATACAATGATATGTTTAACCGCGTTATAACACATATGTAGAAATCATGGAACGAAGTATAATCAAATAAATAAATTAATTAACAAAGGTCAAGGAATAAGAAATTGGTGCGCGCGTGTTTATGACCGGTTTGGTCAAAGCTAGTGTATCTCCCAAACGTCTCCCGCAGTTAGCCTTTACGCTCCGGATCCCCTCTTTCAGGATATATCCCCACGGACTGCTAGCTGTTGAAGTCACCTATACCCCTGTACTTCTATGTCCGAATTTTTTGCGCTTAGAGTCCTTGCACAGCTGCGGTGTTACTCAAAAATCCGACTTTAAAACACGTACGTGCTCCGCGGCCGAGACGTCAAACGTTACATGCCACGCAGCAAAGCCACCACTTTTGAACGGCGGAGCTGTTTAGTTCGGCTGTCAAGCGTTACCGGAAAACTCAACCGGGCCGCGTGTGCGAGAGTTGCGCCTCGTGAAGAGCATCCGCGGCGTCGTCCAGCTCGACCTTCAAAATCAATCTGCCCAGCGTTCGTGGCTCCGACCCACGGTGTTAGAATATTGTGCTCTTCTGGCAGTTCGCCTGCGTTCGCGCCTGAACTGTGGGGAGCACAGACGCCCAGTTCCAGAAGCCGGTTGCCGCGGTCCACTTTGGGGGAGATGTGAAAGCCTTCGGACAGAACTATCCGGCCCTGCCAGTCATGGGGACCTTTCACAAGCAAGTTCGGAAATCCACGGGTCTATTCGTTTCACCTGCAACACGAGAACCAGTTCAGGCAGAGCAGCACCTTGCCGTTCGTTTCAGTGGTGCAGCTCGCGGCACCTGAACCGCGTCGTTCGATTCACTGGTGGTGCCTACGGGTGCAGGACGAGTTCATGGCATTGCCTGCACCCCCTGCGGAGGAGATGCAGAAGCAGACGAAATAATTGACGCCAATCCACGCTGTGAAGGTAGTTGCAAAGCAAAGCTTTAAACGACACCCACAACAATTCCCCATGCGACGTCACTTGGATTCAAACACGTGGCTCTACAAAGAGTGAATCAAGAGATTCTGCTAGCCGTTACCTGGAACTCGCGGGGGCGGCGTTACGAACACAGCAGCGTCGGCCACGGCAGGGCTAGAGCGGCGTTCGCCGCCGCTGTAGCCCGGCCGTGCGTCGGCGGAAAGAAAACGGAAAGAAGCCTTTTTCGAAGGGTGCGACAGCGGAACCTAGCGATCCTGATGTGCTAGCACGGTGCTACTCCACCGCGCGTCACAAGCGCAGACACGGAAACAATTCGGCATGTGAGCTTAGTGATTCCCATTTATACAGGTTTAAACTAGTTACTTTCGTAAGTTTGAGAATTGCGAGAAAGCTGAGGGAACTTTTATTATCGCTATTTATCAGAACCAGTTACTCCTTTCGCCTTTTGTAATACCCGTTAAACCACAACCGAATTGGTATCCACCAATTTAGGAAACGGAGTCCCATTCATGGCAAGCAGTGCGCAAAAGGTAGCGTTTCTCTAGCGGCCAGATGTCTGTATGAGGTCTCTACATTTTGTTTTCCCGCCCTGCAAAACCAATTTTAACGTATCTTTGCCATGCGACTATTTAATTCCATCGGGTTCTGGTTACCCAGGAGGTGCTGGGGAACAAGTTAATCAAGCCGTGCGAAGGAAGCGCGCAATGGACGCGAAGCTGCGCCAAAACAGACCCAAAACAATCGTTGCTAAAGCAGACGACAAAGCCGACGGAAGGGTTCCGTCGACGCGCCCGCCGTGGTGAGCACGGGGAACGCTGGGTAATACTGCCCATTCGCCGCGCCATCTACATTGGGTTCCGTGAGTGAAAAGCGCCCTCCCCCTTCCCTGCCGCGTTGGGAGTTTCTTGTTCCGCACGCCACGAAGGAACCGTTGGCTGGTATACAGAAAGCTTTGCTTTAAAAAGTGCAGGTCTGACTCCGCCGATTACTCAGGATGGCGGAACCCGCTTTGCACCGCTTTGAACTGGTTCAAGAGGTGCAAGCTGGATCGAATAAACCACATGTAAGGTGCAACAGCCGGTTCTCCGACGAAGAAAGAGGGGCCGCCAGCCCTGCTGTTTCTCCGCCAAATTTAAAGACGATGATCTTTCTTGGGCTACTTAAACGCAGGAATTTTGGTCTGTCTGTATGTCTGTCTGTCTTGAAAGGATAAATTTATTATAAAAAAACTCCTGGTATCAATGATACAACGTAAAACCCAGAAACAATTAAACAAGTGCAGCGCCTGTTGCTACAAAACTAACACAGCCCGAAGGCTGCCAGTTACAGACACTTACAGAAACACACAAACAGTTTCAAGTTGACTGTAGACAAAAGATTAACATACAAACAATTTTGAGTCGCTTACGACCAAAAGATTAATATGCGAGAGAAACAAGGATACAAAAACATTCGCTCCAAGAATGCAGCAATATACAGAACAAGGTTGGTGTTAATGTCACAACGAGTACTGTAGCGCAATAACACCCAATTCTAACATTAAATCAATTGTTACAACGAAAATCCCTAAGGACACAGGTCTAGAAAGCTGACTGGATTCAACCACCCGGACAAATTAAAGCAGGAGCTTCGCAATAGTCTTATATACCCCCAGCCAAATCCAAACGTCGAAGTCCGGTGTTAATGTTAATTGTTGTCAACACTGTTAAACAAGAACAAGACATTACGCAAATATAAGGGAGAAAATCAATACATAAGTTGCATTTGCAGTGTTCCTTTATTTAAAAGTTCATGGATGCTTGGTTTTTGCGATAGCAAATGAAACACTACATCAACTGCAGAAAGCCGTCGCCTGCTGTTTCCAGCGCTACTATAGCTCCTGGCGGTATTTAAGAAATAAAACGGCAAACGCAACGAAAGGTTCCACTACATAGGCTCCATGTTCCGCATGGCACGCTCGTGGAGTAGGGCAACTAAGGTCTCTAACATGGTTCTGTAAAGGTTGTAGTAGGGAGACTCGATTCACGCGCTTCTCCGCCGCACGGCAGCGCTGGCATCGAGGCACCCGACTTGGAGCAGTGGTCGTGGAACGCGGTAAATTTAAATTGACTTGAGCGTACCTCTAGCGTGTTATCTTGGCTTTTAATTGGCGGGCGGCACGGGCATGTAAATGAAGGCGGCGAGGGTGGTTGAGCGTGCCAAGCAGTGACTCAAGTGCCGGAAGAAGACAACACTGGTGTGTATAAGTGCAGGAAAAGAGCCAACTCAAGCGAAGAGTACGTGATTGTGCAGCCAGGACACTCACAGCATTTTTAAAGCGAAGCTCTGCATGCCTCACTGATGGCGACCGTTCCGTACCCAAAACGCACTGCAGAAAGTTTACACATTTGGTATTGCAAAGCGATGATGATGATGATGATGATGATGATGATGATGATGATGATTATAAGCGAATGCACATCAAGCGCCTAAAGAAAAAAGCGCTTCCCGTGGTTGGAATCGAACCTGGGTACCTCTCGTTATCAAACCGACGTCTATTCGACTGCGACATTCCGACAGGGTCGAAGCAGTTTGGATTTTTTTAGGGGCGAATAACCTTAAAGCCGAGGCTTTTTTTGGCGTCCGGCGTCCGTGCTCATGGCACAGCACCGTGTGAATCGAAGCATCTGTGAACAAAAGGTTCACAAAACGTTAACAAGAACAAAATAAGAGGTTCACAAAAGGTTACAGAGAGAGAGAGAGAGAGAGAGAGAGAGAGAGAGAGAGAGAGAGACGCCCAGCACCGTGTAAACCGAAACATGTGTGAACATTAAAAGGTTCACAAAAGGACAACAAGAACAAAATAAAAGGTTCACAAAAGGTTAAAGAGAGAGTGTGCTCCTGGAGAGCCGTGCTGCGCATACGCGAGGAGCATTGGATTGGATTGAATTGGGCTTGGATATGATTGCATTGGCTTGGATTGGAAATAGTTTTTGCAGTAGTAAGCACTCTCACGGGGGTTTACGGTATCGATAACAGTGCTTCGCCCACTCGTCATGATTCACTTCGAGGATGATGATGATGATGAATAAATCTTTATTTGTCAAGCTGGTGCAGATGTTAGGGCACCCGCCCGGTGGGGGCTTCCCTATTCCGGGATACCCTGAGCTCGGCTGGCGGTCCAGGCCCCCTTCACCAGTTCCCGCTGGATCCCAGGGTCCGGGCTCGTCAGACGGTTCACCCACTGCTTGTAGGCGGGGGAGGTTATCGGGGCAAGGCCTGGGGTCTTCTGGCACTCCCAAATCTGGTGGTACAGTGTACCGGGCGTTGGACAGAAATTGCAGGTAGACGGGTATTGGGTGGGGTAAATCGCATGGAGTAGGCTTCTGTGGGGGTACGTATTTGTCTGTAGTCTTCGAAGGGTGGTGGCTTCTGCTCTTGTTAATTGGGAGTGCGGAGTCGGGAACGTTCTTCGGCCTTGACGGTAGTAAATGAGAATGTCAGCATACCTGACGGATGCGTGAATTTTTACCGATAGCTGCGCCCGTTTCAAGAAGAAGAGCTTTAAATCCGTATTCGTATCAGTATTTCCAATGTGTCATTCTAAAACAAGGAGGAGGAGGCTGGGTAAAGGATAGGAAAATTATGCATGCGATGTCGGCATTTCACGTTCAAAATTTGGCGTGCATTTTTTTTTTCTGCGTGTCATTTCTTCAGCCTTGGTCGATGCCGTTTCCCCCAAGAAGAAGAAGAAGAAGAAGACCGGCGCGTGCCGCCTTCTGTTCAAACGCGGGCCCAAAATTCAGCCAAGTCGTGGAATCGTGCCGGGGGCTCCCAAAAGTGCCCCAGCCGCAGTCCGCACGTCCAAGGCAACGCCTCAAACATTTTACGAGTAGCAGCGACGCAAGACGTCCCTTATGCCAAAGTCGGCCACGATGATTTTCTCCAGCACCAGCAATGTGAGTACGCTCTTCTTCGGTAGAGGCTTTCTAGAACTTTCCAAATATCTTTCCGGTGTTACCCCTCCCCTCCATTCCCTTTGGCGAATACATGTATGTAGAGAGATGCGTTTATTATACCCCTATCACACGGGCACTTTCAATCGCGATTGAAGTGAATCGCGATCGAGTTTTCGAGCGCGCTCGACGTACTGCCGCTGCTACACGGCACGTTTCAATCGCGATCGAGAAGTTACACGGGTTGCACTTGTGTACGCCAGATGGCGCTAACAATGTACTTGCGGCCGGCGTCTGGTAACTTCGCGCGGTCGTAGCTATACGTAACTATGTAAATATTACCTCGCGCTTATTTGGGTCAAGTTATTTGACACAATTTGTGGCGTTAGTTGAAGTTATCACATTCTGTGCCATTACTCGGCGGGGACGAGAGTATCACCGCTTTCGTTCGATCGCGCTTGAGAAACCAGGATTGAGTTCGAGCGGGATCGAACTCGATCGCGATTGAAACTGCCGTGTAGCAGGGGCCCGATCCGGATTGAGCTCGATCCGGATCGACTCAATCACGATTGAAAGTGCCCGTGTGACAGGGGTATTAGGCTACGTGAGGGGGCTGTTATGTTTGGGAAGATGGATAGTCCAAATAAAGAAATGGACTTGGGCTGGTCATGTGGTGAGACGAACCAACAACCGGTGGACAATGAGGGTAACAGAGTGGATACCAAGAGATGTTTCTAGGAGGGGAAGGCCGTTAACCCGATGGAGGGATAAAATAAAGGAATTCGGGGGTAAACTGTGGACTCGATCGGCGCAGGACAGGAGCGGTTGGAGGGCAATGGGAGAGGCCTTCGTCCTGCAGCGTACCTGGGTAGGCTGATGATGATGAATGCTTGCGAGGAACGACCTGCTGGACCGGTTCACCGCGTCACCTCCGGACGGAGACCCTGCCCCCCACCCGTTTGTCCGCTGCACCACGAACTAAGGTCCCTTCCTACGCGTAAATATGAAGCAACGTTTTTAGATTAGGTATAATCTAAAAACGTTGATATGAAGGGACTTGCCACAAACGTGCGACGGGGGCGCAGAATCGGCCGGGCCTCCCTTGCGGGGCTGAATGTGCTGCTATAGTGGTTCCACTGGTTGCGCAGAGAGAGATCCCGTGGCCCTTGGCACCCATATAGTTCGTAATATCTAGCACGGGGAAAGGTATACGCTAGTGGAGATGTAAATATTGTGCATGAGGTGTTTTCATTTCTTGCAATCATGGCGGAAAGGCATTAGGAGTCTTCGAGGCTCCGTGTTTCCTTCCTAAGTCCTGTGGTTTTTGTTCAAACTGAAATTTCAAGTCGATATGAACCAACTCACCCAAACCCAAGCAATTCTAAGGGTGGATTAGTTCCGCGGGCCGGCCTTCGCCATGCCCGCGCATTCGCTCTGCTGAGGGGCAACCTCCTCGCCCTCCCCGTGCGCGCCTGCGCAGTCAGGTCCCGGTAACCCGCCGCCGCAGCGTGAGTCTCCGGTAGCCGCTATGCTAAAACTTTAGAGAGTTTTAGCCGTCCGTCTGCTCCGTGTTGTACGTGGTTACCGTGTTGACCGAGACCCGTCTGGGCACTTGCGCATTCGTCGCGGTAGGGGGGATTAGTTGCGCGGGCCGGCCCTCGCCGTGCCCATGGTGGGGTGCGCCTCCTCGCCCTTCCTCCTCGCCCTTCCGTGCGCGCAGGCGCAGTCGGGTTCCGGTCAATACAGTAACCACGTACAACACGGAGCAGACGGACTGCTAAAACTCTCTATTGTCTAGCTGTGCCGCAAAGACGGTGTACTCCACGTTCTTAACCCTCAGATGTCGGCCCTAACCATGGCGGTGCTGCTTATGCCCCTGTCGTGGCCATTCCTGCTGAGCTTCTCGTGCCGGCTGGCCACCTGGATGTACCGGCTCTTCCTGGTCTCCCTGGCCGCGCTCCTGCTGTCGGCCACCTGCCTCTCGCCCCGGCAGCACGACGCCGTGCCCGACCTGTACCGGTACGCGGTTCCCCCCGAATTGGACAGCGACCTGCTCGAGAACGACCAACTGCCAGGAGCAGGATCAGCTGAGTCCCAGGCGTTCGTCTTCAGGACCACCGAGCACTTGTCCGTCGCCGACGTGACATCGCGGCTGAAAAAGTGCGTATAGTCCGTCATGTAGGAGAAAAGTGAAAGGACCATTGAAAAGTACTCTTTTACTCACTCTTTTACTCCCTTAAAAGGGAGCAAAGGTTTACTTCCCTAAGGGTTACTAGTTTACACCCTTAAAGGGGTGGCCTTGCAGACAAAACACAAGTTTGGTTCATTCGAAAGATTGTCTCGTTAGAATCATATATACTGACCCCCCTTTTAATGCACGCTTCGCTCAAATGAGCTATTTAATTAGGAAAAAAGGGAATGGACATGCGACCCACTGGCTCATTTCCCGCAACAGAACCTATGATGTCATACATGACAGCTCCCCGATTGGCTGAGGCCGGCAGAAGCAAATGCAAATTAGGCAGGGCTTATAAGCTTGCCAAAGGAGCTATTTGCGCCTAAATGAAATGCATATCCATGTTACAGCAGTAAGATTGGTGGGGTAAACAATGAAAGTTATTAAAATACACGCAAGCATAGAAGTACCGATGCGCACTGCTCTTAGTACTGGGCGCACTGTGCTTTTTTTAGCTGCACAGCCGCCCTTTGGAGTTGTTTTACACGACAATGGCAAATTAGCGGAAGCGACGTTGTCTTACGGGACCCTGTTTGTTGAGCAAACCCCATGTTTCACGAAACCTTTACTTTCTGCCGTAACAAAAACAAGCCAGTAACAAATACGTTCAAAAACAAAGCAATGGCGGACAACGATCCGCGCGTGCTATGGTAGCGCCATCTGGGAGGACTGACGGTTAGCAAGGCTGCAGAGCCCAAAGACGCACTGGAAGTTCGTTTGACACCCCGTCCTGATCACATCAAGGCAGACGTCACGAAAACACACGATTTGGCCGGAGAATGAAAATTTCAACCTAAATTGATTCATTTATCAGTGAATACGGCATCGTTTGCTGTCGTACACGCGCTGGAGCACTATAAAACACGAAATATTTCCAATAAAACAAACTTGTATTTTGTCTGAGTAAAAGAGCGAACGAGAGGAGTAAACGACGCGAAGAAATGGAGTGAACGTGGTAGAAGAGGGAAGAGCCAGTGACTCGGAAAGGAAGATACAGAGTCAGTGGCGAAATCAGAGGAGTGGGGTGGTGGAAGCGATCCCCTTTCCTCCAAAGCGCCTGAGAAAGTAGCACTAACAACTTAACAGTGGATGACATTTACCCTCCGCTCTTGGTCATGCTTGAACGTATCTTCCACGCCATACCTCAAATTTTTCATGTCACTTTCGGGAGCCTGGTTTGGCCCCAGTGGGGTCGCTAGCAGGGTATGGAGTAAGGACGTGGGGGCTGTATTCGCATCAAAGACCAAGACATCAATTAGGTCCGTCGGCCATCTTGGCGCATGTTCGTAGCCCCCTATCTCCACGTGCGCGCACACTGGGCGCAAAGAGAGAGAGAGAGATGAATCGGCAGGACTCGACAGGACAAAGAAGCCTGCGTTAATAGCGCAGTTCAGGGCAGGTGCAAAAAATTGTCATGAGCATCCCAACCCCCTCTCCTCTAGCCATTTTGTTCCCTTCTCGTGCACGATATTCCTTCTCATTCCTACATTTTCCTACACGATATTCCTACATTCTTCTCTCACCCCCCTGATCTCCTCACCCACTACCGCCTCAGCCACCGCAGATATCCTCACCCTCGCCTTAGTCGTCACGAACCCACTACCCTCCGAAGGCTACAAACTATAGTTTGTAGCCTCCACCGTACCCTCCTCCACAAAATGTACCCTACCCAATACTACCCGACCTGTGCCTACTGCCCTGGCACCCTATACCACCTGGTATGGGAATGCCAGCAGTCCCCGTCTTTATATCCAATCCCCAACCCTTTTTACGAGCAGTGGGTGGACCGGCTGACCAGCTCGGACCTTGCGGCGCAACAAGAAGTCGTCGCTAGAGCCCGGGCAGCCAGTCAGAACCAGGGCATCCCGGACTAAGGACGGCCCCCCACAGGGCCGGTGCCCTTGCCATTCCTCCTCCTCTAATTTTCAAATACGCAGGCTGCCAAGAATAGCCCGGATCTCGGCCCGCTGCCGCGTGGTGCATTGTTTTCTTTGTCGAATAAAGAACAGAATGTGTGAAAAATTACGCCTGCTGGTGGACCTTCCTTTAAACTTTCCAGACAATGGATTAATTCATTCTCTCTTGCAGGGGCTCTACCGGCTCAACGTCCGAATTCGAAGGTTGCTGCAGCCCCCGGCCACTGACGGTTGCTGACAAGTGAAGATTCGCTCCCCATACGCGCTCAAGTAATAACCGTGACACGTTGCGACGCACCATCGGCATTTGCGACGCATTCGACTCAGCCGGACTCATCATTTTTAAAAACCGTCGACAAGAAACGCACTATGTGGTGGCAGGTGCTGGCGCCACGCGCATTGTTTTTTTTTTTTTTTTTTTTTTGCACGTGTGCTTTGTACAGCGCAATTTTATTAAAAGCACCAGGTATTTAAGCCCTGTGTAAGCCTTAGCACAAAAAGCGCCGAAGGGGTAGCACAGAGCGGCTAGTGTACGTAGCAGTACCCTGCCCTATAGAGTTTCGGGGTTTTACTGTAACAGCATCCCTGCCTGTTTACCGCCACGGCTGATTTCCTCCTACACCGGAATTTCAGCTAGTTTCCTAAATATAATAGGACATATTTCATGACAAATCACGCTTTGCAGAGTCACTTGGACTGTATTAACTACATTTGACTGTATTAACCACAAAACACGTCTAGCCAAAATGAGAAGGTGCAAGGTAAGAAGTCAAGCATTGAATCTTGTACAGTCTTACTTGTGTAATCACTGCCAATCTTCATCATCATCATCAGTCATCACCATCACCAGCCTATCTACGCCCACTACAGGGCAAAGGCCTCTCCCATTAATCTCAAATCATCCTGCTCCTGTACTAACTGCAACCAATTTATTGCCGCAAACTTCTTGATCTCATCTAACTTTCTGCCACCACCTGCCACGCTTGCCTTCTCTAGGGATCCACTCTGTTACCCTTAATGACCAGCGGTTATCTCGCCTTCGCACTACATGCCCTGCCCACGTCCATTTCTTCTACTGATATGACCTTAACACGCGTTTGTTCCCTAACCCACTCCGCTCTCTTCTTGTCCCTTAATGTTACACCTATCATCTTACGTTCATTGCTCGCTGAGTCGTTTTCAGTTCAAGTTGAACCCTCCTAGTGAAACTCCAAATTTCTGCCCCGTGTTGACACCAATGGAAGTACCTCTGAGCTATTAGGCGTGCCCAGGGCAGCATATTGGAGCTGTTTTTATTCAACCTATATATCGACGATATTATGAACACATGCGTTTTTTACCATTTATGCCGACGATACTACGATACGTCTCAGTGGTATGAACCCAAACGAAATAATTGGTCAGGCGAATCAGACACTCTCCGCACTCACAAATTGGTCGAACCAGAATGCCTTACAAATAAACGTTTCAAAAACTAAAGCGATGTTTTTTCCGCCCTAAGGGCAGAACCTTCTCTATTCCCAAGTATTTAAAATATGGCACTGAGCACATTGAAATAACACAGTCGTTCAAAACACTAGGTGTGCCCAGTCGAAATGTCAAGAAAAATTTCTGTAGTCTGTCTTATTTTCACGTGTCTTGTCGTATTCTGTTCGCGTCGTGATTCTGATGTTCTCTCCAGCGTCGTATTCTGGTCTTGATTTTGACGTGTCGTCGTGCCTAATTCCTGTCTGGTCGTGAAATTGATGTTCCATCAGTAATTGCACATGGTTTGAGTGCTATTGCCCATTCTGAAGAGTACCGTAAATGGCAGCTCTGCTGTGACTACAGAAATGTTTGTCGTTAAGAAAATTGACTTTCTCGTTACGACGTAAATGTGTGTCGTAACAACAGATGGCTTTGTCGTAACAACAGGACTTCTGTTGTCACAACAAAGTTTTTGGTCGTACGGCAGGAATTCTTGTTACGTACGTTTTTGCGATATTCCTGTTGTGATTTTAGACTGGGTGTGGTTCACGGATAAATTACTATGGGAAGCACATGTGGACCAAGTGTGTCCTAAAGCTTCACGTTTTGTTGGCGTTTTGTACCGCCATCGTGATCTATTTCCAAAAAGTATCAAATTGCTTTTATCTAAATCGTTATTTATTTCGCACCTGAAGTACTGTGCTCTTGTCTGGGCGACAGCTACAAACTCGAATCTCGAGAAAGTGCACATTTTACAGAAAATGGCTTTAAGGATAATTTATAATTTACCGAGGGATCACCCAACAGCACAACGCTTTCACATTGCCAACGTACGTACCAAAGATATTTTGTATATGCATTGCGCTGTAAATACGAAGTAAAAAAGTAATCGATGTTATCTTTGCGAGTAAGCTGAGTTGAAAGGACATGTTTCAGTGTATACCTTGCGCCACACTAAAAAATTAGCAGTGGCTTAGCTCGTCTATGCCAGGATATACGTATCGTGAGCTAAAGTTAAGCTCGTTATTCTTAGCTTTCCTGGTTGTCTAGGATTAACTTGATTATCATGCTTACTGCTGCTAAAACGATTTCCAATCCAATTTAACCCAATCCAATCTAATCCAATTCAATCTAATCCAGTCGTGGCGGTGGCGGCTACGGAGCGCCAGCGGTGCGCCGTGAGACGTCACTGCTCCTCGCGTATGCGCAGCAGGGCTCCCCGGGAGCCACGCGAAACTGCTCAACCTCGGCCAGTGTAGCTCACGCTACGAAAACTCAACACAACGACACTCAAATGCTGAGTCACACCCTTATCCTTCGCTTTTAGACAGCTTAGCCAGAAATGGATTAGATATTAATTCAGGCTCCTTATCACACCTGCGTACTTTTTGCTTAAACTTGAAGCCATAACGAAATCTATTCACCTCTTTTTTTTTTTACTTGTTGCTTTTTGGGAACGCTGTTTCATTTCGTGTATTTCTTTTTTGTGTGATCTTGAATTGAATTGTTGAATTTGAATTGATCGCATTTGAATTGTATTTTTTAATGTTGCTCTTCATAAACGTTGTTTAATTACATGTATTTGCGCTGTCACACTTTTTTTGTACTCATTTTTGTGCTTTGCTTAGAGTGTACAATTTTGCAGTGTAATTTGTCATACCGATCTGTTCCTTTTCTTTAACATTGTATAAATGATATACTACTTTGCTTTGTTATAATGCTGTGTATCATAGTGACGTACGCTTCTTACGTTTCTCTTTTTGCTATACACGTCCGTGTGTACCAGATTTCGGCGCACGTTAAATACCTCCAGGTGGTAGAAATTAATCCGCAGACCTCCACTACGGCGGGCCTCATCGTCTGCGTTGCGTCGGCGCGGTAAACCCTACAATCAATCATCAATATTTTACCAACACAAGCAAGATTGGGATTGCATTTTTTGTAAATTCACGCTGCGGCACCCTGCTGGGCTCGGGAACATTGTCAAGCTCGCAGGAGACGCATTGCAAGCACCAACGGACCACGAACCGATGTTACCGTTTCGTCCGCGCGTTGCGAGTTGCACTGATCGCAGCGTAACAAAATTATTCTCAACTTTTAGGCTCCATTTGTGACCTAACTGACATCAATGCGGGAAAGTTTTCAAGTTGTCGGCTGTGGGTTACCGGCGCTGAGGTTGTCCCAGTTGTACTGTTCACCGGAGAGTTTTAAATGCCCCGCCAAAACGATAGAAAAGGAGGATATGATAATTGGGATAACAAATCTTGCAAGTTAGATTACTTAATAATAAAAAATGCAAAACAAAAATAAACGTCAGTAGTAAGAGTAATAAGTTAATTTTTGCATACAGTGTTTACAAAATTTGTAAAAATGTTGATGTTGATAGCCGGAAATGGCCGCAACCGTCTGCTGTGCACGGCCACGGCTATCTGGCGTTTGGGCGTCCCAAACGCGCAGCAAGAGAAGCGTTTCTGCATTCAGAACAGCTCACCAAGTATGCGATTCTTGCAAGCGCGATCCCTGGTGACTCCATCACACCATCGCACTTTCATCGCGAACTGACATCTTTCCGGGAACGCCCCAACCTCGAGATGCTGATCGCCGCCCGGTTCCACGGAGCGCGTCGCTTCGCCTCCAGCGCCGCGTCGACGGCTTTGGACTCCGCCTTCGCCCGCCCAAAACTTGAGTCGTGCCTCGAAAGCATCAAAAACGTCAAGCTCGGCGCCGCCCAACCGGCGAAACCAGATCGGGACGCCCGACACTCGTCGGTTCTAATTCCCCTTTGCACGAGTAGTCAGGGCAAACCGTCCATACTGTTCACCCTGCGTTCGAAACGGCTCGCGCGACACAGAGGCTACGTCTGCTTTCCTGGAGGAATGCAGCACGACGAAGACTTACACCCCGTCGACACCGCGCTGAGGGAGACAGAAGAGGAATTAGGGCTGAGCAAGGAGAAGATCGACGTAATCGGATCGTTCCCGACCTTCTACAACCCCTTAGATAAGCTTTTCATGACCGTCGTGGTTGGAATGCTCGGCGAAGGTAGGGACATCGACGTCCAAGCTGACTTGAACGTGAACGAGTCGGAAGTGCAGCTGGCCTTTCTGCGGACTCTGGAGGAGCTCTGCGATCCGGCGAACCTGCGGTACACGCAGTTCCGACGCCCGAACACCGAGTACTCGACGCCCGTGTTTTTGGCGGGCCAGTTCAAAATATGGGGACTCACGGCGATGATTCTGAATGCCTTTCTGCGGACGCTGGTACCGGACGCGTATGAGCACGAAGTGAGGTGTAATGTGCTGAAGAAATCGCTTTACTTGAAGGATTAGTGCAGTGAAGGTGATGCGAAGGATGTCGGGTTGCGTCATCGGGTGCGGGGTTTTGGTAATGGGTTTAATTTTGGTCCGCGTACGTCATTGGTACTTCACAGCGTGCCTAAAGCAGTTATTTTCTAATCACTTCTAGTGACAAATAAACTTGTCGCGTATGGGTTGTGTAATGCAGTCTTATACTTCACTGGCTGAAGGTGTTATTTTTTGATCATTTGTAATGGCTAATAAACTTGGTTAAACAGAGCTTCCCGTTATAAACTTGAGAAGTCCAGAAGAGTGTTAACTTATAGAATACATTTTACTAGAAATTTGTCGGCTTAGACCATTTAATTTCCTGCACCAGCTGAACTTGAGTCCCATATCGGTTGATGGAGACGTTATTACGATTGAAATTGTAGAGTTCAAACTATTTTCACTAAGGTGATTTCTTCACCACCTTCATAATTAGCTATTGTTAATATTCATACCATTCTGCTGCATGTTCAGGTCATCATGTTGTTTAGCACTTTTTCGAGAAGTTTTCTTTGTCACGTGTTTCACAACCTCCTTTGTTTTTACTCACGTTTTTTGATACACGGCAGAAACCACTGATATCTCCTCGGTTTTTTTGCCTTCCGTGCAATTATTTAATGAAAGCTCAGTCCCATTCTGACATAGGTTCGAATAATACGTTTTCCTGAATCCTACGTAGTCCTTCGAAAAACCAATCAACAAGTGTCCACTGCTCAAGAAGTGTCAAGATTGGCATGTCGCCAAACCATTCCGCAATGAAAAATGGGTCGAGGTGTTCTTACGTCAACATTGTACTTCACTGTGACTAGAGCTTAGCCAAACGCGGCTAAGGTTGCACACTGCACTTCTAAAGAATTCAAAGCCCAGAACTTCCAATCAAACAAGTTCCAGGGATATAAATATTCTCGCAGCTTGTCACTGGCATATTGCTTGCATTTACAACAAAAGATAAGCTGTTTCAGAAACCTAAGGCAATAGTTTTTCCCAATTTTGTCCGGTTGGGATCAGAACTTAAGTCCTAGGAAGACAAGCCGGATGACTATGCAAATTGCAATGTGACATTACAGTGTCGTTTCTAAGGACATGCAAGTCCAGCCCAAAAAAAAAAGACTGGTTGCGGTGCTCTGATTGTGCCCTTGTGGTAAAATGCTTTTGGAATGCATTCGTTTTGGTCAGTCGATTCGAACAGTATGTAGGGTCTACATCTGTCTACAAACAGCACTGCAGCCAAGTCCTCGAATGTGGAACAATAAGCACAAAGACAGGACACAATGAAGGGCCAACTGGCAAATATGAGCTGCTGGCACTGCAACAAATGGTTCTTTACCGAGTGCCACGCTATCTTGACAGTGTGCTGAAACCTGCACTTGGCAGCTGGCAGAATCCTGTGTAAACCGAAGAACCAATCCATTCTTGATTTGTTGTTTCGCTTCAAAATGCAATGTTAATTCCATTCCCATCCCGTTTGATGTGAGAGGCTAATAAGAGTTGTTCATTTCCACTTTTTATAGGTTCCAGGGTCAACCCGCCGTGGTGGCTCAGTGGCTAAGGCGTTGCGCTGCTGAGCACGAGGTCGCGGGTTCGATTCCCGGCCGTGGCGGCCGCTTTTTTGATGGAGGCGAAAAGCAAAAATGCCCTTGTGTACGCGATTTCGGCGCACGTTAATGATCCCCGGGTGGTCAAAATTAATCCGGAGCCCTCCACTACGGCGCGCCTCATCGCCTGCGTTGCGTCGGCGCGTTAAACCTTACAATCAATCAATCAGATTCCAGGGGTGTGAAAAATGTGGTATTTCCAGAATATTCCCCAGCTCCGGTGAGCTACTGTGGATGATGCAGAAATTCGTCGTGACTAATTGTCTGTAATGGTCTTTTGTTAGTCAATAAGAAACGACCTTCATGTGCGAAGTGTTTATGAGGAGCCCCAAATGAGCCCATTTGGGGATTTTTTTTCCCTGTACAAATACAATGAGCAGTTGAATGGTGGAGGAACCACTGTAAGGCATCCCAGTGTTGAGGAGCGAGATCAATTGGATCTCCTGGGGGGTACGATAGGGGAGGCTGACTTTTTCAGCGGACGTTTACGACGACATAAATCCTGCACAATCCATTCATCAGCCTGGGACAGGCAACATTTTGTAAGCCAAAGTGCTGAGGAGTTGTTGTGCAATCGACGGCTCCCCAAATGTGCCTTGTAGGGTGATTAATGAAAACTTTATTGACGCGAAAGCATTAATCGTTTGCAGTCCTGAACTTTTACCCACTTTCCGGCCGTTCTGGTGCGCAACTGTTTTGGCAGTTGCCGGAACAGCGAAGAAAAACACAGACCGTGCATGAAAAACTTACAGGATATGTTCATTAAACACTGCTGTCGGGAATATTGATGCATTGTAATTGAAAGATAGAGCGCAACTTCGACAGCACCTGTCTTATCGTTCTTCCTTTGTGTTGTCATCAAAGGCACGCTCTATTTTTCAGTCATTACAGGACATGTATTTTGTGTCTGGCATTCTGCTTGCAACTTTTTTGCTGATATTTGAGCAGCACATGAAACCGCTCCAAGCATTTTCCTGGGTGCAGGCCAGGGTTTTTACTGCGGGTTTTATAGAAAATTAGTTTCTGTCCTGCCACCTTTTATTTTTCTATCGCTACAAACAGCACAGTCCTTGTTGCTTTGGCCTTGAAGCTTGTAGATGAAATGGCTCGTCCCATCTAGCCTTTCCTCGCACTCCATGCATGCACATGGGCCCCGCTTTTTGGCTCGACGTCTCACATCACCCACCAGCTGTTGGATGAGGTCACGGCCGTACTGCAGGTTTTGCTGTTCTTTCTCCGCATGATACCACAGCTGTGTGCGCTTCCAAATAGAACTATTGACAATGGAAACCCCTAGATGCCAGGAAAAAATCTTTTGACAGTGTTTCGACGAAATGCATAGCCCGCAGAGTAATAATCTGCACGCCGCTGTCTCCGCCGCCGTCGTGGTCTTCGTCACTCACTTCTGTCGAATCACTGTCGCCACTCACTGATGGAAGCACTCGATTCTCTTTGTCACTGAAGTCATCATCGCTTTTGCTGAGTGCACCACTGTAGAGCGCAAGCGATTAGGAAACAGCCATGCTTCTCGGCGAGCAGTGCCCACATGAAAGCGCTCTCGAATCCAGAAGGCCCATGCTGAACGTTGTGCTGCACCTCAGTGCAAAAAGAAGAAAACTGAACAAAGTCCACTTACTCCTCAAGAGTTTTAGGACTTCACGCAAAGCTGACAAGACGCAAAACGATATGTCTGAGAAAGGCACAAAAGAAGTCGAGCTCAGAACGCCCGTAATGGAGTTGTTTACGGGGAGGAGTTCCATTTTGAGAAAGAACAAGCTGGTTCTTGCCCATCTCGGCAATCGCATCAGACGGCGTCAAACTTGCTTGGCAGCCTATTATTTCAAGAGTTGACAACAATGAAGAAAGAATAGATTTGCCTGGAAGATACCGCAATAAAGACAACAGATTTCGTTGCCTCCCTATGTTAGGGTACGCTACCACGCCCGGCCCCCTCACCCCTTCGAACCCCGACTTCCAAGAGTTGGTAACCCTATCTGTTAGGGCAGAGTGAGTTATAGGATCTAAAGTGGGGCGTCAAAGCAATTCAATTTATAACGTAAATGATAAGCAAACCATTGAATGCGATAACTTCATTTTTTATACTTCAACTGCGTCAACACTCACAAGTCTTGTTTGTTATTTCCGCTGGCTGTATTAATCACCGCAGTATTTCACTTTGGGAAGGTTGGATTAGAACTAAATGAATACCCCCCCCACCCCCCCAAAATCTCTCCTTATGGCCTGAATGCGAAATCCTCGGTGTCCAATTGCAGAATGTTTGCTCTCGTCATCATTATCATCCGATTTCCCTTGCATCTTTTTTCTTTCCTTTCCGTTACGGTGAGGTTTATATATATAGGCTTAACATTACATAACCATGATGCTGAGCCTAACGACATGCCACACATTATCAACTTTTGTACAGCAAGTAGCTGGCAGTGATTGACAATGTAGAGCTCAAAGCATAACTTTAGACCTAACAACGCCAGCCGGGAACATACCCCTGTTCGTGCTACTCGCACGCCATCTGTTGGGAAAGAGCCGCACGATCGCTTCTCAGATTTCACTGGATGCCTCAAGATGGCGAGCTACTAACGTTAACCAAGACTGCAGGAAAACTGCTACCTTTAGCTTTCTCGCTGGTAGGGACGGTGCAATGATAGGCATTCAGCCGGTTTTTTTTTTATATGTATTTTGTTAACTTTTTCACCTGGCTTGGACATTTCGGTGTCCGCCCGATACAAAGGGTTTCTGGCCACAACGATCATCATCATCATCATCATCACCTGGAACATACCCGCGTTCGCATCGCCAAGCTAAGTGTACATTTAGCGGGAACACACTTTGCTGCTCGCCTACTTCTGCAATTACCATGCTTAAATTACTCATTCGAGTCTCAGTACCCCAACCAATTTTATTTTGAACTCAGCTACTCTACTTGCATTCTCTACGTGCTGTCGGATGAGTAATTTTGTAATCCGTCTCTCGGTTACGCCTGATTTTCGACCTAACGTTTTCGCGATTAAAAACCTGCAATCTGCTAGCGCCCCCAAGCGGCTCGCAATGATCCAAGCGACGCCCACCACCGACAAGCCTAGTGACGGACCAATGGACATCGACTCGTAGGCGACTGCAATGTGCTCTTACTTTACGTGGCATCGCAGGAATCGTCGCAGAACCGAAGCCCGGGCTTGAAGACGTGTGTGTGTGTGTGTGCGCGCGTAGTCGATTAGAGCACGGGACCGGACGGGAGACGCCGCGATGGCGCCAAGCGATTGCCCGAAATGATCGTCTCGAAAGCCGCTGGTTGGCATCCCCCGACGGGCCAAACCCCCTCCGCGGTACACGGCGTGTGAAATCGATCAGGTGAGATGCGGCCGGTCGTGTTTGTTGATGCGCAATCAGCGCTCGTGTTTGGAGGAGAAGAATCGGACGTCGTGTGGTAGTGCGACGCGCTGGTTACTGTTTACCTTCGCGAGTCAAGATTTCAGCGACGCCCGGGCGCGGCGACTTTCGTCGCATCTCTGAGGCGGTGCGCGTCGCTCCAAAGATCTGGTTTCGTCGCTTTCAGGTCAACCCCTTGCTTGCCGCCGAGGGAAAAATAAAAAGAAATAAAGTACTGACGTGTGGTGAGCGCGTCGAAACACGCAACTGCCTCCATTCTGTGCGCGGCGTTTTCAATGAGCGAGTTGTAGCGCTGAGTTGCATTTAGTTGCAAGGCCACGTCGTTTAAGTGACGTGGTGACGAACCTTGGCTGCTCGTCTCGGAAACGTCTCCCGTGAGTTTTGTTCGCATTGTGTACGAATCGGATCTCACGCGATCTGACTGGCTGACACGCTTGACACGAGAAGGCTAGCTATACCTACCCGAAAGCTAACCACCATTTTCGGATACCAACTGTCAACGCTCTGTAGTTTCAGGCAAAGAGTGCGTATTTTTTTTTCTTCTTTTAACGAAACAAGGTGTATTGTTGCTTTTCAGACAACTTTAAAGCTAACGTCAGAAGCGGACGCGCCGCTAAGTGCCAAGTTTGACGAGTAGCTTACAGTGACGTGGTGCTAATCGCTATCGTCTGCGAGCATGGCTGTACCGTGCTTCCTACCTAACTTCTGCACCAGAAGTAAACTGAACTCCGGGCAGAAAAATTGGTGCGCTAACTAGTAAGTCCCTGATCGCTACGAACCAGGGCAGAGATAAAGCTTATCTGAAGTCTGTGTGTAGATTTGTGGGTAGACCTGAAAGAGTGGGTAGATTTGGTAGAAGTGTTTCGCCCTTGAATACTACGCAGGCGTTTTTAACGGCATAAATGTGGACTGAAACGTGTTTTACACAATTTACTCTGGCTACTTGGCCACCTAGTTTAGGATTTGCAGAGACCTGCCCGGTTCACCGTTTCTAATATAGTGGCTGGAGAAAAAATGAAAAAGAATCAGTTTTCAACCAGTAGACAACAAGTGACAATGAAATACATTAAAAAAAAAACATTGCATTTTTTTTATTCAAGGAAGAAGCGAGATGTACATTCTCTTTCACTTGTGGCCTTAGAATGTGTCCTCAACTGTCGAGAGCAATGTCACCTTCAAAATATGCGTCTGCTTCTTAATCACAGCTGTATAGGTTATATGCCATGGCTTTACATTTCTTGACGTTAACCACGCCTTCCCTTAGGCGTTCTCTTTTCACTGTCCCTGGCCGAAATTGCGAATGAACAATGGTGTGGTTATCAGCCGGAGTCGCTCCTGAATTCAGCCTTGAAACTGAAAGGCCGTTGGCATGTCGGCATTAGCTCATCTGTACTTACAAGTCGAGCTTGTATTTTTTTATACAAGAAACAAAACGTCTCTTTGATTTGTTGTTTTGGACTGCCTGGAAATGCTCCAGAGCAACTCTGTATTTATCTCTTTCTCTTTTTTTTGCGCATAGAATATCTGTTGCGGGAAAACTCCTTGTCTGCCTATGAACTGGTCAGACGTTCTGTGGTCTGGTAAATTGAAAAAGCCAGAAGTTTCTGATGTTATCAGTTTGAAATGCCGATGCTGCGATCGGATGACTTTGCGTGCAAAACTTCTAAAAGTTTTTTTTCGAAAGTGCTACTGGAGCATGAAATCTCACGGTGTAAATGAACAATGCTGCACCCAGAATTGTTGCAGGCGAAAAAATTGGATTGATAGGCAAGGTTGAGGGACCTGGATGTGCTTAGGGAATGTAACCCTGCATTAGTGTTGCAAATTACGTTTCCAGTTTCGAGTATCATGGAGGGATGTTTCCTGTATTGGCAAACCATGATATAGTATATGCTTGCTTCTTCCGTCATCTCGCAGCTTGTCAAAACACCGTCGTTGCCAGGACTAGTCCGTCCACAAAATGTCATCCCAGGTCCTCCATCAATGAAAGAATTCATCCGTTCCTACTCCAAAGTATATGCATGTCAACTTGTTGTCATTGTGCGAGATGTTTCGGCTCCCCGTGGCCTGTACCACTCATCTTCGGCATGTGATCTTAATTGGAAAGCATAGGTGTTGTGCAGGCAAGCATATCAGATGGTATTATTAAGGCTTCCTCCCATGTTGTGTGAAGATGAGTGCATGGATACGAATGGGACAGTTCTTCCTAGATTTGCGTTCGTTTCGGGTATTTTATATTCGATATCTTAGAATATTTGGGCTTGCATCAATCGCTAAACTTGCCCCAAAACTTAATGTCGAAAAACAAATTGTGCGGAGTCGCATATTGTGAACGCGGAAATGTAAATACGCGTTCTAGTTTGGATTTGTGGTGCACAGGGGTACTTAGACTCGTAATAAACATTGCGCGCCTTGGCAAAAACAAAAAAAAAACGCCCCTTAGACGACACCTACACCTCGCCTTTAAGATTGGAATGCAATAGCTTTAGTTGGCCCTCTGCACTCGTGGAGGATGACTTGGAAGAGGGACCCTTACTGGATGTCAGCATTGCATCTCTCGGACATGCGTTCCCTCCTGATGGCCTTGTGCTGATGTGCACAGACGAATTTGATTGATTGTGGGGTTTAACGCGCCGACGCAACGCAGGCGATGAGGCGCGCCGTAGTGGAGGGCTCCGGATTAATTTTGACCACCTGGGGATCTTTAACGTGCGCCGAAATCTCGTACACACGGGCGTTTTTGCTTTTCGCCTCCATCAGAAAAGCGGCCGCCGCGGCCGGGAATCGAACCCGCGACCTCGTGCTCAGCAGCGCAACGCCTTAGCCACTGAGCCACCGCGGCGGGTGCACAGACGAATGTTGACGTTGGATCAGGATTTCAGTGTCACTAGACCAACCTTCACTTCTCTATTGTGATCCCGTAGTGGGTTTATACTCCTCCTCCTCCTCCTCCTCCTCCTCCTCCTCCTCCTCCTCCTCCTCCTCCTCCTCCTCCTCATCATCATCATCATCATCATCATCATCATCATCATGCTCAAGTTCACTGCAGGACAAAGGCCTGTCCCATTGACCTCCAACCACTCCGGTCCTGCGCTGCTCGAGTTCACGGTTTACCCATGAATTTCTCTCATCCCTCCATCAGGTTAATGGCCTTCCCAATTCCACTTTTTTTTTTACTTTATTTGAACTATGACATTTTCTACTCAAGATTGTTCCCTAATCCAAGAAGCTCGTTCCCTGTCATGCCACCAACGCCACCTTTTCTGCGACACAAAGTCCTCAACGCTATCGCAGTGAAATGTGATCTGTAAAGTAGTTGCGAGCTAAACATTTTGAGAATCAAGCCAAACTTTGAGTTGTAGATTGTAAAAAAATGTCATTGAAAGCTAATTAATTTCTGTATGGTCGCTTCTGTGGAAATCGTATTTCATCATGTTCTTTATAAAGGTCAGAGTAGGCTGTGAGACACTAATGTAATAATATGACTGCAAGTCCCTGAAGTGATTGGGAGCTGGAACTGTTTTTTGAAGACAGGCAAGCTACTGTGACTGCACTGAAGTCTACACACACCTCGTGAAGTATAAAGGTGTAACACAAAGTGGGAAGAAGGTTATAGAATAGTATATATAAAATAGAATACAAATAGAATATACAAAATAGAGTAGAATCTCTTTTCGACAATGTGGTTTTCTACATCTGGGCAGTCTTTGGTTTGTAACGCATGATTTTTAAAATGCACGTGGAAATTCTCCTGGCAGCTTTGAGAGAATTCTTCATTTAGATGTATGTGTCAGCTTATTTTGTTGACGTTTCTTGTGAAAGTGAAACGTCTCTGCAAAATATGCAGAAATGAGGTCGTCATGAAAACTAACTCGTTTACAGTATTCAATTCAATGTTTGAAGCCAGTTTTTCAAAGAATATTTATATTTCATTCTAGTTGAAGGTTTCTCAATTCAAATACCCATAGCTCTCACCTTTCACTGAAAAAGAAAGAACTTGAGGGGTTGGAATGTCAGTAGAAAAGGGGTGTTTGATGTTGTTAGACAGATAAACTACATAACATTTTCTGTCTCGAGGGGAATTATGATAACCCTACCTGTAATGAACACTCCACCTTGGGGTGCGCTGCTGTCAAGTGTCTGATTATGAACGAGACGAGAAGTGAAATTGCGAAACGTGCAAACTAATAATAGCAGCAGAAAGTCACAAAAGCTATTCAGAGCTATGAAGAGGCCGTGGAAGGGGAATACATTTCAGGTAATTCTAGGTTGAAAGAGGGCTGATGCTGAGTTTCTTGAAGTTCTCAGTCAGGCAGTGACAAAAAGAACAACCTTGGCAATTAGGTATTGATTTTAAGGTTGAACTGGAAACTGGAAAGCTGTGCAAAAAATTTTTGTACTAATCTAATATTTTATAACATTCCCAATCGTAACCTGAAAAAAAACACCTGTAGAATATGACGAAATTGTCATCTGTCATTGTAATGGACATTTGAAATTTTCCAATTGCCCCAATCACATTGACTGTGCGCAACACCTTGGACGGCGTACAGGATGCTATGATAATCCACTGATTATGAAATTCAACCAGTTCAAAATTTAAAAATTTGACCTTCCCAATGGCGCTACATTTAGGGGTAGGTATTTCAGTGTTGAAGATTCCCTTCTTCCCACTTGAGTTGCTCGTAAACACCTTATTGCTTTTGCTAAATCATTATCCACGCCATATTTTTTGTGCTTCAAAAATTTTCATGTTGGTATCAAATGCGACGTGCTTGGTGCTACTGCAAAATCTGCTGAGAAAATACTATAGTGGTTTCTCTGTCATCAGCATGTGCTTCACCGCCCCTCGATCAAACTTATTGCTTTCTGTTATCTTCCATAACACGCACAGGTTTATACTAAAAAGTGATGTAATTTTTAATCGGGTTTCATCATCTGCCGGCAAAGTAACTGACAATGGAGTTCTCATTGGCCTACCAAATTTTTAACTATTTCAAAGCTACTGCAGAATCATGAGAGGGGAGGAATACCTTTCACCATCAGCCACAACGTATCTAATTTGGAAATAAGCATAGATGTCATGCCGCACCTCATTCAGTGTTACTACGCTTTAAAATATGGCCAAGCACCTTACCATGCGAGTAATTATGCTCGGGGACTTTAATTTTCCTAATATTGATTGGTCGATCTATCTTGCACCAGCAGATACAGCGAGGGGACCGAATGAGTTGTGTATGCCTTAATCTTAACCTATCGCAAGTGCAAGCAAAACCAACCTGTATCACAGGAAATTGCTGAAATAGTCTGATCTAATAACAAGTCGTCTTGAAAGAGTGTCATTTATGTTGTACTTCCCTGAGATCTGGGATTATAAAGTTATTCATGTTGGCTTTGTAGCTAAGCCCATTTCGCTTTCGACCTTATTTCCTTTTGACCACCTTCATAAAAACCATTCGTTTGTAGGTCAAGACAATTACTTTTAACAGTGCAGGCCAGAGGCCCACTAAAAAAGGGGGCATACAATGCAAACATTATCGAAGATACAAAACACAGCATGATACTACATGTGGCAGCAGTGAAAAACGACCAAATTTTTAAAAAAAGAAAACACTGGCCACCAGGCACAAGTAAACATTTGCTTGTATTGGACAAAGGAGCTTAGACATTTTTCGAGCATATTGTCCAAGTCGGTTTAGTATAAGGGGGAAAAGAATGTAAGCAGGTTGGTAGAACCAAACAATGGCCCGGGTTAAACAGAATGACGAGTATTGCGAGTATCAAGGGGTTTGAAGTATGGACTCGATTCTCGGGCAGGTCTACAGTGAAATAACAAGCAAAGACATTTGAGGTGCAGAAACTTTCTCCCTGTATATTCTGTATTGTATTATTGTATACTTTATATATTGTATCTATACGGTGTAGTAGTCCCAAACATTGCAGGCAATATCCAGTTTAGGCCAAATTAGAGTAGTGTATATAACAGTTTTGTAACTGTTGCTAGCGTGTGTCTGAACTTACGCCTACGCAAACACAGTTTGCAAAAAACAGATGAGAAAATATAAGCAATTCGTTAAATCCTGCTTAAGTTAAGTTCCTAGTTGACGTTACTCCAAATTATGTTGAATTCCAATGGCAGATATGGAGAAGTTGCCACCATCTGCCGCAGAGCATGGTCCTTCAAAACGCAGCTGCTCCGTAACTGCTTTTAGAACGTACCCACCCCCCCCTTGCCAGGAGCATAATGATGCGTGATGAGAACAGTTCCAAATGCGTCTGCTTCCCTACAGGAGCTTTCTTCTTTCCTGGTCTCGGCGACGTGCAACGCTGCTCAGCATTTTCTAAGACAGGCAAAAAAAAAAAAAACAGAAAAAGGAAGTGCCGAAGGCTCGTTTATATGCCATATCCATCCAGTCATTGTTAGGGCTTGGCTCCTTGCTGCTCGATTCAGAGTTCTAGCTGCTTGAATCAGACTTGCTTTCCTCAAGTAGCAAGAGCGCGGGCGTGGCATGGTATGCAGCATCTTTTTTTCTTTGCGGACGCTGTGTACATATGCTGGAGTGGACGCCATGGTGGTTCGATTTTGGGGGGTGCGACTTTTCTTGCTTCGCGGAGAGACTTTGGCTGCAGCGGCACTCTTGAGCTGCCGTTGGAAGAAGATACAGTTGCCCCCGACCTTCCATTGGAATGAGTTTGCTCCAAATCTAGCCAGCTGTTGCTCTGAAAGTGCTCCGGATCTTCCAGTGGAATCAACATTATGTTGCTTTACTTCAGTGGTTAGGGGATATCCTGGAAGAGATTGCAAAAGTTTTGAACGGATTCTGTTTGTTGGGGATGCAAAGAGAGACGGCTTTTTCCACCATTTCCCATTCGTGGCTCCAAATGGCTCCAATCAGTGAGCAGGGAGTTAAGGGCATCTTAATCACTAACAGTCTGGGTAGTATTATTAAAAGCAGTGCAGGCAGTGAATAGTTGAATTTGAACAGGCTCTTTGATGATTGGTGCAAGATTATTACAGCGAATTACAAAAAGTAAAGAGCCAAAAACGCTACCCTGGGGGATGCCAGAAGTAATGGGAAGAGAGTCAGCTATTGTACAATTAATGTATGTCTACATATTGGCTCCAGTCCAACAACTAAGCAGAAACCCATGCAACCAAAAAGGACGGGAGGCTGATGAGGTGCAGTTAGTGAGTTAAACTGTGCCCCATTGATATGATGTGTAGGAGCAAAAACGAACAATTGAATGTAACTGAGTGCAGTAGTAGTAGGTGCCTTTTCCTAAAACCATGTTGCAAGGGGATAAGATATGGTGCTCGTCAAGAAAACTTGAGCATTGCAACTACATCCTCGAGAAGTTTCTATGAGGAAGACAGAAAGGAAATATGGTAGTCGGCAAAAAAAAAGGGGGGGGGGGGGGGCACTTTCATTAAAATAGAAACAACACTCAACTTTCACATCCTGAGGCGCAGTTAACAGGCCTCTTATTGGAGACAGACAAATAAAAACGAGGAATTTGTCTAATGGTTCAGGGCAACACAGGTTACTCACATCGTTTGATCTGGAAACAAACCGTTTGGGTTCTTAAAACGTCATTGGCACCAAGCCTCTCAAAGTGTGAAATTTTTAGCTTGCGAATAACTCGTTTGGATAAAATTTAAATATGCATACACTGCTTAGAACCCGCATTAAGCCAATTATATCTCGTCAGTCAGCTCAATGCAGTTTAGAATTGAACTGCACGATTTTTTCACTCTGAGTTCAAAGTACCCTTATGTCATCAGCATATTGGCACTGAAAGCAGTGTCGTGCTTATCATTGCTTCCATCTTGTCACCACATTTCTAGTCGCAAGTTCTTGTACAGCTCACTGAGCAACCTACTGCAAATACCTTATTTGTTCGATTATAAGGCGGTCACGATTGTAAGGCGAGTGTGCACTTTGGAGAGTAAAAAAAATCGCCACATATATACCGAGCTTCGAATATCAGGCGGGGTATAACTTTCAGACTACGAATTCTGGAAAAAAAAAAAACTCGCCTTATATTCGAATAAATACGATACCCCCCCTTCCCCAGCCCCCGGGCAAGCATTGCCTATTGCACCGACATGCGTGCCCCGTCTCTTTCAAGTGTTAAACTTTTGAGGTTCAACCCACCGAAGCAACTCCTGGGCTATGAGGTGCGCCATAGTGGAGGGCTCCGATTAACTTTGACCACCTGCAGCATGTGATTTCAGTGCATGGTCTCACACATGCGCTGAAATCTCATTTGCATTTCGCCTCCATCAGAAAGCAGCTGCTGTTGTCGGAATCGAACATGCATGAAGCAACAGACTAAAATGGCATTTATAGTGAAATCGCATGCATAACCTGTCCTTCAACCTATTCAAAACATAATTGCCTAGCAATGTAATAAAATATGGCTTTTACTTTTGCCTGTATGTACACACCCCTTAAGTGGGTTCTTTAAGGGAATAAAATGAAATAACCGTCTCTGGAAGCACGAAAGCCAGGTGTGACAGCCTCACATGATACATATCACAAGTCACACGTGACATTCTGGAGAGGGCGTGGAGGAAGAGAGTGACTTATTAAACGGGATGACATGGAGTGTGTCATCTGTTGGCTGTGGCCTTTGATGTGACTAGCTGTTTGTAACAGTTTTTAATTTGCATAGGGATTTGATTCTGGCCAGGTGTATGTGTGTCTTTGTGTTTGACGTGGTTGTGAGTGGCATTTTCTCACATCACGCGAGTGCGGGTTCATGGGGACGAGAAAATTTGTTTGACACTCTCGCAGTTTGGAAAATTTCACGTGCTGGCATTTAATTGTGGCGTGCATCATGTTGGAGCTACGTTGACACCCTCGTTGGGCCCCCCTTTTTGGGCACCCTTTTTCCCTCTGTTAACACCCATTGGCACGTCTATGCTTCTTTTACCATCCTTGCTGACACCCTCTTTATGCACTCTTTTTTTACCCTCTGCTCTTTAACACCCCTTGTCACTTCTATGTTTCTTTTACCGTCCTTGCTGACACCCTGTTTATGCACTCTTTTTTTTACCCTCTGCTCTTTAAAGGCCCGTTCACACTTGCGACGAAAGTGAGCGAAAGTGCCAAAAATTTCTTATTGCTTTCGTTGTCTGGCATCGCTTTCATTGCGTGACGAGAGCGATCGGTCTCGACCAATTTTTTTCACCCCTGTCGCTTTTGAAGTGGAAGAAGGAGGCGAGACTTCCTGACATCGTATCCTGCCAAAGCACCTGGATGCTGTGTCTCCACAAGCGGCGAAACTCCCGTGAAGTGTCTCTCCGAGCGCAAGACAATAACAAGAAAAGCAAAAAATCATTGTTGCCGTTGCTCGATGTCGCGTGCGAGTGTGAACAGCAAGGGTAGTGATCACTTTTGCTTTCGTCGCTTTGGCGCATCTCTTCATTGCAAGTGTGAACGGGCCATAACACCCCTTGTCACTCCTACGGGTTTTTTTTTACCCTCCTAAATGCTGACACCCTCGTTGGGCACTCTTTTTTGCCCTATGCCCTTTAACACCCCTCATCATGTTTACACCATTTTTACCCCCTGTTGACTCCCTTTCTTACCTCCCCCACTGTGCAGATGCATTAGGGGCAGCCCTCCGTGATCAGGATGCAGCTCGGGTCGAGGAGACGGATGTGGTACCGGGCGTGGTGTTGGTGGCCCGCTTGCCTCCTGGCACTCGTGCTGCTGGCGTGCGTCGTCCACTGCCAGGACGCTGCTGCTGCTGCGGAGGGAGACAAGGGTGACAAAATTTCCGAAAGGCGCCACTCCTCCTCTTCCGACGACTCTCACAGCCAGGAGGGGGGGCCAGCTCTCCAGGTAGGCGGGCATTGGGGGTAGTAGAGGGTGCACGTTTAGTCTGCTCTGCAAGGCCATGAAGACAAGATGAACCTTGGTTCATTTTGAGTACTTTGTTGTTTCGATAGCAATGGTGCCAAGTCTACTGCAAAGTTCACAGAAATAATGAATAATAAATGAAACACATGGAGCAGTGGCGACTCCCCAGCCACTTTCGGACGAGGTCTCTATGATGTAATGGAATCTTGTTTGTGCGACTGGCGGCCGCCGACCCACCTCCAAGAAACTCGACTGGACTATTGTAGGGGGCCTCTAGTTCCGTTTGTGCGTATCACTTGAATGCTAATGTGCAGTTAATGCAGTGATAACTGTGTGTTTAATGTTCATCCACATTACGTCACTCCAGCTCACATTGTGAAATTTGAAAGTTTTTTTTATATTTTGTGCGTTTTTTGGTCTATCTTTGGTTTCTGCCATGGAGCTATGGGAGTTACCAGAGGCTAGTTCTTCCTAACTGAACATAGTTGTATTTTGTCTTTATGGCCCCTTTAAATACCATATTTCCCGGTCTATAAGTTGCACTTTTGTATAAGTCGCACCTCCCTCAAAACGGCAGTTAAAAAAACGCGTATATAAGTCGCACTGGTGTATAAGACTCACCGGTGTACAAAACGCACTTGTTAATCAGGTTAGTTCATAGAGGATCAGTTCATTAGAAAGTGCTGCAAAAGTACAGGGTTGTGGCGGCCGCCGCCTCTGAATGCATCCCCCGGTAAGCAGTGCTAGACACGTGCATCTACCGTACAAAGTCTAGACAGAACGAACTTCTCAAAAATGGTTTATTGATACACACAGATGGCATGTACTTACAGACGGCGTTTAGGCAAAGCCATCGAAGCCTTCTTCCTCCGACTCACTAACAAATAATTCATTCATTTAGACCATAGATCTGTGGTGCACTGACATCACGCAGCACTCAGGCACCTTTTCGAGCTCTAGCCACGTGCGGCCGCCACATATAAAATTTATTCCATACAAAGGTGGATAAGACACACTTACGAAAATTTCAGAAAAAAACCGCGACCTATACACCAGAAAATACGGTGGACATCGAAGGGAATTGTTAGCATTGCCTAATTACTTTTTGTGTGGGCAGTGTTCAGAAATAGTTTGACAGGCATGTTTGCGAAAACTGCCTTCAAGGCTTTCATATCTCTTGCATCGTTCGCCTCGCTAATTTGGTGACGTCAGCACAGTTGCAGGTTAGCGGTTTTGAATCCAAAAAGTTGTGAGCATGTTTTAAATGGCGTTAATATTGCGTGGGCATGCAAAATACCAGTATTAGCCAAGAAGCGGGTGAAGTGGGGTCGTGCGAAACTACATTGCTAGCTAATGTAATTTTGGTCTTTCACTACGTCTCCGAATAATTACGCCTAACTAGGATGTGTCGCAATGCAGCCCTCAGTGTGATGCGTTATGCGAACTGGAATGCTAACGTATTTTGGGGGGAAAATATTTGTGACATACAATTCAAATCGTGAGTTTTTCTTAAAATTTTTATCCAGCGATCGAGCTTTAATTGGGCCTCCTCGATTATCAGTCCCGATCCTCTGAAGACTGCCCGAGACGCAATCCGGCGCTCGATTTCCCCATGTATTCCTATGGAGCTTCCGGTCCGAGGGCGGTCCTCCGGATCATCCAGGACTAGTCAGTCGAAGAGGCCCATTATTAGCTCTGCCTCCTGTTGTGCATTTTAAGCTAGCCGCTTGGAAACCACTAATTTAATTTACGCTGCTGTTTCTATTCGAATTCTGGTTATTATAGGTAATTTCGATGCTTGAGTTTATCACTTTCAAGGCATTTTCTAGGAAACATAAAAGCCTTGAGTGGTTAGCTAGGGAAATGCCCCCCGCCCCTTTTTTTTTTAGTTTTTAGTGTTCATTTGTGTGGCAAGAAGGTGGTGATTACTAACGCAAATTTGTATCTTCTGGTGTGTGCAAATGGGGTTTGCCTGTTGTAGTGAGCGCCCTGCTTCTTCCGCAAAAAATGCACGAGCATTTAGATTTTGTGAGTGTACAAATGATTTATTGACAGGTGACATTCAGTCATGGGCTCTGCCTTCTGGCAATTATAATCATTCAAAGATAGGTCAAAGATGGCCATTTATGGCCATTACGACAAAGCCATGGGTATTATGAACACGCTCTGTTGCTTTCTTAGAAAACATGTATCGCAAAAATCAGATTCGCCACAAATTCTTGAAAAAAAAGATCGAGAAACTTTCCTAGTACCTCGACGGCATCTTAGTGGGTGTTGACTTGCATATCCATGCAGTGATTGGCTTGGTAACAGCTCAAATACTAAATCAGAACTGCTGGGGCTGTGGGTATTATCGCAAATATGAAAATAATTTAGACCAGGATACGTATTGAGAATCTGAAAGGTCATCAACGCTTTGAAGTGTTTATCACTTGGTCTCTGCACAAGCTTGTTCAGTGTCGATGATTATAGTCGTTTGCTCTTCGCTGCTCACGTATTCAAGTTGTGTACCAAACATATCTCAGCGTAGCTTCGGGGCATTTCGCTGGCGCACATCTTTTACAACACTACGCGAAATGCAACTTTTTCAGGCCCCCCCTTCCGAAGTCCGGCTTCCGGCCCTGCCGAAGGAAGCCACCGCCGAAAACGAAATAGGTGATGAAGAGGATCCGTCTAATTCGAAATCTATGGAAGCACTGGGAAGTGACCAGTCACCCCCGCCCAGCTCGGAGTCCAGAGGAGTGTCCGAAGCACACAGTAATAACCGCTTTGAGCCCATGCCCGCCCCACAAGCCCAACAGGTGACCGGTGAAGACGTCGTCCCTGAAGAGCCGATGCAAACGCTTGAGGTATGCTTGTGTGGCCTTTGCAATGTGAGAGGCTGTGTGCTTTTTTCTTTTGTTTTTTGATACGAAGGCTAATTAATACCCATGCCACACGTACACGAAAAATGACATTACATGCTTAATGCCTTAAGTTTTAAGGGGGGAGGCTGGTCTTAGACAAAACTTTTTTATTTTTCAATTTATTGAGATGAAACCTTCCAAACAGATGTATTTCAGCATTCTGATTTCAAATATCAATTTAGATTTTGGATATCACAAGTAGTTCTAATTTCATACAGATTTAATTGTTAAAAGCCTATCCCCGATTTTAAAAAAAATCTGCTTTAATGGTGCTTCTAAACTGCACTTCATTGCATTGCTTAGCAACCAGGGAGTGCAATAAAATTATTCCCATGCTTCTAGCCTTCCTACAACTAACTGTATGAGGGTTCAAACAACAAAGTTTGAACCCTCATACAACGAAGTTTGTTCAAACAACGAAGTTTGAACCCTCATACAGTTGGTTGTAGGAAGGCTAGAAGCATGGGAATACTTTTATTGCACTCCCTGGTTGCTAAGCAATGCAATGAAGTGCAGTGTAGAAGCATCATTAAAGCAGATTTTTTTTTAAATCGGGGATAGGCTTTTAACAATTAAATCTGTATGAAATTAGAACTACTTGTGATATCCAAAATCTAAATTGATATTTGAAATCAGAATGCTGAAATACATCTGTTTGGAAGTTTTCATCTCAATAGCTTGAAACATAAAAAAGTTTGTCTAAGACCAGCCTCCCCCCTTAATGCCGTTGATTCGCTGCTACACGCGAAAATCTAATGCCATTCACTCTAATGCCATTTTTGGTTTAAGAAGTACCGCGCAACTCATTCACCTTCACGAATGCCTTGAAATCTGTCTACTCTCGAACGCGATAAGCACCAAATGGAACCAACGAAACTCTCAGCACCAGAGTGTTGACGCGAAAACGTAACTGAACTTCGAAGTAAGACGATTTTTGTGCACTTTTGAAGTTTTGAAGAAGACAAGTTCACTAAAACAGCGGCAAAAGGCAAAACATCGTGTTACTCGGCATGTTAAATTTTTCAGATGTGGCTGCTGCTGGCAGGCGACAGCAGCTGCTGAAGCCACTTTTAGAAACGGCTCACACCATTTTTAAGAAAACACTATTTCTCATAACATTTTCTTTCACAAAAAAACATTTTTAACCCTCGTAAAATGTTTTCCGCTGCGTTAGACTTCTAAAATACGAGTGCATTTCTCTTTTTGCTCATGACCACCATCATGCCTAACACATTTAATTGCCTTTGCGTTTTTGCATGTAGCACGGCCCGCCCAGTTAATGTAATTTGGTATTTGGTATATTAAGGCCTGAAACACCTAATGTCATTTTTCGTGTACATGCGGCACGGTTCTTAAAGTGCCTCGGTGGATGAAAAACCAACGTTTCCGTTGTTGTCCTGTACAGAAAATGGCCGCCACTGTAAATTCGCGCCAAAGGAGAAAGCAGCAAAAGCAAAGAGAGAAACACTACCACATTGTCAAAGAGGTCTCTGAATAAGTTATTGATTGCCAGGGAAAGGTATAATGCTTTGACATTCAAAGCACTTAGGCAGACTTAAGTGCCCCGAGAAATTTTTAGGTGCGGAGCGTCAATGTGGCATGCCTCGAAGCAAATTTCACAGCTTGTGGGGTGCAGTTACGAAAACACCACAGTGGTTGACTGCAGACCCTCTTGAATGTAAGGGATATGATAACCCTGTTAAATCATCTTATTCACAATCATCAGTGGGGCGTTTGTACGTGTCAACATTTTCGACCACCTTCCCCCTCCCCAGAAAGAACCTCAATATTGGTCAACCAATAAGTTTTAAGAAGTGGAAAGTTTGTGTCTTACGAGGCATGTGCCCGTATTTTCGCGCGTATAACCCGCACCAAAAATGCGAAACTTTCAGTGGCAATGTAGGAGTGCGGATGATGCATGGGGTTTTTCTTTTAGTACAGTTTCATGGCAGTACGCGTTGTGCTGTGAAGACGACCTTGTATACAGCAGTGAGGTCTGCTGCTCAAGTGATAGCTCTAGTGAGAGCAGTGACACTGAGTAAATTGTGACTTTCGCCTTGTAGTCAGTGTATTCTACTTGCTAAATATACGCTTCTTCTGTCTACGTAGTATGTGATGTGTTGCTTGAGCAGTAGCTTTGGTGCAGCCTTTCCGGTATCAAATGTTCGGGCTATACGCGAGGATTTTTTTTTTTCTGGTTGGCTGAAAGTTGGAGTTCGGATTATATGCAGGGGTGGGTTATACGCGCAAAAATATGGTGTGTGAGACGTAAGCATTCTCACCAATGTCACCGTCAGATGTCATTTGAGTGGCTTACCTAATCACACAAAGTGGCACTCGGTGGTGTGAGCATAGATCCAGACACAGGAGCCTGTGGTGCTGAAGCCGTGGAACTGAGATTGTTGTGGGAAGTAGTCTCGACGAATAAATTGTGGCTCGCCGCTGGAAATAGTTTATCAGTGCGCAAAACTTTTTTACTCTTAGTATCGTAATATGAAACATGACATTTTCTTTTTGTAGCAAACAGCAGTGTTTTTTTTTTTTTTTTTTTTTCCGACGAGGTTGTACGAAGAAAGGGACAGATTAACCATGCGCTCTTTCTTTAATTAGAGATGTGAAGAGTCCCTTGCATCAAACACGTTTCGTGTGATTGAGCCAATACGTATCTTGCCGATACGCTTTGCATCTCTTGGGAAACCTTCAAAGGGTTTTTGTCCCAAATTTTTTTGTTTGTTTTTTAATCATTGTTCAACCGGTAATTTTGTACTTTAATTTTGTTTTAACGTATAAATGTCGCTTGGCCCGTAAAAAGGAAGTAAGTGATTTTGAGAAACAAGAAAGGAAAGCAAAATTGCAAACACGCAGTGTGAGTTGGTTTGTTATGACACAATCCAGCAAAGTTCGTAGGCCCTTTTGACGTCACTTGCATCACCTGCTGGAATGGTTAGTGCCGCATCAATTATGTTCCTCCGAAATTTTTGCTCAGTTTACTCATACATGGCACAGGAGTTCAGTTTTGCTCGTTTTAGACAGTATATTTGAGGCTATCAGTAATCGAGTCCTCTTTCAGGGGGCGTTGAGGCCGAAGGAAAAATTAAAGCCGATCCACTCAATGTGAAAGCTGTCGGAAGTGCATAGCAGTGATTCGCCATAATGGGCTGTATACAGCGCCGTTATCCACTCACTGCTACCACCCCATGCAATTCAAATTTCCCTCCTTTGCAGTGCTCACGTGCCCCCTGCCGGAAACTGCGCCAGCAGGAGTTCTGTTCTTTTTGCGCTCGCTTCTCCTCCCGCACGTGCCGGCGTTGCACTGCCACTTTTTTTCGCTTACTATCGTAAAAACCAACCCAGCGAGCATTTCAAACTAAGTGAATGCGGGCGCTGCGGGTAATTACGTACTTTTGCCTCAAATGTCCCTGCAGTTTTCTTGGCGCTAAAAAATGGGGAGATGTATGACAAGCGCCAGCGGTTCACAAGTTTCGAACGCTTATGACAATATAAACCGCTTGGCTTTCGAAGCCTCTGGGTTACGCCGCTACGACAGCCGCTACGACGGAACGCCGTGTGGCTCTACTTGGGTCCAGTGAGCGAGCTACGATGACAAGGCGAGCCCCTAAAGTGCTCTGTATAGAAGGCCCCCCCCCCACGCTTTCTCAGCTTTCTGAATCCATGCTCAGAACTGATTGCGACTTGTAAGCCAGCCCTAATCCCTTTTGAAAACACAAGTTCCACCATGAGAAACAGTGGTGTGCACATTCTCTCTCGCACTTACATCCTGTTGTGGTCTTCAAACAACTTTGCAGAGGAAAGAAGGAGAAGTGGTGGCGTTCACAGCGGACACTCCGGAATCTGCTGCTGTTGAACAGAAATCGTATGATGGGACAGGGGACGAGGCCCTGCCTCCAGCGAAAGGCGACTACGAATCGGATGCAGATTCGTCTTCGGCAGCGACACCGAAGGAGGAGACACAAGTGCCGCCACCAGAGCCACTGCCGCGAGAGTTAACAGAAGAAGAGAAGAAAGGCACGTAATGTCCGTTAATTTTTTTCAGCCTTAGGTGTCTCATTAAATGCGGAGAGTGACCGTAGTATGGAAATTAATTTTTTGCTGGGTGCCTGGGCACAGCGACCTTCTGGGGAATGAAATTGCTGATAGATCGGCTTGTATGGCCACACTCCGAAGTGGCGTAGAAATACCGCAGGTCCCATACCAGCACATGAAGCCTCTTCTATGAAGGAAGCTCCGGCAGCGATGGCAACAGGAATGGGTTGAAGAAATCCTTAACAAATCACGTTGAATAAAACCACTGTTGGGTCTATATACTACAGAAAAACGAACCAGATTTACTGAAATATCACATGTACGGTACTCACTCTTACCTATTAAAAAGCACACAACCACGAGTATGGAAGAGATGTGGAGGACGGCTCTCAGTTCTCCATATCTTAATTGAATGTTTAGGATTTGGAGACGCTAGACGCTGTCACTTTCCGGAGATTTATAAATATGCCATTGCCTTACACCCTTCGCAGTTTTTAGCAGCGTAACCTATGTTTCCCACGGATTGCCTTTTAACTTGCATTCGAGATATGGGATTCTTAAAACTGATTGCCTACTGGGCAAAATTTCAAGATGGTATATGCCAGGATCTTTGCGTTTTTTGACGTTTTGCACTCAGGGCCTTTTACACCCCCCTACCAATGATTCATTTTCTGGCCCCCTCACATCCTTGCAAATTGTATTGTATTGACTGAAAGACCAATCACTCTGATGTGGTGCTCTTTGGCCTCGATGCCCTTGTGCCATAAACACATACGTACAACAGGACATTAGATCCCCGTTAACCCTAACTCAAAGGGACCATTAAAATTTGTTCTGAATTACCAGAAACTCGTCTTAAGCGGATGTTTTTTGCATTGTGGACGTTACAAGAGAGCGCGTGTTGTTTGTCTTAACCGTGGAATTCATCTTAACTGTGTTCATTTTCGTAGCTGGAGTTTACTGTATAGTTTGAATACCTTAAATATTTGTGATCGCATACTCTTTGAATGCCTGTCTGATGGATGACTCTGGAAGTGCCTGTCGGGGCTATGGCCTGAGGTTTCGGCCAAGGGCATGCGTCTGAAACCTGTGTTCATTGGAAGGTACAGATGCAAGTATTACGTTCTGTGCAACGTGTTGCAGCATTTTAAGGAAAGCTTACTTTCGTTCGCCGCTTTGCAGTCGTAGCATTTTCATGCTGTGGTGTTAATTGTGTCTCCTTGTGCTCTTTTGTGTCGTGCAGCCAACAGCCTTTACGATGCGGGAAAAACGTTGCTGAACTCAACAGATTCGGACAAGAGAAAGTAAGTGAACCCTTTGTTTAACACCACGAGGGATGGAGGGAATAACTTGGAATCAATCCGTATTAATCCGGATCAATCTGGATCAGTTTCTTTATGCACATATTGTGTGAAGGGACTAAAAGAAACAGTAGGGCAAGTTCATGTAAACAGGGTAAAGAGATGTCAGTATGTTCATTGTGTGGCTTGTTTTGTCTGCCTGGCTGGTTTTATCCACTTGTTGATTTAAAACGAAAAACCTGTTCAAGGCACTGAATTCTTTTTTTCTTTATTCTGTTACCGGCAAGTTCGAAATAAACCAAATAAGCTGTTTGAGTGGTGTCGTGGATTCAAATTTGTTGGTTGTTTAGCCACTGCATTCGAAAGGCCTCTCTGTGGCTAATTTTTAGAAAAAAGGCATTAGCCAGGGATAGGCATTAATGGGGGATAGGCACGGTGGAATGGCATACTACAGGAGAGAAAGCGTGTGATGACAGCAAGGAAGGGGCCACTGGCAAAGTTTGCACATCATGGTTAAGCTATGCCACGTTTCTTATCCGTGCATAGTGCTGTCAACTCTTCAGGGCACCCAGTGTGGCAGAGCTTTTACAGAACGAGTGGCTGTGATTTGATTCTTCAGTAGCACTGTCACTGTCCGTGAAATGTATTAAAGGGGCCATGAAGACAAAATACACAAGTTTGTTTCATTAAAAAGGCTGCTTTGTAACCATAATAATAATAAGATTGTTGGAAACATCGAACAAATGCGGGAGATTTTAGGGAAAACAGTAATGGTGACTCCTCTTGGCGGGTCCTTATGACATCAGAGTGTCTTGCTTCTGTGATTTGTGGCCACTCACCATAGCCTCACGGCCATTTTGAAAGGTGTTTGCAAGTCTAGTCGATGGTGGTTAGGGTGGACGATTGAGTAAATACTCGTGCTTGATCGCACAGGGCCTACGAGCTCCTGGAGCAAGCGGCTGACTTGGGCCACGCGGCCGCCCAGGAGGCGGTGGGCGAGGCGTACCTGTTTGGCGAAGGGGGGATTGGCCAAAATGTGACCAAGGCGCGGCTCTACTTTGAAGCCCTGGCGGCGGTCGGCTCGCCGGCCGGCCAGATGTACCTGGGCTTCCTGTACGCCATCGGCTTGGGAGTCGACTCGAGCCAAGCCAAGGCGCTCGTGTACTACACCTTCGGGGCCCTGGGTGGCAACCCCTTTGCCCAGATGGCTCTCGGTTACCGGTACTGGTACGGCACCAGTGTGGTCACCAGTTGCGAGGCGGCACTCACTTATTACCGCAAGGTGGCCAAAGTGGGTGAGTTTGCGCACGCACTACCTGAGGAACGAAAGGAGAACGTTATCTCAAAGATTGTGAAGAGAATATTATAGAGCACTTTAGGGGCTCGCCTTGTCGTCATAGCTCGCTCACTGGATCCAAGTAGAGGGCGTACCGTCGTAGTGGCGTCCCACAGAGGCTTCGAAAGCCAAGTGGTTTTTGTAGTCGTAAGCGTTCGAAACTTGTGAACCGCTGGTGCCTGTTATACATCTCCCCGTTGTTTAAAGCAAAGAAAACTGCAGGTACATTTGAGGTACAATATATGTAATTAACCGTCAGCTCATGGGTTCATTTAGTTCGGAATGCTCGTTGGGTTGGTTTTTACGATAGTAAGCGAAAAAAGTGGCAGTGCAACGCCGGCACCTGCGGGAGGAAGAGAAAGCACATAAGGAATCCAACTCCCGCTGGCGCAGTTTTAGGCAGGTGGCGCGCGAGCACTGCGAAGGCGGAAAATTTGAATTGCATTGGGTGGTAGCAGTGAGCGGATAACGGCGCTACAGCTCATTATGGCGAATCACTGCTCTGCACTTCTGACAGCTTTCACATTGACTGGAACGGCCTAAATTTTTTACTTACACTGGCCCCTTGTTTCGAATTGTAGATTTGTTTGCTCTCTAACTGCAAATAGCTGTCTCTAGGTTCGACTTATGAGTTGCTGAGAAAATAGCATAGGTCTTCATTGCAGCCATATATTTGTAAACCCCACCTTGATGATTTCCTGTGAAACATTTGATTTTAGTAAACGTTAAGGGACCCTGAATAGTCGAGATGTTTTGAGATTCTACCCCACTACATTATGCAGTGTTGCAGTCGGAGTCTAAAATATGCGCCATCACCTGGCACACTTAAATGCATTTTACTTGTAAACAGCTTGTCTTAAAAGAACCGTAGGTATGAAGTAAAATGCAAATTATGTGACGGGGTTGAGCTTACGTGCAAGGTTAACGATCCATTTTGAGTGCGTTTTCGCGTCCAGTCCAGCTGATGTGCATTGGTTGGCACAGTTGAAAAAGAGCTGATTTACTGAAAATTGTATAGGTTCTGTGTGACTGTGGCGTCAGGCTCATTGTGTGCAGTGTGACCGATTCTTGTCTTCTACTGCTTGTACGCCATGAAGTTTGCCAGACCCGGGCTCTTGCAGCAGTGCAGGGGGTGATGCTGGATACGAGCTCCAGATAATGTCCAGATAATGTCCAAATACGAGCTCCGGATAAATACTCCAAATAATGTTTGGTAAACATGTTTTGTCACTTATATTTTGGCATTTTCCTGGCTCCAGGCGTGAAAATTGGTATGGCACAATGCGTCATCATCATCACGTGACCGTAGTCCTAATGAACCCTTTCATCAAATGGGACGATGGTGTTCAGAGGGAAAGTGCATGTGGCCGCTTGTTCAGTGGTGTTGCTAGTTGGAAGAGGAATTTACCTTGGATGCAATGCTTGTTGTGCGCCTTGCTGCAGTGGAGAACGACGTGAACAAGGGCGGCTCGATGGTGATCCAGCGGGTCCGGCTGCTCGACGAAATGGAGAACCCCGGCTCGTCCTCCGGGCTCATCGACGACGACCTCATCCAGTATTACCAGTTCCTCGCCGACAAGGGGGACGTGCAGGCTCAGGTGGGTGCTGGGCGAACGGCCGTGAGGAAAATGCCAATGGTGTTCGTGTTTCTGGGACAATAGTGGGTTGATGAGTGATTTCGTTTTTCCTGAATACATGTGAACAGCTAGAGGAGGCAACAAACACTCTTTCATCTTTTGTTCGGCGCTTGTGCTAGCTTGGCAGGTGGGCAGTTTGAAACTGGGCGGAGGGGTTCCCTACTAAATGCTGCGTGCTGCTACAATGTAGACCATTACATAACGTAACAGCTTATAATGCAGGATCGGATGTAACGCGGGTTCGAGTTTTTGTGACCCCCGGGTTTGCCTCCCATAGAATTCATAAGCATACCGCTTAAAACACAGTTGCCCGAGGCGCAAGAGCATTTCTATTGCGGTTTTTTGACGGGTCTGCTGATCGACCGGCGCAGCTGGGGCATCGCTTTAGGGTAGCAAAAAAGAAAGAAAAAAAGATGGATTCAGCCATCCAATGTGGCGCACTCGCTTATCTCCTCCAGCTTACACACATAAAATATAACAGGCACCCTTTAGTTCACATTCTGTTTGCACTCGTGTGATAACCACAACTTCCCTTGCTCTCGGCGCACCTCTGAAGATAGCGAGACGCCACCCTCCACCCAGTAAGTTGTTGCAGTTACAACCTTGTGTAGATAGGCTACCACAGTTTTGCCTTTTCAAACACCTGGAGATAGTGAGCTGAGCCAGACGCTTTAGGTTTCCACTACTTTTACCTTGTGCCGGCAAGCAATTGCCTTCTGCATCGCAAATGCAAGGCGGGATGGAACCAAAAAGGAAATCTGGCTTGCGTTCTTATCCCGTAGTCTTGCCGGCATAAGCCGGGCTTTTTCCCTCCCTGCGGCATTCGTTCTTCTCGATGCTAAGAAATGCAGATGCCTCAACACACAAGCGTATACGTTAAAGCGGCGCTAGCTGTTTGTAAGACCGTGCAGCCACTTCTGATGGGGAGAAAAACAGATGAAATAAAGAACGTATCTGTTTTTAAGTGGTGTTTGCTTGAGTGGGGATAAACTAGGAGTGATTGAAACGTAGCTTGCAACATGGTTGGGTTTGCGCATGCCTTGTTTATAGTGCTGTACCACTTGTAGTGGGGCTTTTCACGGCTTCCACGACATACATTATAAGCGGTCTTCACTGTGCATTCGCATTCACGGCTGTCACAGTCAGCCGTGAGTGCACCCTCAGTGGTGGCCCAGTGGCTGAGGCCTTGTGTCGGTAAATGCGAGGTCACAGAGTTTGGTCCTGACCGTAAAAACTCTCATGTTTACAAGATTTCAGTGTGCAGTTATCGGATTTACATTTGTCCGTAGCCCTCTACTGCGGCCTTTCTTATGCCTAGCTTCAGGCATGTAAAATCTGTTAACACTATTGTCTCTTAGTGGTACACTTCCTGCAGTTGTGTCAGTCCATAAATGGGGACTGGCCAAGTGTGGATAGTATCTGTGCACTACGTGTAACAATTTCAATCAGGCGATTGGTCAATCAATCAATCAATCAATCAATCAATAAGATCAGTCAGTTGTTCAATCTCATAAATCAACTGTTCAATCAACAGATCAATCATCCAGTCACTCAATCAGTCCATCAATCAAGCAACTAATCACTCAATCAGTTTGATCACCCAACCAACCAGCCAGCCAACCCAATCCAATCCAATCCAATCCGCAGGTGGGCCTCAAGCAATCGATAGATCAGTCAGTTGTTCAATCCCATCAATCAACTGTTGAATCAGCAAATCAGTCAATCATCCAGTTGCTCAACCAGTCCATCAGTCAAGCAACTGATTGATTGATCAGTCAGTCTGATCACCCAACCAACCAGCCAGCCAACCCTAACCAATCCAATCCAATCCGCAGGTGGGCCTGGGCCAGCTGCACTACCAGGGCGGGCGAGGGGTGGAGCAGGACCACTCGCGGGCCCTGGGCTACTTCACGCAGGCGGCCAACACGGGCAACGCCAACGCCATGGCCTTCCTGGGCAAGATGTTCCTCGAGGGCGGAAAGGTGGTGCCCCAGAGCAACGACACCGCCTTCAAGTACTTCTCCATGGCCGCCGACAAGGTGAACAGGGGCTGGGCAGTGCTTTTGTAATTAAATCCCGGGGGAGTTTCTACACACGTACTTGACGAGGAAGCCTGTCTGTCCGCATGTAATGCCTGGTGTGTCGTCCTTCTGGTGCAGAAGAACTTGGTACTAGTAAAAGGCCCTGGGGCCTTTACACCTTGACATCAGACGCCAAATATTGCCCCTGAAAGATGTCTTCCTGGCAGTGCTTTTGTGCTTAGTGGTGAAGCCGACCTAATGGGGCTGGGTGTACACTGGTTCCTAAGGGGTGCGAAGGAAAGTTTGACATCCACCTCAATGCAACCGAAAGGAAAGCTGTACTTTCCTTTGTGCAGCTTACTCCACCTTGGGGATTTCCCCTAAATCTGTTTGATTAGCGCTTCCTAGGGAAACATGGTGCCTGGATGAGGTATTCAAAAAAGAACTTAGGGCCTTGATACTTTGATTTCAGGCTGCTCTTGCATCCCCTCGAGAAACATCTTCCCAGGAGTGCATTTTTGTGTAGTGGCAAAGCCAACCTTAAAGGGGCTCAGTGTACGCTTACACATTATCCAACAGTTGTCACTTTGGAGTTTCTGAACTTGATCACGCATCTATATGCGCGCTCGGAAATTTACAACCCCCAAATGCTTTTACTTATGACGGTTGCGTACTTGTATTTGCTGCTGTCATTCTCCAGGGCAATGCGGTGGGACAGAGTGGCCTTGGCCTCATGTATTTGCACGGCAAGGGAGTTGAAAAGGTGGGTGTCTAGTCTTCTTGGGCAGAACCTTCCTAGGAGTGTTTTTTGGGGTGATAGTTGGTACATTTTAACCTTAGAAGGAGTGTTTACTCTTGCGGGATAGTTGTTAAGGTGGATTTTAACCTTACAAGGAGTGTTTTTGTGTGGGATAGATGGTACATTTTAGCCTTACAAGGAGTGTTTACTTGTTGGATAGTTGGTTAAAAAAGCCTTACAAGGAGTGTTTACCTGTGGGATAGCTGGTACATTTTAACTGTGAAAACACTGCGCAACTTAGGTTTTCAAGCATGATAAGGAGAAGGAGACAGATGAAACATGCTCACAGAAGCACTTTCTTGTGCTTGTTTAGTCTGTTTCCTCCCAATTCCCATCTTTGTAAATCTAAGCGGCGCAGGGTTTTCGGAGTGAAAACCTTGTACTTTAGTTCATAGTACTTGAACTTGGGTGAGGTAGTCAAAGAGCAATGGGTTTGGCGGCCTTTCTGTGATGGGCTGCCTCTTGCCGACACTGTTTCCCCCCCTCCTTTCCCCTGCGTTCAGGACTACAGCAAGGCGTTCAAGTACTTTACCCTTGCCGCCAACCAGGGCTGGGTCGATGGTCAGCTTCAGCTGGGGAACATGTATTACAGTGAGTGCGATCGGTGTTCTCTTCTTCTTTTTTTCCTCTTTGTATGCCACTTACCAGCCGTTTTCTGCTGCTAGATTACCTATAGTTGAAGCAAGAATGGCTAATGGTATTGTGCTGAGCTGAGAGCTGTGAACTTTCCGACCCAAGTGCGTTCTTTTTTTTAAAATGAAGCTCGTCTGTGAAATCATGGCCAACTGCTACAGTGCAGCCACAGTTGTTTCTAACTCTGCATAAATGTGCAGTTTATTCGCTGTGTCACTATTGCTGAGGGGTTTGCCACAGAGCCCAATAATTGTTTGGGTGTACCTGCCTTCACAGTTGTGGACTTGTAATTGTGCCTGTCATTTCAGTGCTACCAGTTGGTTTTTCGTGGCTTTTTTTTTTTTTCCTTCTCCTTTTTCTCTGCATCTTCTTGCGTTTTTCTTGCTACGCCTTGCAACGTCTGCAGCGAGACGAAACTGGAAATTGCACCGGCAAGCAATCACTAGAATTGAACTTTTCTCTTTCGAATGTGACTGTTTCGTTTGAATTAACCTTTTCGGCCCTGGTGGTCTCGATTCACGCCATCAATTAAAAGTTCCTCTAGTGCATAGAGAAATAAACCAAAACTGGTAGTTTTATCGGGAATTGTTCTTCATTAATGCCTATTGCAACGGATATCACTGTTGTTTCATTTTAATGAAGCTGCACGCTACAAAGAAGCAGCAGCTCCAGTGAAGACAAAATTACGACATTGAGGCTGAAAAAAAAATGGTGGTCTGAGTTTTATTCCCAAGGTTGCAAATTTACAACTACATGCTTTATGAAGCTCTTTTTTTTTTTTTTTTTTTTGGTAGGTTCATGTAGTCAAAAAGTTTAGGAAAATGTGCAAGAGGGATGTCCCTGCTTGACATAAAATTTTTAACTGCCAGATGCCCTAAATAATTGCCTCATTAATAAAGCTGTTGTTACTTGCACTTTCACCTCTGTTGTTGCTCGCAGTTGCCTCCATTTAGTGTGTGTTGTGCAAAAGCCTTGTTGACGCAAGGTTGGTGCCGTTGAAGCACACGTTTGGTCCTTCCCCGGATGTTGTTTCTTGGCAGACGGCCTGGGCGTGCTGCAAGACTTCAAGACGGCCATCAAGTACTACACGCTGGCCTCCCAGTCGGGACACGTGCTGGCCTTCTACAACCTGGCCCAGATGCACGCCACGGGTACCGGTACCGTCCGCTCCTGCAGTACCGCCGTGGAGGTGAGCAGGAGGGCTCTTGGGACTATTTTTTACCTGCTAGCAGCAGAGAAGCAGCAGCTGCCTCTCTCGTTTCTTGAAATGATTTAGCGCAGAGTTATAGTCAACATACACCAGTTGCGGAACTCCCCATAGACCCCACGTATCAAAAAGCGTTACCATTTCTTCCTAAAGAAAGTCGAGGAAATGCAAAAGCTTTCTCGCAACAAAACACGTCAAAAGTGCATAAAAAAAAAAAACTTTGTAATAGTGCGTCCAATCGATCGTGAAACCTTCAAAGCCCCAATTCCCAAACGAATAATGAACCCATGCGGCAATTTTTCACGCACTAAGTGCATCTACAAACGATCTAATGTGTACCGATACGTGCTTTGTGAGATGAAGGTATACTATTGTACTGCTTCTTTATGATCTGCACATGTATTGTCTCATCTAGAATCACTCCTTCACGATGTTCAAGTAACCGTTTTGACACAGTAGAAGCATGGTTTCATGCACGCACTGTGTGTCCAGAGATTTTATCAGCTTTTTGGTCAACCATCCGGTTTATGGGGAAGTGCGTTAGTTCTTTGACAGACAGGATGCTATCACTCTCACCAAGAAAGCTTTCGCTTTAAAAGCAGTTTGGGGCATGCTGACTAGGCTGCCATCTGTCGACAGAAAGTGGAAGTGTAGCAGTTGAGTACTTGCGGCTGCTGCCGGAAGTCATAAATGGAAAAATCGTGGAAACAAGCAAACATTGCCAAGTTTAATGTTTCCACATTTGAAAAGCAAGCTTTATTTTATCACATTCTGTTGTTAAAAATGTTTGGCAAAGTCCAGTGGTTGCTCCCTACACTGCACCAGTACACTCGCTTCTCGGCTTCAGCGAAGTTGGGTTGCTTGCACCACCTGGTTTCTGAAACAGAGTTCGGCAACTGGTCTATACTGAAGAACTCTGAAATAGTTGGTACATTTTAACCTTACAAGGAGTGTTTACTTGTGGGATAATTGGCACATTTTAGCCTCACCAAGTGTGTTTACTTGTGGGATAGTTGGTACATTTTTAGTGTGAAAACACTGTGCTGCTTAGGTAGACTCGGAGGGCCTACCGATTGTTTGTTTCTCTTTGAGTGGTAGACACATTGGGGGAGGGTTCAAGTCAAAGAGGGTGAAGTTGCACTCGTTCCCCTGTCCAGCTCTTCAAGAATGTGGCGGAGCGCGGCCGGTGGAGCGAGAAGCTGATGCAGGCGTACTCGGACTACCGGGACGGCCGGGTGGACACCGCCCTGGTGAAGTACGCGTTCCTCGCCGAGCTTGGCTATGAGGTGGCCCAGAGCAACTCGGCCTTCATCCTCGACCGAGGTGAGCGCTCTCCCCTCTGGCTTTCGGTTGCTGAAGCGAAGCTGCCTGTGTCTCGCTTATGGCTTCATGTGCACCGCAAAACGCACTGCAGGAAAGCCAGCTTTCTCTGACAATGATGATGGTCGTGGGTGAACTAAAAGAAGAAAAATAACGCTTCCTGTGGTTGCAATCGAACCTGGGTCCCTTGCTCGCGTTATGAAGCAGACGTCTATTCGATTGCGCCATTCCAGCATGGTTGAAGCAGTTTGGATCTGGAGAGAGGCGCACGCACGCGCAAAATTAGACAGAAAAATCATGCACCCCTCTGTCAAACAACGACGATTGTTGATTGCGAAGCTTTCTTTGTGCGAAATGAAATGGCAAAGGGTAAGAGTCAAAGCCGCTGCGATCATCAAAAGTCTTAAATGTGTGCTGGTCAAAGTCAAAGCTCAACGGGTTGAAGTCCAAACCGTCTGCGAGTTGAAGTCCAAACTTAGACGACCAAGGAATCCCTCATGAGAAAGCTGCATGTTCAACCATTGTCGTCGTTAGGTGGAGGAGTGCATGATTTTTTGCTGTCCATTGGGGTGCGGCCGGTGTAGAATTGCAGCCATTGGCATGGCCAAACAGGCGAATTTGCTTGTGTCATCTAATTTGTTCTCATTTAGAAATCTCAACAGGCAGAGTCCAACTCCTAGAGTCTCGGGCAGCTTATTAGAGGCGATCTCGGCATCTTTTGAAAGGGTCACCAACCGTGTACGCACCAAGAATGGCCTGTACAGAGTTGTGGAGCGGCTGATCAACTTGGACCCCTTTTCGAAGTGTTCTTGCATGCGTCTGCACCTCGTGAGCCTTTTGGCAGTGCTCCGCTAATCGAGTGTCCATATGAACAGTCAAACCATGCCTGCAACGAACCAACCAACCAACCTGCAACCAAACCATGCCTGGAACAGAAACTCCAAATGGTTACTACGTATTGTGAAACTTATTTGTGAGATGTGTCTCCATCTCCATTTTCCCCTAGCCCAAATGAGGGCCCCAGGCCTCCTTGTAGATAAAGGTAGTTCATTCATTGGTTAGTCGGGTCAGCGCAGGCTTTGATGTGATAGGAGGAGGTGTTGCAGATTTATCTTGCTGTGGTTGCACACCCTGTGCTGTAGATAGCGTTTGATTTGTAGTTTGTTGCATCGCTTATCATTATCAGAAAGGGGCTGTGGATGATGCGCAAAGGAACAAGTCTGCGAAAAAGACAAAGACGAAGATAGAGAGGACAAGGTCAACTTATTTGTGCGATTGGATGATGATGGTGGTGGTGGCAGTGGCTTGTGTTGAAGTCTGCCTTGGATCGCGGGTGACGTCAGTGTCACTGTCTGTGACTGGCATCTCAAAAGGGGCTTTAAGTGTGTTGCGTTGATTGCTGCATTCTGGTCTGACCTTTACGTGGAACATTAGTCGTTAAATTGCCCAACTTACCGTCAAGTGTCTAAACAAATGAACAAAAAAAACTGCTGCGTGCATTGGAGGCAAACAAAACATGGCCGCGAAAAAGTGAGCTTGCATGAATGAAACTTAAGTGCAAACAGACAGTGCTTTCCTTGTCTATTTCTGTGTCTGCTCCTGCATCCCTGTGTCTGTTTGCGCTTAAGTTTCACTCATGGATGTTCACCAACTAGCTTGTCTCTCTGTTTTGCTTCAGTGAGCTTGAACGTGCAACTTGAAGTTGCTCCACCATGTAAATCGTGATGCTGTTCTAGTGCATTTTTGTAATTAGGTGGTTGCGTTTCAATTTTAAGAATTAGTCGTGCTTTTATTTCACGCAACACTGAATTTATCGCATTCGGGCCCACTTGTTAGTGTCTGCAATCCACTTTTCGGCGATGTTGTCGCAGCCACTGCGTTACTGTGTTTGTGCACTTGTCTTAGTTGTTTTGCCGCACAATCTCAATACTTGGGGATTGTAGATGGTGACAGCAGGTGAAGTGCCAAGTGTTCCGCCTCTCTTCTTCTGTCCAGGTGAGAGCAGACACTTCCCGAAGAATGAGACCTTTGCCTGGGCACTGCTCTATTGGAACCGGGCTGCCACGCAGGGTAAGGGAAGACCACTTGCTTTTGCCCTCTTTTGGGCCTTTACATTGTTCTTGGACTTGAATAGATCACAGCTACTAGATCGAAGTCAAGCTAATTAAGATGTCTGTGTATGGCGACAGGATGAGGCAAGGAAGTACCAGATGCAAACGCTGCTGCTTGTTTGACACGCACTTGTTTGTAAAGTAAAAAAAGGTGCAGTAAAATGCTAATCTGTTCACAACCCACAATTCGCTTGCAAAAGCAGTCGTCACCGCTAACCTTGTTGTAGCCGTGGAAGCCATCACTACTGTTGTTTGCATGTTTAACTCCTTTCCAGCCACAGCCCAACCTTTCTAATGTCTAATGTGTAGTCAGATGTAATCTGTTCTTGAATTCAGGGTGTGGCTGGTAGCCTTTAAGTGAGTCCTAAAGTGAAAACCATCTGCACACCCATTGTCCGCTCACAGCCATGTATCAAATAAAATTCCGTAACTTCACGGACACATGCTCCGTTTACTTTCGAGTGCACCTGTACCTACCACCGTGCAGTGCGGTGTTTCCTGCTCCCCTCCTTTTTGCTTCATTTTCTGCTTGTTTGTAAGTGATCGTCACTTGCACCTTTGACTGCTAACTGCATTAGCTCTTTTCCTGTTCCCTTGTTATTGTCGTAATGGTCCCTTAAATATACGAACGGCACAGGCTACTCGGTGGCGCGGGTGAAGCTGGGCGACTACCACTACTACGGCTACGGCACGAACATCGACTACGAGACGGCGGCCACCCACTACCGCATGGCCTCGGAGCAGCAGCACAATGCGCAGGCCATGTTCAACCTGGGCTACATGCACGAGCAGGGCCTGGGCCTCAAGAAGGACATCCACCTGGCCAAGCGCTACTACGACATGGCCGCCGAGACCAGCGCCGACGCCCAGCTGCCCGTGGCACTGGCCCTGGTCAAGCTGGGCCTGCTCTACGGCTTTGCTTACCTCAAGGAGGTGAGAAGGCCCGGGGGGGGGGGAAGGCGTCTCAACGTTTTACTTGTTCCAAATACCTACAGTGCCCGATGGGCATTACTGTAAGAATGCGCACACTGGCCTTAAACCAAAACAGTTTGTTTTTACAGTTACGGTGATGAAAATTGGGGTACATATCTAGTCTTGCATTCTGACTGTAGATATAAGTTTTGTTTCCGTGTAAAACGAATATATTCAAATTTGTTTGGATTTCTATGATCGATTTTTTGACAGCCTTTGTAAAGAAACTGCTGGAGGAGTGCACCTGAACCAGGTACCAACGAACTGTGCACAAACCAAGGAGTGCAATAAGACTGACATCATCATTCTATCCGGTCTGTAGCATAAGTTATGATCAATTGAAGTTTGGGATTGAAAAGTGGGAACCAGAAAAACCGGTTTTGTCTTTTTCAAGCCCAAACTTCAAATTGTCGTAACTTCTGCTGCAGACCAAATAGAATGATAATTACCGTCGTTGTTCCCGGTGTCAAACAAAATGGAACACGAAATGCGACCTTCGTGTGAAGTTTGAATGCGAACAGAGCACTGGTTCGCTCCGAAAAATTTTTTATAAGTGTTCCAATTATCGTCGCACCACCCTGTATACCGTATTTATTTGAATCTCGGCCGGCCCCGATTCTAAGCCGACCCCCGAAAGTCCAAAGCCACGAAAAAAAAAAAAAAAAAACTTACCTCAAATGTAGGCCGAACAAAAAGGCGAGGTCAGCGTTCACAAAAAGAAAACACGTTTATTGAACATAAAGATGCGGTACTCATTCTGAGTCATCATCGCTGCCAGCCTCTGAATGCCAACCTCGTTGCGGCGCACACAAATATCCTCTCCCGTTGCGTCCTCCAACGACGGACATTTTTTTCATCCACGCCGAAGTCCCGCTCGGCTTGAACGTTCGACGACAACTCCGCGGCTAAAACAACTTTTCTTTTATAAGCGGCACTATAATGGCACCGCTTGTTTGGTGCCACTGCGCTGTCAAAACCAAACGCCACACCGCATGCAGGCCACTGTCCGCACAGTTCAAAATGGCGGCATCAGGAGGCAGTGCCCCAGTTATGGCCCCCTTAAGTGGCTACTGGCTTGTCTAGTAATGGCTACAATACTTTCTTTTCTGGGTGGCGCTAGCTGCGCGGCACTTCCCTCAATTTCACTTGGAAATTGGCGCGTGTTTCAAAATCCTCGAATCCAAGCCGACCCTGGAGTTTGATATATCAGTATTTCAAAAAACTATCGGCTTAGATTCGAATAAATACGGTACTGTCGATTTGAATAGGCGTGGGCGGGGAAGTGTCAACCATTCTGTGGCCTGTGAGTGACGTTGTCTTGTCAAAACTAATGAAAAACCGTTGTCTGTGTTGCAGCAACAGTGGGAGAAACTGCTGCCCAAATTCAGCCCGAGTGACGCCCTCGGTCCCGACTGGGACCTGTACGTCATGACGGTCATGGCCATCCTTCTCGGTGTGCTGGTCTACTTCCGACGGGCGTGAAAGACGACGACCCGGTGGCGCCCTCTGTCGAGAAATACTGCGCGCGACTGGAATTGTTGGCTCCTCCCCTCCTCTTTCGGCCGTGACACGTTAACGCCGCCACGTTGGGTGCTTCTTCGCTCGTGTTTTTTTTTTTTTTTTTTTCCCTCGAACTGCTGAAAATCAACAGACTGCTGCTAGCTGCTAGTCGACTGGGTGGGGGAGAGGCTGTCTTCCTCCTTCCTTCCCGTTCAAAAGCCCAGCGCGTGTGTGTGCGTGTCACGTGACGAAGGTGACGCCGCCGTGAGAACAACTTACCGTCGAAGGGTGGTACGAGTGTCGCGGACGTTTGCGGGCGGAGGAGATGGGTATGTTGCTGCGGGTGTTTTTTCGGAGGAGGGGGTAAAGATTTTTTCTTCTTCTCTCTTAGTTGCACAAAGGAACGAATCGTGTTGTTTTGAAAAAAAGAAAAAAAGTTGCGAGATTAAAAGTGAGAAACAATTGTTGGGCAGTGTTTGTGTACTCTGCGTGTTGGTGTCTTTTTTTTTTCTCTCTTCGTGGACTTGCCCGATGGAGCAAGCCTTTGCGCTGGCGAGGACCTTGAAAACTGATGTTGGTCTTCCACAAACTCTAGTGTGATTTGCACCATCTCCTACCTTGCACCACTGGTGCAAGCTGCACCAGTTTTTTTTTTTTTTTTGCGTTTTAATAGCCCAAGAAAAACTATAACCTTTAAAATAATAGTAAAGGGGGTACATATGCATATGCCGCTTGGACTCGCACTTGCGGAGGCGCGAAAGCTGGCTTCACTGCAATAACACTATATATGCACTGGTGCACCCTTTACAGGAAGCGCAGTTTTTTTTTTTTCTATTTTTTGGCTAACGCCACCGGACCAAGTGCAAGCTTACGCAGCTTTGCTGCTAAAAGAAAAAAGAAGCAGAGCCAAATGGCTGTCTTCTCGGTGACTTTAGAAGCACGTCTATACGTCATTATGAGCTTGCAAGTCCAACTCCATACACCTTAATAAGGAGCTGTATTGTGATCATGCAGGATCCTATTTGTTTTTACACCCGACAACAAGCTTACAGAAGCTGTAGAGGCTTTACGTAGAAATGCTTTGCATTTCAATAGTGCACACCTATTCATTAGGAAAGCATTTGAGGGCATAATTTTTTTTATCCTGTTCAAAATGCCGCCTAGGTTGGAGGTTCTTGCACCAGGAACTACTATCTCCCAGCTGTTTTGAATGAGCGGTACAAAATTTGCTTCCGACCAGTGGCCATGGCATGGAACCCTTTAGGCGAGCTCTAACATGGGATGTGCGATTCCATTCCTCCAACAGCACAGTAATATTGAACGTTTGCACCAATTTAGGGACCATCATTCCTCGAGAAGCATGTCTTTCCATCCAGCGCCTAATCATGGCAAAACACCGCCCTTCAACAACGCATAGTGAACAGCTGTTGGTGGTAGTTCACTGTTGGGGGTACTTCAAGGGCAACCTCCTGGCTTCCAAGCTTAATGAAAACATCATTGCAGTAGCTTCTTTCTTATACCGCTACAAGGATTGCCAAGTGCACTTTGCGAAGTTGACTGTCTAGAAATCGGTGACCCGAGAAGGATAACCTGTCACTGCAATGATGAAATCGCTGTTCACGCGGTCGGTGCGTTTGAAGGTAATTTTCAACGGCCCTGGTTCGCTCCTCCAGGTTTGGCCCAAGGGTAATAAAGGGCCCCTTAAACACTCCCTTGAACGTCTGAACCAGTCCTTGAACACGGTGAGTAGACAAGACTCTTGCTTAGACTTTGTGGGCAATGAATATCTGCACCACCTTAGCTTCTCACACTGGACAGCTCGAACCGCAAAGATTGTACCCACTCTTCCCTCCACTTTTCAACGTCCAAAACATTGCCTCCTCTACATCACAGCAGCCACATTGCTACTGTTTACCAGCAGTTTTGGAGTGCCTCGTGTATGAAGAAGAGTAAGCGAAGGGAGTGGCAACGTGAATTGTGTAGTGTTCCGGGGAGTACGTGACAGACTTCTGTTTGTCAGCCTTGGGAATATCCTAATTGTGAGCAAAAGCTTCCACAATACTGCCAGAGGTAGGAAGGAAAGAGAAAAGGCATTAGATTAGCCCCATTGCAGGGTTCCCTAATTACACAGCCTGAGCTTAACAGGCCAAAGTGTCGGGCCAAATTCCTGCTCTGGTTGATGCTACAATTCCACCTGGATAAAACGAAGTAGACAAAAATTCACAATTTTTCGTTACATGCAAGCTTCGAGTTAAGGCTCACGTGACTGATGCAGAAACGAAACCAAAATGATAGACATCAGGGACTGTGAACTCGCCCTTGAAGGATTAATCTCACAGTGAAAAACTGCGTTATTTGTGCCTGCTGCTTTCCCAAGAGCTTAGTAACTACACGACATTCTGAAGAGGCAAGGTCACCTACCCCCTATTCAGAAACGTAACTAAAGTATCACTTTTGTCTTTTGACACTTTTCGGTGCCTCGCGCGTTTAAGGGGCAAAACCTACGATGAAAGGGCACTTTTTCGCGAACATGATGCTTTTTTCCACACTCAAAATTAAGAGGGTGATAGCTTTGGTACTGTACCGGGCGGAGACTGCATTTAAAATTGCGAGCTTATCTTGAAAATAGATAACTTTTGATTTTCAGGCAGCAGAACTCGTCACTGACGAATCGAAATAACAGACGGCAGTGGAGACGCGCGACTACACGCCGACAAACAGGTCTAGCACCTAACCACCACCGCACTCGCACGTGAAAACACATGGTAGTTTGAGGTGCGGGCAAAATTCGCTAAATTAGTACATTTCCCCAGCCGATTTTTCAGGGAAAGTGCAAAAAACTGACTCATCAGCGCAGCAAATTCGTAACATCAAGGTTAACCGTCGCAACACCTTTGTTACATAGTGGTCACAAAGACGCGAGTTTCAATGGGGCTGGCAATGGGGAATTGAAAAACTTTAAATCCAGGAATTCGTTACATTGGGGTTCGTTACATCCAGGTTTAACTGTACACGTATAAGCCTGAAGCTTAGTCATGCCACAGAGTAGAATGGGTAAAGTACATTCCACAAACAAACGTACAAAAGGAACAAAACGACACTGATAACAGCTTGTTACATGAACAGGTTGGTCAATGCAGAATGATAAAATCTCGCAATGCCAGCATCAATCTCTGATCTGTACGGAGGAAGGCTATTCGAACTTGCACACATGCTGAGGAGGAAGAAATAAAAATCTGTTTGCTATGATGCGATGGTGCATCAGCTCTTTGCTGATCGATGCAGAATCGGTAGGGTCTGGACGGTAGTTGGTTCTAAAGCGAAGCTGTAGGATCAGTATGGACAGCAGCTGAGACTTCCGCAACATTTACGACTTCCCTGTGAACTACTAAGAAATCTCAATGTAATGATAGTCATCCTAGAGAACAATTTCAGTACACTTTTTTTTTTCAAGATATGTACATTAGGTTGAGAGCTACACAGTATTCACCAGAGTTAGCTTTTCTGTCAAGTTTGTCGAAACAAAATGTGCTGTGTAATTAATATTAGCAGTATCTCGATGTTCACTACAAAAGCAAAGATTACTGAAATCTTTTGAAAAGTGCATTAATGTGAAGTTACCAACGCACACTGTCACCACAGCCAAGTTTCAAAAACCAGTGACAGCTGATCCAGGAGCAATCAACCTATATCGAAACCAAAGGGCTTGCAACAGCGAAGGAACTTTAAGGGGGGATGCGGGGATTGGGTCGCGAACATCGCCAAAAAAAAAAAAAAAAAAAAAGATTTTTGGAAACTGCCTGCTTTGGCTTCCAGAACTCTTATTCTATGCTGTATAAAAATATCGGGACAAAAAACGGCCTCTAAAGGCACTAAAAAATTTTTTTCAGCAAAGGTGGAAGTGAAACCGATATGACCGAAAAACACCCGTTTTCACGACGCCACATCAGATCAAAGGGCAAAACCCAAGAGGTCCTTCTCTAGCAAGGACAGCAAGGAAGGGCATTGCGTCCGGTGCTTTTTGATGGACAGCAAGTGCTCCGTAAACTTTCAGAGCCGTTTTCTCTTAAGTGCATTTCAGGCATTTTCTGTTGCTCGAGGAGCGGATACCACTGCAACCACTTGATAGATTTTGTTCGTTTTTGGTGAATCCTTGAAGTGTTCTGCAGGGTAGGACATCTCCCGATTTTCAATTAAGGGCCTCATTTTTTAGTATTTATGCCAACGCTGGTTGTGTCCAAATGGTTACAGGTGAAAATAATGCTGTGTATTTATAAAACAGGGCTTAAAAAAGAATTCTAATGTCATACCCTGTAGTGTTCTTCTGACTAAAATTTAAAAGTATTCAGAACTTCCTACCATGTTCCGTCAGTTTGCTAGGCTTTCCACGAGTGGGCAACATGTAAATATGCGCAACACAATCTCTACTGAAGGTATTGCTATGTACCTTTTATTACCACCAGTGGGAGTGCTTTGCCTACCAAATTTCATTACACTACACCAAGAAATAGTTTGCTTTAATCCCCACCTACCCACTTAATAAACAATCCATTTTTATGCACGTTGTTTAACCAAGTTTGGAGCAATGATGCACACATAGACAGAAGAGGACGGAAGGTGCAACGGTGAAGAATGTACTTTATTCATGACCAAAAAAAAAACTTTCTTGCATGGACACGGTGGCTCCAGGACTTATCTTGCCATGCACGATTGAAAGCTGCATAAACACCAAAAAATACCACGTAGACTTTTTGCACAAAACTTGTGCTGTGATGAAAACGAGAAGTGTAAAAAAAGTGAAGCTTTGAGCTTGAAGCCTCTTTGCACTAGTCATTGCCGTTTTCGTGACAACTAGCCGGAGAACCGCTGCGGCTTCGTGACTGTGACTTTCGCCTCGGAGACTGCGACTGGCTCTTGCCACTGGCGACAGAGTTCGACCGTGACCGGCTTCGCGACCGGCTACGAGAGGAGCTCTTCTTGCCATCCTTGGTGGCCTTCCCATTCTCTTTGCCCCGTTTCGGCGAAGCCGAGCGAGACTTCTTGCGGCTACTGCTGCGACTTCGGCTTGACTTTGCTGGTGACTTTGACTCGTCCTTAGACTTCCGTCGGCTCTGCGAGCGACTCTGGCGATCCTTTGACGGTGTGCCTGAGGGACTGCGGGATGCCTTTTTGGCAGGCGACTTGGAGCGCGACTGGCTTCGCGTTTTCCGACTCTTGCTTCGAGAGTTTGATCGGCTTCGGCTTGCAGACTTCTTGCCATCAGACCGGCTTCGGCTGCGACTGCCTTCTTTCGTCTTGCTTGCAGAGCGGGATCGGCTGCGGCTATCCTTCTTAGTCTCGCTTGTGGAGCGTGAACGACTGCGGCTGGTTCGCTCCCGGCTCTTGCTGATGGATCGGGACTTGCTACGGCTTACTTGCTTGCGAGGTTCGCTCTTAGATCTGGATCGGCTACGGCTGGCTTCCTTCCGGCCCTTGCTGACAGACCTGGATCGGCTACGGCTTTCAGCCTTGCGGCGCTTGACAGATCGGGAACGGCTACGCGACTTGCGCCGTGGGGAAGGCGACCTCGAGCCACTGGATCGACGACGCCGAGATGCGCTTATGGAGCGGCGCTTTGCAGAGCGCGATCGACTGCGGGAACGTGAAGCACTGCGCGGCGGGGAGCGCTGCCGTCTCTGTGGACTGCGACTCCTCTTGCGTCTTGAGCCAGAGCGTGAGCGGCGGGTGCGCCTTGGTGAGCGTGACCTGGAGCGCTTCCGGCTCCGGCTTCGACTTCTCGAGAAGCTGGAAGAGCAGAATTTGAAGTCCCAAGTTTATTACGCGACACAACTGCAGATTCGCGCGTCATTTTCGTGCTGTTGAAGAGCAACAGAACATGCTGGCTTTCACAGTACGAATGAACTTGTTTTAATAGGTACATGCATCCAAGGGTGCCAAGCTTGTCTTAAAAAGCAAGCAAGAACACGTAAATTGAACAAAAACTGATTGATTGTGGGGTTTAACGCGCCGACGCAACGCAGGCGATGAGGCACGCCGTAGTGGAGGGCTCCGGATTAATTTTGACCACCTGGGGATCTTTATCGTGCGCCGAAATCTCGTACACACGGGCGTTTTTGCTTTTCGCCTCCATCAGAAAAGCGACCGCCGCGGCCGGGAATCGAACCCGCGACCTCGTGCTCAGCAATTTGAACAAAAACTGAGGATATGTGGATTGCAGCAGTATTGGTATTAGCAGCACCATAAGACAGCACACTTTTTGAACTTGCGTATACGATTCTCGCACTGCAAGAAACATACCATAATCACTTTTCTGGGTTCCATTAACCCAATACAAGCACTGCTGCCAGAAACGGAACCGACAACAGATTCAAAACTGCAACTGGTTGGACGAGCACAGCGCCACTGCATTTCGACAGTGCCAAGTTTCTGTAAGTCTGTTTTTCGAGTTTTCTGCCACACTCCACATACTCCCGCAATGTTCGCTTGCAATCGTGTTCTTGAAATTACTTTCATGTAAGCTTAACCCTAATTTTACGTGCCTCACATCCCAGTTGCACGACAAGGTTAAATTACAGTTCCACCAAAATAGTGTGTAGAATGTACTGTTAAAACACATGAAACTTGTGGCACACAGCAGCCACTGAGGGATACCTAGATGTAATGTTGTAAGTGTTACTCTAATTCCAACTTATTCTAGTAAACAGCATTCATAGAAAGCTCAGCTGTAGTGGCATCTAGACAACATTGCATGGGTAGGTACTAATCACCAATGATACATCCCACAACACAGGCCGTGCATGCAGCCACTTCTAAACACGTTCACAACAGCCATCCAGAGACAACAACCGCTAGTTAGCTGGTGGCGGATAGAGGAGACCACCACCAGAAACCCTCGAACCCAGTGGCACAGAGGCAAGAGAAAAATTAACCCCAGTTCCACCTAGTGAGTGTGAAATCTGCTGAAACAGGGAGCTGTGGTTTTCTTGTGTCAACTCAGACGTCAACGGCCGCTCGTCTAAAAATGGTAGTGCTGTAGCCGCGCACATTCTACAGTTCGCACAAAGGAATCGGCAGATAAACAGCAGCAGACTCCTTCCCCTAGCAGAAGGGAAGGGAACCCGCCCCTCCGAGACCACAGCTCCCTCTATTGGTGGGTCTGGGAACCCGCTCCAACCCCTGCGTGACGCAGGACCTACAGCAGACGGACACAAAGGCTCAGCTTACAACAGTTCTGCTGTTAAAACCAACCCCTTACCGTCTGATGGGCTTTTCCTCGATGACCCGGATCCGCCGCCCGTTCATATCGGTGTTATTCAGCTTCTCGATGGCTCGCTTCATGTCGCTGTACGATGCAAACTCCACCACCCTGCGAGAAAAAGACAAGCCAGCCACACCAATAGTGAAACAGAGCGAACAACTAGACTTCCTCAGGTACATCGTTTAACCTCACTTTTTCCGTGTTAACCCCTGAATTCACTTTCAAGGACCAGCCATGGCTTACCTAAAAATGCCACCCTATCTGCATGTTTTTTTTCTACTTCGTGCCTTTTTAGGTCTAAGCACATGTTGGGAAAATGAACGTACTAACCCAGAAATAGGACATATTTGTTTTCGCTTATGAACAGTTGTTTACCAGCCAAGGCAGCTGAAAAGCAAGGAGAAGCTCCGGCGAAAGGGAGAACATTTTGTGCAGTCGATTAAAGACCGGACAAGGACCAGTTCCAAGCAGTTCACATGCAAGAAGAATCATGACAACAGCTTCCAGCCCAAATGGTGCATTGCGCTATTTGCGTGCAAATTTAATGCTTGCAACGTGATGTGCTCCAAGCCAGGAACCAGACTGCCAAGCTAAAGTAGAAAATGCTCCAATGAGGGCACACTTCAGCTACATATACCGTATTTTATTCGATTATAAGGCGAGAATGCAGTTTGGAGAGAAAAAATCGCCACACACACACACACACACACATATATATACACACACACACACACGCATACACACAAAGCTTTTGAGACTACGAATTTTGGAGAAAACCTCGCCTTATATTCGAATAAATACGGTAGTGCCATGTGGAAAATGCAAGGTACACTTAAAACGCAATATCACTGCCATGCCATGCTGCCTTACTTTTTTACGACAGCCATACGACTGCATGGTGTTAGAAGTGGCAATCGCCAACAGCAGCACACATGGGCCAAGTTGAAAACCCAAAAAGCTAAGGAATGCACAATCAACGTGCACTGCCGATTTCATCTAAACACTATGGTTACTCGATACGACAACATATACATTTAAGACAACATATACAGAACACAATGGGTCAGATAATGGTTGGTAAGTCGGATGATAATGCTAATGATAAATGGTGTCAAGGGCTGGGTGATGAATTTAAAATGAGCAGTAAAAATTAAACCTCTGATAAATACTCAAACACAATTGCAACAGCAACTGAAAACAATACAACATGCAATTGCCTAACCCTACCGTAGCAACAACAGACGCAGAATCACACACTCCTAAAAATTAAGACAACTTCAACATGTCACAGCGTTAGGTTTAGAGGATAAAATCGTGCATGTTGATGCACCACTGATTTTTCCCACCACCCATTCGGTTGTCTCATTAGCAGCACAGAACTGCTGACAGCTTCCCCTCACAACAGCAGTAGTATGTTTGTGTTTATTGGCGCAAGGGTATCTACGACCGAAGAGCGCCCAGAACAGTCCTGATCATTACCACGCCAAAAATACGTAATCAGGGGCCCTAATCGATTACACAGCCCAACATTAAGACGCACGACTTCAAGCAGGATGCAAAAGCGAGTAAATGTTTTCACTGACCCTTCGTTGCGCCTGTGTCGGTGGGCGTCGGCGTAGGTCACCTCGCCAACTTGACGCATGCGATCTTTCAGGTCCTGGGGAAAAGAAAAGAATCGCAAGCGGGCGCCACCCCCCCAAGGGCACCAAGACGGGGTAAGGGACACAAGCTCACAGTTAGGCACGCCCAGAACACTCCCGAGAAAGACGACACAAAGAAAGCTTGAAAAGATGACCCAGACATGCTTGCTGCCAGAGTTCCGAAAGCTGGGTCTACGCATTCGTGCGTTGTGTGAGAACACACAAACCCGCAAATAGTTGCAGTTCGGCATCTGGTATGTAAGCCAAACAAAACAGTAGATAAACGTTGATAATAGCTACGTTCCAAACAACTTTCAGGCAGTCTTATTTTTGTCAATTGAAAAAAAAAAAGAAAAAGAAATTCACTCTTTACAGTGAAAATGCTAATGCATAAAAAAGCTTTTCAAGATGTCACAAGAAGTTTACAAGATGTTTACAAGATGTCATGCTATCAAGTTTATAAGATGTCAGAGTTCAAAAGAAGTTAGATGGCAACGTAAATATTGTGACAACAGTGCTCTTCTAGCCAGCTTTATTTTATCTGGGAGAAGGGCAAATTTATGTACCCAGGCAAACTGAGTTCCCTGTAGACTGGACATCCAACCTTAAAAAAGTAGTCTGGAGAGACGTTTACAAAGGCCGACCCAAAGCGCACACCCGCCTGGCAAGGGATACTGGCAAAAAGCACATTTCAAACAAAAGAAAGCCCCAGAATGAGGAAGTAATGGTAACTTGCACAGTGGACTGTTTGAAATGCAAACAGGAGGATGCACAGCGCTTGCAGAACAAATGCTTAGGCAGGAAAGAAGAAGAAACACAGGCACTGGCTTAAGTAAAACACCAGCAAACAGCGACCCTGTTCAGCCAAATACAAGTAAGAGGCAAGCTAGGAGGGCAGAAAAAAACTGACAGAAAATTAATCTGTGAAAGAAGGGAGAAACTTGCATTGCCCGAAAGCTCAAAACCAGAAAAAAAAAAAAGTTCTCTTGGTGCATGCACTTACGTTTGCTAACTGGTGCTGCTACAAGACAAACTGCTTGGGAAGGAAAAAAAAAAAAGAGCTGTGTGGCTGCAACAGCACAGAACACCACACTTCTGCATTTCCAGCAGGCCACCCATGCCGGTGGCTAACAATGATTACAGTCAACACGACTAAAACGGTTCCAATTGTACAGGCTCGCTACGACACCACCACTAAGATCCCTCTATTTCAAACTTTGAAGCTGTTTTGAAATCCCTATACCCTGGTCAAAACAAAGCGATTGCAGCCACACGTACACAACAGGCATTAAGATGTCTCCACAAGCAGCAAGCAAACGATAATTTTAAACGAAGCGGGCACCCGGCTGGGAGGTATTTGAGCACATCACAGGAAGGCAGGCGGTCCAGGAAGTGGAGGAAGCCACATGACAGGCATAGGGGATGAGGGTCTTGAAGAGGTGAGGAGGAAAGAGGAATCTTCAGTCACAGTAAAGACATGATGAGGAGGAGGAGGAGATAATCCGCATGTGCGTTCACGCAGTCAAGCACACCCCGCCAGCGAGAAAATTCCCACCATCCGGACGTAGCGGAGGATGGGAGGTCAAGGAGTGCGGGGGAGGTATTTACCTTGCGACCAGCGTTCACGCACACCGCTGGAAACCCCCGAGAGCACACAGTCCGAGAACAACGGAACAGGGGAGGTGGCCACGCAGTGCCGACTCACACCGCCCCCACCCCCGAGTGGACGGAGGGGGAGGACTGCGCAGGCGCACGCTCCATGAACCCCCGGGGGCGCCGAGACCGAGAACATCGTGGGGCCGCTCTCTTACCCAACCGGGACCATCGACCGACCAAGATGGCCCCGCACTCTCTCTCTCTCTCCCTCTCTCGCTCGCTACAAGCAAACAGCCTGGGTGATGCTGCCCCAAACCCCCCCCAACAAACCTGCGTCAACAACCACACCGGCTCGCTCGGCAACTGCCCACCGACACAGAGCAAGAACAAGAGAGGAGGGAAACGTCGCTTCCTAGGGCGGTCAGATAACGTCACAGGCAAGCGCATGGCCTAGGTCAAGCTCGCCGCATCTGTCGCGGGAGAGGAAACACCATGGCTGTGGCGATCAACATTTCATGACGCAAACCCGGATTGAATTGTGGCCGGTATTGTTTGGGTCACCAGGGGGCGCTACCCCCTCCATTGAAGCTGCAAAGCTTTCTAGTTTTTCGTTAGTTTTCATTGTGACATTATCTGGTCCTCACCCGTGCCAGCCGCAATAGGCTGTTCCGCCTCCTACACATATTCTCGCTATGTGCCCACCGCACAGTACTTAGCAAGGCCACATCTGGTCACCTGTTTGTCGTGGGCGCGAGAATGTTCGTCCGGGCACAAAAGCACACGACTAGACCAAACTTTATCATGCACTCTTGGCGCACTGTAACACAGGTGGCCCAATATGGCGGCACCTACACCGATGCGCCTCCATCCCCCCTCGGTCTACAATGCAGTCTACAATGAGCCACCCCAGGGGTGATTCATTGTAGACCGCAACTCGCTGAATCGTGCCGAGCTCACGAGATGCAGCAGCCCCTGCTAAGACTCGCACAAAGCCAAAGTTCGTTCCCTGAGGAAGCAGACAGACTGAGCGTACTATGTCCACTCACTATACACAAACTACCTTGACAGAGGCCTTGTGTGGCAATTTGACGACACATTGGGAGCTTTCCTCTTGACAGCTTGTGCTGCTGTTCACAGAAAGTGACATCTAGAGCTTTACACGAATCCTATTATCGCATCATCAGTTTAAACTTACTTGACGCCACATTCAAAACGGCTTTTCTTAACCCCGCAGCTCGACCTTCCCGCAATTACATCCTGTGCGTGCACGCTCATCCCAAACAGGATTAAAAAAATGTGCACCTTAGCAGTTGCCACAAACATCCATAAGAGTAGGGCTAGATCTTAAACAATGCTGTGACATCTCAAACAGAAAAGCAATAGTAAGGTCTTGTTTGAGTTAGTAACACGAAACAACAACCACACTCAACACAACACAAAAGACCTCGACAGTCCGCACCCCGTGGCACCAGTGCAAGACAACTCTGGTCACCCACACCAGGGTGGAACCAGGGTAGTGTTAGTGGGCAGCCGAAGCCGACTGAATGATACCGCCAGTTGGTGCACATAAATGACCGCACTAGAAACACCACACATCAAGAAGACGCAACGGCCCTCCCAACAGCATCCACGCTGACAGGGTTGAGGGGGACTGGTTAGTGGGACCGGTGCCAACGGGGGGGAGTCGCCGGTTTTACCTGCCAGCTGATTTGGCTGCTCAGATTCTCGATGATCACCCGGTAGTCCGTCCGTGTGGGCGGCCCGTACCTGTTATTGCCACTGCGGTTAGAGAAAACAACGCCCACACTAGGAACCACTCCACGTCGACTGCCACGCGTTCTGCTGCTCACGCATACTTTGGATTAAAATACACTCTTTTCAAGGGCCAAAAGCTCTACACAGTGGCCTACATGATCTAGGAATGCAAGCAAAAAAACAAACAAAATGCACAACAAGTTCTTCAATTTAAGAAAATTCTGCTGTTTAAGGGGAACACTGGTCTTAAAACATCTTCTTTTAATTTTCAAGTAAACTTTGAATATGCCATTGTTTTTCAGTAGGGCAATTAGTTCTAAAGGTGATGAGAGGTAATTAGCCCTATTTGGTGGAACAACAGACAAAACAGTGTGTCATAAAACTAATTTTTGTATTTTCCAATACTTTACGTAAACCCTGGTGAATGCAATAATCGAAGCGGTTTTTTGATGCATCGCTTGGAATTAATTTTACAGCTCATTAAACTTTAGTGTTCGAAGTGGGTGTTCGAAATGGTTCCTTGCCACTGATGCCAGCAACGATTTATGAGCTGTAAAATGAGTTCCAAGCAGTTCATCAAAAAACCGCTTCGATTATTGCATTCACCAGGGTTCACAGTATTGGAAAATCCAAAGATTAGGGCTCACAATATTGGAAAATACAAAGATTACAGTTTTCTGACCAACGGTGTCTTGTTTACTGTTCCACCAAATATGGATAATTATCTCTATCACAAGAACTAATTGACCAACTGAACAAATAGTGGCATATTTGAAACCAGTGGGAAAAAAGATGCTGAAGAGTGACATTTCACAGAGTTTGCTTGAAAATTAAAACAAGCTGTTTTATTAAGACCAGTTCACCCCTTAACTCTTTCGGGACCGCTCCATAGGCGATCGATCACATATGATCGATGGTTTCGCGAGCCTGCAAAATACAAATTTTCGCTCGATGGAACACCTAGCGACATCTAGGAGATAGTTTGAAACCTGGAGTTTTCTGTTCTGTGAAGTTCCTTTTTTATCGCCAGGTGGCAACGCATCAGATATTTTATTCTGACGGGCAGTGGTTTCGAATGTAAACAAACATGGCGTCATACTCGCGCAAGCGCGATAAGATATCCGCCTCGTCTCGTCTCGCTTATCTCCACCTTCTACTGTTGATTTTAACGATGAGAGTGGCAGTGAAGAGTTGGAATGCGGCTTTAGAGATCGGATTTCAGCTCGAGTGAGGTTTCAGGTGTCGATCAGCCTGGAACATCAAATCGCGCTCAAAGGTGAGTGTTGGTTTCAGTTTCAATTGGCTATAGAGTAGGTTTGTGCGCTCGAAATATGTTCTGGCTGGTTTATATTTGTTCGCTAGGGTGTTAACTACCTATGGTGGTGATCTCCTGCCACCAGCGCAGAAACAGGCCAAGTTTTCGCCGAGACGAGAGCCAGGCGTGTACCTGGGCGACGACGTAGCCAAGGCCTTAGTGCCAAAGAGATCACGCACAAAACAAAAAACCAGTTACACCTAGCCGCATCAAACTTTAGCGATAAAGAAACAAAGCATTGTGTTGAATTTTGTATATCCTGAAATAATTTTATTCTTTTTTAATGTTTTTATATTTGCGCTTTTTTCTAACTTTTTCTTTAGTTTTTTTGCGAATTTCTTACTTTCAGATTTTTTCATCGTTCTGTCGTCAGCGTTGAAGGAAAACTTGGTATTCTATGTCAAAGAACATATAATTAGCTGCATTTTGGTGTATGCTAAGGCAGGATGGTGCCTTTGCTTTATGTAATAAAAAATTTGTACTGAGACCTCTCTTTTTCATCACTTTTTCCGGCGGTCCCGAAAGAGTTAAGGCCAGAATCCCAGTGGCAAGGCAGGAATTCCTCATCTACATATTAAAACTTACTCCTTTTTTTTTCCAAATCAGGAAACGCCTCACCAAGGATAATTATGGTGCATTTACAAACCAGACTGAATAAATAACTCTCCCTATACTCAACCAGGTTTATCTATCAGGACTATTACTCCTGCTTATGCAGGTAGTTTCAATTTAGCGTAACATCATAGTTTAGGATTTATAACCGGATACGGCGTCCCCACTGCGAAACATCCCTTGCGTGCATTTCTCTGGCACGCACACAACAAACACCCCAAACACCCACCCGCACACACATCAGCTCCCGAGCTCTGCTGATGTGTGCCGCCCTTCAATGCAGCAAAGCACGTATACGTTTCAGCGCCAGTCGCCAGTAACTCACTTGTCAAGCCAGGTGCTTCGCTGTGGCGGAGCTCGCCGGGCTGTCCCGTGGGCCAACTCCACCACCACCCTGGGCAGAAGAAGCAAACAAGGCTTCAAAACAACGCACGTGACTTGTAAAACCTAGACGCAGAACCCACGTTGCAAGGGAGGGCACAGTCGCTAGGAACTTTGTTGCGCATGTGCCAGAAGCAACACAAAGGTACTCACAGCCTGATTTGAAGACAATTCAGTACACACAACTGAGCAATGTGTGTACTGTAAAACACCACTACCAGTTTGTTTTGTGTACTGCATTTTCCAGTCTATAAGTTGCACTTCTGTATAGGTCGCACCCCCCCTCAAAATGACGGTTTTTACGAAAAAAAAAACATATATAACTCGCACCGGTGTACAAAACGCACTTGTTAATCCGGTAAGTTCATAGAGGATCAGTTCGTTAGAAAGTGCGGCGATAGTACATGGTTGCGGCAGCCGCTGCCTCTGAACGCATCGCCCGGTAAGCAGTGCTAGACACGTGCATCTACCATCCAAAGTCTAGACCGAACTAACTTCTCAAAAATGGTTTATTGGTACACACAGATGGCATGTACTTACAGACGGTGTTTAGGCAAAACCATCGAAGCCTTCTTCCTCCGACTCACTAACAAATAATTCATTCAGTTAGACCATAGAGCTGTGTCTCTTAATGTACGCTGACATCACGCAGCACACAGGCACCTGTTCGCGTGCGCAACACGCACGGCCGCCACTTACTGGATTTATTCGATACATAAGTCGCACCGGTGGCCAAGACACACCAACGAAAATTTCAGAAAAAAGCCGCGCCTTATACACCGGAAAATACGGTAAAGCAACATGGTGTACTCCATTCCACTGTCGTGCGGCAAAGCGTATGCGGGGCAGACAGGGCGCTGCCTCAATGTTCATCTGCACGAGCATAAAAGCTCGTTAAAACAGGTGCCTTGTACACATTTGTCGGCCCACTGCTCCACGTGCGAGTCCGGAATTCGGTTGCACGACCGTAAACTTCATGCACACTAATTTTCCCACAAGAGAAATTGCCGAAGCCTTTGCAATCCGTAACCATCTTGACGCACGCGTAAGTGTGCCGTCACTTGCACTGCTTGATTCTGAGGTCAATTTTTTGGAGACACGATAATACCTACTCTCCACTTTCTTATTTCAAATTTTCTTTTTCTCAATGTGCTTATGGTGCACAACTCTCTGCGTATTTTCTGTTCTAATAAACATTTAGTCGTTAGCCAGCGCTCGTCCCGTGTTTTTCTGCTCGTCGTCTTGTTCCCTGCGCTGTTATATCATGAATTGCGCATCTCGCACCCCCACTATTCCATAGCAGGCGAACAGCCACTTACATGCCGGGCAAAGACACTTACACACCCATTGCAGCAATTCTTAATGCTCCACTCCTTCGACGAGGACTACAGCAAGTCATAAATAGCCTGGTTAAACACGAACACTTCCAACAGCGACGAACTGTTGGAGTCTCATCACTGCAACATGGGAAATCACTGAATACCTGTATAAAAATTCCGTTCTGTATTCTTTTTTTTTCTTAGGAGCTCCATAACTAGATCAAAATCACAGGCATAAAGACTGCGGTGCAAATACATACACATACCGAAAAGCACTAAAAAAATGAACCCGTAGTATTTATTTTAAATAACCAGATGAGATTTGCAGCTGATTGATTGATTGTGGGGTTTAGCGCACCGAAGCTACACAGGCGATGAGGCGTGCCGTAGTGGAACGCTCCAAATTAATTTTGAACACCTATGGATCTTTAACATGCGCCGAAACCTTGAACACACGGGCGTACGAGATTTGCAGCAGATGAACAATAAAAGATGCTGTAAAGTTTCTAAAAACACAAGAAGAATGGGCCTGCCTTACTAACCAGACATTTTCACTGTCTTCCCAGGCCATTTAGCAACACTGACCAAGGCCAGAAAGTACAGGCGGCAACACAATGAAGATTGTGTCTTGTAGGCACACAATTTTTGCCACTTGCGCTACGACTGTCAGTAACACGCCATGAGGCGATGCCTTTGTAGCATCCCTTTCACCGTGACGACCGGTCTACGACTAGACCAGCCCATTCACGGTCTTTTGCACATGTGTTTTCACGTTTGAACTAATCGTCCCTCGGAAAGTTTTCCTCGTTTAGTTTTCTGATACAGTTGGACGAAAAACAGCAAACATCTCGGTAACGACAGACGACAGGGAACACATACTTCGGAATGTATAAACAAAATATGACATGCAATATCCCACGTCCTTGTTTGGCAAAACATTCACTGTATTCATTCTCGGGGCGCTCTACTTAGTATCCCAGGCGAAAATATGTTTTTTTTTTTCTAGCTGGATTATTGAACCAGAAATTTCCTCTAGCTAGAAATATTCTGGCTAGAAATAGGAAGATTTTCTAGCTAGAAAATCAGTTTCTAGTTCATTTCTAGCAAGATTGAGATTTACTTCCAGCTAGCATTTGTCAGTCCAGCTAGAAAAAGAAAAAAAAGCCCGCAAGCTGGAAATAATAGTCTCTAGCTAGACTAAGAATTTTTCTATTTACAAGCTGTCGATTCCAGCTGGAATGTCAGAAATGAAGCCGGAAATTATGACTTCTCGCAAGAAATGCTCTTTCCATTTTTCCCGGGGGATTACTGCACATTTTACAGCTATTATTACACCAGAAATAGACAAGCCTAAAAAACGGAATCAGATAAACACAAGTTGGACAGCGGCGGCAAAACAGCGAACGCGCGATATTACACTTCCAAAAAAACTTCCGGCCGCCCCAATCAACGGTGCGCACGTTTCAACGCCAATTCCACCAAGCCACGTGAGGCAAGCACGCAGAAAATCACCGCGACATCTACGCACCGCTCGCCGTCCAATTCTCGACCGTTGAGCTCGTACACAGCATCGTCGGCATCTCGGTAATCGTCGAACTCCTGGAAAACGCAAGAAAGAAACATATTCGCAGCTGCGCAGCCTCGAGAGTCGCGCGCAGCTGCAACACATATTAAAACCGCACTCACCACGAAGCCGAAACCGTTCTTGAGAAGAACTTCGCGGATCTTGCCGAAACCGCGGAAAAACCTCTCCAAGTCACGTTCCCGAACTCGATAGCTGAGATGTCCGACGTAAACTCGCGTCATCGCTGCTCAAACCCTGCGCCACATCCAGGAAACAGCGATCCTGCAGATTCGAATGTAACAACTGCTTCGAGCAGCCCGCTTGAAGCGAATCAGAGGGTGAAAATCCCAAGTGTTTCGAGATTCAAAACTTACCGCAGAAGAGGTGATAACGCCGCAAACAGACCTTGACACACTGAGAAGTTACGACGGTGCGATAGCAGAATGTTCCAACGTGCTTACTTCGAAGCGGACTAGCTCAGCTGACAAAATGCGTATTTACCCCAAAGCGGACAAACTACCCGTTCAGAACGTTCACGTTGAGAGAGAGCCCAGTACGAGCCGAGTGTTGCGGGCGAAAGGCACGAAAAAGTGGTTTCGAATGCGAATCACGGCTGATCAGCTGACCACAACACCAACAATTCTGTTCGCCATATTGGAAGTCGCAGCAAAAATCTCACGTGCGCTGATCGACAACTTGCGCCAAATACTTTCTTTTTTGCCAAAATAAAAAATTTTAATGAGTTAAAAATTACTTGTGGTTTTTATTAAATAAAAAACGGTAGTTAAGTTTTGTTAAATAAATGTGTAAATAATCTGGCCAATCATGTACTAGAAAGGACTAAAGTGCAGAACGTTGATGACTTTATTCGTCCAATCGTAGCCTCCGTAACACCGGTGCAACGAAGGTGACGGCCAATGGGCAGGCGAAGAATCGCTGGGGCCGGCTTGCTGGAAGGTTTTGAAAAAGCGTGCGCGCTGTGAGAAACTTTCTGCATGGTTTTCGATTTTCTACCGCGAAGAAAGAAAACGACGACTATTACCATGCCCGCGCCGCTCATGATACGCCGCTGGCGCGCGACTCAACGCTGAGTTTGTTGCAGCCGCAGCAGACGTGATGCTCGTTTTCTCGATGGGTAAGTCCGGCTGTTTCCGGTGCCGCGCTGCCATTGTCCTGTGTGTTCTGTCTGGACGCGTTTAGTTTACTGTGCTTGTGAAGCGCTGTTTGATTCCGACTTTCGCCTGGTGGCAGTTACAATGCGCACTTCGAGCGCCGACTCCACTGCCGTGGCCACCGCCCATCTGGTCCCCGTTTAGCTGTGCCTTGCCCCACGCAAACTGCACGTCATTTTTAAGTGCAATGAAAGGCCGAGTGACCATATTCCTCCGACCCCAAAGCGGGATGGGGATTGTGTGAACGCTCAAACCAAAATTCTCTCGGTACCCGCCGCGGTGGCTCAATGGCTAAGGCGTTGTGCTGCTGAGCACGAGGGCGCGGGTTCGATTCCCGGCCACGGCGGCCGCTTTTCTGATGGAAGCGAAAACGCCCGTGTGCACGTGATTTCGGCGCACGTTAAAGGTCCCCAGGTGGTCAAAATTGATCCGGAGCCATCCACTACGGCGCGCCTCATCGCCTGCGTTGCGTCGGTGCGTTAAATCAATATGCTGTCGGTAGACAGAAAGACCCGACAGTGTCGCTTCGGATACACCTGGGTCACACCTTAAACCAATGGCTGAGTAGGGGAATTAGCGGTCAGCGGTGCAGTTAGGCAAGTGTTTATTTGTTACTCCTTATTACGAACACAACGAAACAGGAAAAAAGACTCAGCAGGACGTGAATACGCCTGCAGATAGCAACTTGTGCTGCAGGGACGACTAATTTTGCCCGTCACCGGGATCACTTGAAAGAGGCGTGCCGGGGCATAAATGGGCAGCCGGGTCGGCACCATTCGGTCGTCTTGCTTACCGAGAGTGTATCACCTTGTGCGAGCAAGTGAAGGTGCATGCAGTTAACCCAGCCTACGCCTGGGCAGCGGGCACGTTTTCACGGGGTGGTGCTGTAATACCTTTTGGATTCAGCTTGCATGGAATCAAGACTTGCACCCGCCGCGGTGGCTCAGTGGCTAAGGCGTTGCGCTGCTGAGCACGAGGTCGCGGGTTCGATTCCCGGCCGCGGCGGCCGCTTTTCTGATGGAGGCGAAAAGCAAAAACGCCCGTGTGTACGAGATTTCGGCGCACGTTAAAGATCCCCAGGTGGTCAAAATTAATCCGGAGCCCTCCACTACGGCGCGCCTCATCGCCTGTGTTGCGTCGGCGCGTTAAACCATACAATCAATCAATCAATCAAGACTTGCTCTCGACAGTACCTGCTTAAGCCATGGTATGGGTTAAAGGAGCCATGAAGAGAAAACACAAGTTTGGTTCATTCAAAAGATTGTCTCGTTTGACACCACTTTTAACGTAAACTTCGCTCAAATAAGCTACATAATTAGGAAAAACGGGAATGGTCATGCGACCCACCAGCTCATTTCCCGCAACAGAACCTATGATGTCACATGAGCTAAGCTCTGCGATTGGCGGAGGCTGGCAGAAGCAGACGCAAATTAGGTAGAGCTTACAAACTAGACGAACGAGCGATTTGCGCTTAAATTTAGGGCACATTCTTTACAAAGCAATAAGAATGATGGGACAAACAGTGGAAGTTACGAAAGCACATGCAAACATAGAAGTACTGATGCGTTCTGCTGTTCGTACTGCGCACAGCATGCTTGGTTTAGCTGCACAGCACTACGGGGCTTGGGGTTGTCTCAGACAACACTGGCCGATTGACGCAAGCAACGGTGTCTTACGTGACCCCATTTGTCGAGCGAGCACCGTTTCAGGGAACGAATATTTTCTCCCAGAACAAAAATAAGCCAGGTTTAAATGCGGGCAAAAACAAACCAAACGCTTGCCACGGTATGGTGGCGCCATCTAGGTTACGGAACGTAGAGAAACGCGGAAACAAACCAACACCGCTGTACAGGGTGGAGACAACCTTTGAACGGTCCCGTGCCGGCGCAATTGGGCCAACGGGCTCAACGCGTTATTCTTTTCGTTTCCCACAAGACCTAGCAACGCGAAACAGACAATATGATTCAAACTTCTTCAGTAAACCGCGTTGCGGCGATAATTTTAGCGCGGTTTTGACACAATGACTTGCTTCGGCGGCGAGCGAGCAACCGAAAATGGCGGCGCCAGCGTATACGTGTCTCTACCCTGTACGGCGGATGCGTGCATGCAGGTATTCTAGGCTGCAGAGCGGTTGGTTCCTGTGATGTCATTTGGGACCACGAAAACGCACGATTGAGTGGGAAAATCAAAATTTTAACCTAAATCGTTTAATTTCTCAGTGAATAAAGCACTGTTTGTATCCGGACAAGCGCTGGGGGCACTATAAAACACGAAATCTTTCGAACAAAACCAACTTGCATTTTCTCTTCATGGCTCCTTTAAGCCATGGTATGGGCGCCAGCAAAGTTGAATGAGCTGCAAAATTAGTTCCAAGCGGTGCACCAAAAAAAACAATTCTCTTATTGCACTTACCAGGGTTCACAGTATTGGAAAATGTAAAAATTAGTTTTATGACACTGTTTTGTCTATTTTTCCTCCAAACATGACTAATTACCCTTAATTTTCTTGGCAACTAATTGACAGACTTAAAAGGGGGAAAAGCAGCAATACGGGCAAGTTTCACCGAGTTTACTTGAAAATTACAAGGAGCTGTATTAAGAGCAGTGCCCCCCTTTAAGTTCAAATTTCAATTCTCTCACCGAATTGTTTTTCCTTGACATCTGCAATGACATCACAGGAACTACTCTGCAGCTGATTGGGGAACCTTGTTTACCGTTAGTCAATTTAGATGGCGGCACCATACCGCGGCAGGCCGTTTTCTGCGTTTGCTTTGTTTTTGACCACATTTGTACCTGGCTTGTTTTCGTCAAGGTAGAAAATAATCTTTTTTGCGAAATGTGGTGTTTGCTCGACAAATATGGCCAAGTAAGACACCGTCGCCTACGCCAATTGGCCAGTGTCGTCTGAAACAACCCAGAGCGCCACAGTGCTGTGCAGCTAAAACAAGCGTAGTGCACGCAGTACCAACAGCAGTACGCCTTGGTACTTCTATGTTTACATTTCGTAACTTCCACTGTTTGCCCACCATTCATACTGCGAATAAGAGAAGGTGCCCTAAATTTCAGCGCAAATAGCTCCTTCGACAAGCTTATAGCCCTGCGTAATTTGCGTTTGCATTTGCTGGCCTCGGCCAATCATAGCTGGCACTAATGACATCTTAATTTCTGTTGCGGGAAATGAGCTAGTGGGTTGCATGGCCATTCCCTTTTTTTTTTTTTTTTCCCCTAATTATATAGCCTATTTGAGCGAACTTTACGTTAATAACACGTAAAGAAACGTGTTGCGCGAGACGGAAAATGATAGTTACCTAATGTCTTCACCGCCCCACTGCTGGCAAGGTGCAAACGAGGAAATGGCTAGGATGAGGTAAATGCGCCGAATGTCTGGCGCTTTACGTTTGCATTTATTTATCTCGATCGTAGATGTGGCGACGACGTTTCTCACTGCCGACAGCGCGTCTCGACGAGTGGCGTGCGGCACCACCGCTCACCACCCGTTTCAATTTGGCGCCACGGCGTCCTGGAAGCAGACGACACGCCTCCGTTGCTATAGCAACGGGGCGCAGAGAGCAGTGGAAGTGCGAAACATCCCCCTCACGAGGGGCACGATCAAATGCAGAGCATTTCCGGGGGTGCACGGCGTTAAGTAGTTTGCGTTACGTTAATGTTGTTGCACTTGTGGCAACTGCTGACGAGAGCGCGCTTGTCAGCAGTAATTTGAATGAGTCAACGATATAAGGCGCGTTCGTAGCGTCCCATTCTGTGTCGGCTTTGTGGCGCAGTGGGTAGAGCACCATGTACATTGCGTTCCACCCGCAGGGTCGAGGGATCGAAACCTGGCGCCGGATAGTATTTTCTTTTATATAGTGTAGGGGGAGGGGTGCGGACTACGACTACGGACGTCAACGCAGGTGACATCGTGAGTTACTGAAATGCTCTGGATTTTAAAAATTGTCAGTGTGGTTCTAACGCGGCCATCTTTCCAATGAACCAAACTTCTGTTTTGCCTGCATGGCCTCCTGTAACGACATTCCACCGTAACTGCTCTTCCTTGCGCAGGTGTCGAGCCACACGCCCTCTAGACGTCCGCAGCAGCACTCGACGTCCGCCTCTCCCTCGGCCGAACGAAATGGCGTTCAACCCGTCGTCCGGCAGCCAGGCAGGGCCGTCGTCGCGGCCGCTGAAGCGCCGCTCAAACGAAGGAGCGCCGCCGCCTGTCGCACCCAAGCGCCGTCGATCGGGCCCGGCACCGCCGTCCAACCGGGTGAACGTCGCCGTGCGCGTGCGACCGCTCAACGAGCGGGAGGTGGACAGCGCCAGTGTTGTGCGTGTAGTTGATGAGGCATGCCTGGTGTTCGACCCCGCGGAAGAGGCGGAGCCCTTTTACTTCCAGGGCCAGCGGGCCTGTGGCGGGCTCGTCAGGCCAAACAAGAATCAGACATTTATGTTTGACAAGGTGAGGAGGGCGTTGTTGTTGTTGTGAGACCTCCATTCACAAAAGGGGAGGCTTTGGGCCGAGTGGGGAGATGGGGGATGTTGCTTGAGTTCATATTGTTCGGGATTGACTTATTAGCAAAGAATTGAAGCGCTAGGACAATAGGACAAGCGAGTCAACACACACACAAGGCGCTTACTCGCCTTGTTGACTCGCTGGTCCCATTGTCCTAGCGCTTCAATTCTTTGCCGTGTTCTACCAACAGGCCCAAACCAGCACCCTCGTGAGTTAGTGGCCTCAAGAGGGGCTCTTTGGAGACTTCAGCGATATGCAGGGGAAGTGTACGGCTCGAAGTGCTTAGTAGGCCGTAGCGAGATGTGCTGCATCTTCTTTCAAAGCAAGGATGCGCGTTCAATTCCTGGCCACGGCGGCCACTTTTCTGATGGAGGCGAAAAGCGAAAAGCTCCCGTGTGTTCGATATTTCGTCATGGTTGCGGCAATTTTTCTGCCGATGGCAAAAACGCAAGTGCCTGTGTGTACGCAAGTTTCGCAACGTTAAAGACCCCAGGTCATCTCAATTATTTCCATTACCCAGGTATAGCTTGAGTGCATAAATTAGACGCAATGTGGGCTGGAAAAGTGAACTACAAAGACGTGCCTTCCACTGTGAAGGCACATGCCATCGCCTGTGAAGCGTCAGTGCATCAATTCTTTAAAAGCAAAGCATTTGTTTTCTTTTTCTTTTTGGCTACGAAACTCGCTTGCGGTGCCTGGCGGGCTATCTAGCCTCTTATGCTAGGCCATCTACCACCAACCATACTGTAAAGTGGGCACCACAGCGCAACGGGGGTTGTGGCAGTGAAGCGAGCTTTAGTGCGAAGCATACTCCCGCTGCTCGCACTCGCACCGCTACAAGATTTATTTTGAGCAAGGATCGAGGCACCCTTATCTGTGGATGCCTGTGAGCTAATAGGGGTCACGGAGCAAGAATAAGATAAGATAAAAAATAAACTAGGCTTCGTAGCGGGGCCAGATAATGTCGCGAGCGCTCATCATACATTAAGCTAGCGCCATCTGCCGCGGATGAAAAAACTGCGCGGCCGCCGAAATCGGCATTTAACTGCTCAGCCACGGAATAAGTGCGGCCGCTATTACTTCGTCCATCAGGTGCCGGTACCCTCTCGTTCGCCATCGCAGCTACGAAGCTTTGCAGTCCGCCTTGGTTTTCATTGTGACATTATCTGGTCGCTCGCCCACGCTTGTCGAAATGGGCCGTTTCGCCTCCTATATATTCTTGCTCCGTGTAGTGGTTCTCTCGGGCTAAAAATTGCTTCATGTTTAGAGACAACCAGTGACCATGTAACTGTGCCCCCCCCCCCTTTTTTTGTCCAATATTTACCCAGTATTGCGGGCTCTAGACAAGCATCGAATTTCGTATGCCGTAAAACGGTGTCCAACAGCGCAACAATGGTGCACGCCATTCGTGGATCTGTTTTTAAATGTGGGAGTGTTTAAAGGGGCCCCCCAACTGCTGTGACTCGGTGATTAAGGTGTTGAGGTGCTGGTCATGAGGTCGCAGGTTTAATCCCAGCCACAGCGGCAGCCATTTTTCCTTCTTCTGCCAGTGGCAAGAACGAAAGTGCCTGTGTGTATGCAATTTCGGCAACGTTAAAGGCCCCAGGTGATCTGAATTATTTCCATCGCCCAGGCCCAGCTTGAGCGCGTAAATTAGAGGCGTTGTGGGCTTGAAAAGGAAACTACAAAGGAGTGCCACTTGTTTTCTGGTGATACAGTGATTGACAGTTGGCTGCGGTACGAAAACTTATACGAAAGCAATTCAAGCTTTTGTTGTGTAACACAGCAAAGCTACACCAGTGCTGTGAGACACGCTGTAGTGGAGGGCTACGGATTAATTTCGACCACCTAAAGGCCCGGTGCCGAAATATTGACACATGGGTGCTTTTGCTTTTCACCTCCATCAGAAAAGTGACCACCGCGGCTGGGATTGATCCCCCTGTCCTTGGGCTCAGCAGCACAATGCCTTAGCAACTGGGCCACCGTGGCGAATAACTTGTACGAAACCAATAGCTTGGTGGCCGGAGATGCAGTGTCTCCAGAGTTTCTTGCGTGTAACAATGCACCACTCCTCGTACTTAAGACCATGAAATTCTGCCCGCCTGTGCTTTCTGCAGCAGTGGCCGTTTGGGTACAAAGGGATACCCAAATGTGGGTGTGTCCACGCACACAAGCCATCGTTTGCAGGAACGCTATATCGTCCAAACCAAGAACAGAATCCAAAGCAAGGCGCCCTACTAATCATTGCTATGCTTGGCCAGTGTTAACTACTTTCATTTCCTGCTGCAGTGTGCAAGGAATTGACGCCGTCCGTCACCACAAGGCAGAAGCAGAGTGCCTCAGACATTTGATTGGATGTTAAAGCTTTCGCATACACAACCAGTGGCCTCTCACTTCTTTTTGTTTCCTGTTTGCGCAAGAATCGTGCGAAGTGCTCATTGGTCGCGGAGGGACATGTTTATGCGAGGTACAATTGCTGCACGTCTCTAGAAGGATCCTGTCAACAGCGGTTATGGGTTGATGTCGGTTAAGTGTTGCCTAGGCAGCTCCGCATGTCCAGTACATACCACTTGATTTTGGCTTCTAAAGTGTTTTTCTTGCATTTTCAGGTCTTTGACGAAAGCAAGGACAACATGTACATCTACGAGCACACGACCAAGGACATGCTCAAGACTCTGCTGGATGGCTGCAATTGCTCAGGTAAGCGTTCCTCTGTCCTTGGATGTTGCCTGGCAGTTGTGGTTGATGGTGGTCTTTATTTACGCTACTGTTGAGGCAGGCTAGTACGCCTGTCACACGGTAAATGTAATGCCATTGAAAGCAAAGGACATAAATGGCATTCGATTTGGTCGCACTGGTCTACACGGCAAACGTCATTTGGCAAATGTCATTTGGCAATGATAGCAGTGACGATTTAGCAACTCTCAGACTTCCAAAATAGTAATGCAGATACGTCCATAATGTTCTTAAACATTTTTCTTCTTTAAAACGAAATAAATTGACTCTTGCAATGACAAGTAGCAAATCTGTATCTTGGGGGCAGAAAAAATAGTGAAGCTTTGCAAAGGTTGTGGAATATGTGGGGTTCTTGGCGACCTAGCCAGTACTCCGGCGTAGGCCACCACGCTAGCTCCCGGTGTGTCAACCACGTGGGCCCCCGCACCTATGGCAGCCCAGCGAGGTTCGCCAATACGAGAACACAGTAGACAGTAGTGCCGAAGCACAGCCGTTTATTTGGGGAATCCCAAAGCATGCGAGCACAACGTTCGACGGGGTTCACGAATCGCGCCGTCCTGGTCATGATCGCAAATGGGAGACAGGCACTCGCAGCGCACAACAAACAGTTCCCACCTGAGATACATGGTCGCCACCACCACCACGTTGTTCAACTGATGCTACCCAGACCGGACCTCCGGTCAGTCTCTCCCTCTGTCTTCCGCCCGCACATGCTCGTGCAGCCAGCGCGCCTATCCAGCGCACAGACCGGTGGTGCCATCTTTTGGGGGCGCCGACGAACCAGCGGAGCACCAGACCGGTTTCAGCGCATCACGTCTCTCCTCATGCGCACCAGCTCGTGATCGCGGGTCACGGTTCTTCACGATTCCCAACAAGGTGTAATTTGCAAAGCTCAAAAAGGCATTTACAAAATGCAGAGAAAAATATGAATTTACCAGTACGTATTACGCACGGTGCACTACAGCTTACTATTAAACTTCGTAGTTTGGTGACAGACCACTGCTGTCGAGGCTACTCGCTCGTTCGAAAGCTAATGCAAATGTGTTCACTGAACTCGATCAATCTCTGAATGCCATTCACATAAATGTCATTTAGTATTCTCGTCTAATGCCACACTAATGATGTTCACAGCTAATGTCACTCGCTCTAAATGTCATTAGATTAGCCATATGACAGGGTATAAGACTTGATGGCATTGTAGGCTGATTTGTCCCGTACCTTACTGACAGGAGCTTTATGGAAGCCTTTGCAGATCTCAGACTGGTTTTCTGCACTCTTGGCATGGGCAGTCTTTCCATCTCTTGACCCCCCTCCCCAAAAAATGGTTGTGATTGCTTGCAGAAACTTTTGGTGCGTGAATTATTATTGCTGGTTGGGTGTTGTTTGTGGTCGGCATCATGTCGGCTTATGCCTACAGTTTAGAGTAGCTTCTGGACTACAGCAGCAGTACATGCGATCGTCAGTCACTTAAGCTTTTCATTGCTCTATACTGCACAAGTTGCTGTAATTTTGAGCTCGAACGCAGTGTAGGTAGGAAATTTTTTCGACTGAAACCCTTCTGCTGCGTGATTGAGCTGAATGTGTGTTCCAGAAAAAGAAAAAAAATTTGCGAATGCATCACACAGGTGGGAATCCAGTTTAGCAGAGTGGTGCGGAGTGCACTGAGAGACAAGAGACACGGAGAAATGTTAGTGTCAATCCTTCTGGCGGACGAAAGGTCAACAGCATCGCAAGTTCTTGACGTGGGCCGTTGTGAGTGGGAAGGGGGGCAGCTAAGGCAGGATAATTTATTTACACTAAAAACGCCTTTCATGAAGGCTAGTAGCGACTGGTTTTCAAAGGTTTTCAACGGCTGACGACAGTAGTGTCTGGTGAACAATTGGGACAGTGCATGCGGCCAGACAACAGCAGCAGTGCCTGAAAATCCTGTATGTGGCTAAGGTTCCGCGTATTTTTATGCTCCCGCAACAAAAGCACAATACACCCTCTTTCTCCGCACTCCAGTTGCGTGTCTAGCTAGTTTTGTTCGGCTCCCTGAGGCAGAATATTTGTCTGTACGGGAGTACAATCCAGAGGCTTCGCGTCTCTTTGAAGCGCAAGGCTTTCCATAGCACGAGGCATTCGGTATGTGCCTTTTGTTCATTTGTTTGCGTGTTCACCCTTTCTCTGTTGTTGTTCCAAGCACATGTGTGCCTTGCTTCCTTTCCTTTCCACTGTTTCGTAGTGGCAGCTACATTGCACGGCGTGTAGTTTTTTCCGCCTGGTGGCAGGTACTTTGAAATGTCGCACGTGTCTAGTTTCGTCCTACTCCTCAGGGCTACGGCACTCGTCCACAGTGAGGTGTGTAGAACCAGAAAGACGAGATAAAAAAATATGGGTGTGTACCTTTTGTCGCAGTGGTCAAGACACCAAATGAGTCCGTACCTTTATTCAGAATTCCGTTCCACCTCAGCTTTGCTGGTCATCTAATTCTGCAGACTGGAGGGGTGCATAAGTTTTAAAAACAATAATCTTTCTTGGGCTACTTAAACACAAATTTTGGTCTGTCTGTCTGACTCGATTCAGCCGCCCGGCCAAAGTGAAACTGAAGCTGCGCAATAGTCTTGCATACCCACAGCCAAATCTAAACGTCTAACTCCAGTGTCAGTGTTCATACTCGTCAACATTGCTGAACAAGAACACGACATTATGCAAATATAAAGCATAAAATAAATACATGAGTGATGTTTAGTGTTCCTTTAATAAAAAATTCATGGATGCTTAATTTTTCAAATGAAATACTACATCAACTGCAGAAAACCGTCGCGTGCTGTTGCCAGCGCTACCTCCTGGCGGCATCTAAGAAATCAAATGGCAGTAGCAGTGAAAGGTTCCACTAGATGGGATCCACGTTCCGCTTAGAACGCTCATGGAAGAGGGCAACATGGTCTTATAAATGTTGTAGTAGAGTGCCTCGATTCGCGCGCGTCTCTACTGTACAGCAGCGCTGGCATCGAGACAGCCGACTGGGAACGCGGTAAAGTTAATTGACTTGAGAAAACCTCCAGCGTGTTAACATGGGAGGAACAAGACTGGAGAGGAACAGCGCACGAGAAGTGAGCGGGAAAGAGAAGGGAGGCATTTACTTGGCAGGGGCGCCAGTTTCGTTGCAGGTGTCTTTCGTCGACACCTGCAACGAAAGGAGCAGATACGCAGCCATTTTTTTTCTCCCCCTCTCTGTGTGCACAAGCTCAGCCATTCTCGCCCACTGCCGTAGTCCAGAAGAAGCGATGCATTGGGTCGAAGCTTGAAACGTTTGGGGGTTTCCCCTCGCTGTGTTCTTGTTCCAGTGCTGGCGTACGGTGCAACGGGTGCCGGCAAGACGTTCACCATGCTGGGCTCGGAGGAGTGCCCGGGCGTGGTGTCGCTGACGGTGAGCGAGCTCTACCGGCGGGTGGATGAGCTCCAGTCGGAGGGGCAGAAGTGCGACGTGGCCGTGGCCTACTTCGAGGTGTACAACGAGGTGGTGCGCGACCTCCTCTGCCCCGGCGGCTCCCCGCTGGTGGTCCGCGACGACCCCTCCAAGGGCATCGTCATCTCCAACCTCTCCACCCACCGGGTGAGTGGTGCGTCCGCGTCGCTCTTCCAGAATCCACAGCTCTTGAAGGAGCCGTGAAGAGAAAATACAACTTCGTTTAATTTGAAAGAAATAGGATTGAGTATCTCACTCAGCTCCATTACAGCCACAAAATATGTTTTTTTTAACGAAAAAAAAGCAAGAAGTATTTGAAAACTTTCAAATTTAGCGCCACAGTGACGTGCTATGAGCAAGAATGACGTCATACGGGCCAACGATAAAACATAATTTTCAGTGCGTTAACTGACTGTTAGCATTCAAGTGATGCGATCAAATGGAACTAGAGGCCCCATTACAGACGTCCAGTCATGTGTCGTCGCAACAGGTCAGTTAGGCGGCCGCCAGTCGCACGAGGTTCCGTGACGTCATAGAAAAGTTGCGGGAAATTGGCTAGGGGGTCGTGACTGCTTCACACGTTTCCTTTAATATCTCCGTTATTTGTTCGAAGATTGCGATGATATTGGTATCGTTGTTATCGGGACTACGCAGTCTTTCTAATAAACCCAACTTGTGTTTTGTATTCATGGCTCCTTCAAAGGAGCTATGCAGACAAAACACAGGTTTAATTCATTTCAAAGATTGCCTCATTAGAATCGTACCGACGCCACTTTTAACGTAAACTTCGCTTAGGAAAAAAAAAAGGGAATGACCATGTGACCCACTAGCTCATTTCCCGCAACAGAAGCTATGATGTCATATGCGGCAGCTCTGCGATCGGCTGAGGCCACCAAAAGCAAATGAAAATTAGGCAGGGCGTACAAGCTTGCCGAACAAGCTATTTGCTTTTAAATTAAGGACACATTCTTTTTATAGCAGTAAGAATTGTGGCGTAAACAGTGGGAGTTAAGAAAATGCGCATGAACATAGAAGTGCCGATGTGCACTGCTGTTGGTACTGTGCGCGCTATGGTTGTTTTAGCTGCACAGCACTGTGGCACTTTGGGGTTGTCTCGGACGACACTGGCTGAATGGCATAAGCGATGGTGCCTTACGTGACGATATTTGTCGAGTGAACACCATGTCTCGCAAAACGATAACTTTCTACCTCAACAAAAACAAGCCAGGTACAAATACGGTCAAAAACGCAGCAAAGGCAGAAAACTGCCTTTCGTGGTATGGTGGCACCATCTAGATTGACTAACGGTAAACAATCGGCTGGAGAGCGGTTGTTATGATGTCATTGCAGACCGCAAAAACACACGATTTGGTGGGAGAATCAAAATTTTAACTTGAGTTGATAAATTTCTCAGTGAATACAGCATCGCTTGCTGCCAGACAAGCGCTGGGGCCACTATAAAACATGAAAAACAAACTTGTATTTTGTCTGCATGGCCCCTTTAAAGTGGCCATGAACACAAAATACAAGTTTAATTGACTAAAAAAGATGGCTTTGCCGCGAAACGATGTCACCAATTAAAGAAATAATGGAGATATCCGGGAAAACAGGTGGAGTGGCAACTCCCCGGTTGCTTTCTGGTGAGGTCTCTAGGTCACGGAAGTTTGTGCAATTGGCGGAGGCCGACAAAAGCCACTGCCAAGCAACATGCCTGGGCCTCTGGTTACATTTGATTGCATCACTTGAATGCTGAGGGGCAGTTAACACACCGGTAACCATGCGTGTCGGGCGGGCCCGTATAATGCCACTCCTGCCCACAACACGTTGCTGTAGCAGGAAATTCGAAAGTTTATTTAACATTCTTGCATGTAAAGAAGCCCCTCACCTAGCTGGTGTTAGGGGTGAGAGTTACCAAGGGCTAGTTCCTTGAACTTGAACAAGGCTGTATTTTTTTTCCTCGTACTCCCTTTCGAAACAACTCCCTTGAAGCACACCTTTAAACAAAATAAAAGCGGGTGTTCCGTTAGTCTTTTCTTGCAGTGATGTGACGAAGAATTTAAATTCTACTTACGAAAAATTGAACGACAATTACTGTACTCTCTAATGCAAAATTTGTGTGCAACCCGCCGCGGTGGCTCAGTGGCTAAGGCGTTGCGCTGCTGAGCACGAGGTCGCGGGTTTGATTCCCGGCCGCTTTTCTGATGGAGGGGAAAAGCAAAAACTCCCATTTGTACGAGATTTCGGCGCACGTTAAAGATCCCGAGGTGGTCAAAATTAATCCGGAGCCCTCCACTACGGCGCGCCTCATCGCCTGCGTTGTGTCGGCGCGTTAAACCCTACAATCAATCAAATTTGTGTGCAGTGCGAACTGCAGGATTCTCGGTCATGGTGCATATCTGCTGCTTCTCGGGAAGTGATCGCTGGATCAGCGAACGTACGGCGACGGGCGCTACTCTGCCGTTATTTCGTAGCGCCTCGCTGCCAGCGACCATGCTTTCTCAAATCTTGTTTGAACCTCCCGTGCAAATGTGACGCTGTTCGGACGAGCCGCTAATGGAGGAGCAGCGGCCGGCGAAAGCGCGAGGGGGAGGCAGTGAGACATACTGAGCCGTGCCTACGCACTGGGAGATGACGCCTTAGCAGCGTGTGCCGCCCTCCCCCTCACACTTAGGCAGTTTTCTTTCTGCTGGGGTGGCTTGTTCGCTCGCTCGCTCGGTTTTGCGGACGCCTTCGCCGCCGTGAAACCCCTGAACAGGGCACCAAAGCGCTGCGCACTATACTCGGTTACAACTCAAGAACGGCACCACCTCATGTAGTGTATCGCTCCACCAAAGCGCCAGACCCGTGACATCAGTGCGCGCGCGTTTTGAAAGGGGTTTGCTATGAATACGTGATATCGTCTGCCTTGTCTCACGCAGTTTTTGTCGTCACTGGAGTCGTTTATAAGCATATTAAGTCCAAAAACATCACGGGAACGGCTCACACCATGTTCAAAATATTCCCAGTAATGCCCGCGCCGCGCGGAGAAACATCCGGCTACGGTAATAAGGCACAGCGGCAGTTTCCGGTGCCGCTCTTAAGTTGTCACTGAGTATAGTACACAAGTGCATCACAGTGAACACACACGTCTATAAAATAGCAAACACACGTCTGTTGCTCTACCGACCAGGTGAAGGAAGCAGACGCCCTCCTAGAGCTACTGCTGAGAGGCAACCGCAACCGTACGCAGCACGCCACAGATGCCAATGCCGAATCATCACGGTCCCACGCCATCTTCCAGGTAGGCCTACACAGCGTTTTCGTCTGCCCCGTTTATCCACTCTGCATGCTTCTCATGCTGGAAGCACTACTGGGGTACCTGACAGGGGTTCTGTAATACACCTTGCATGTATGCCTCCTGTCCTGACCTACATGCTTCAAAATTCTGGCATGGATGCTTGGATTAGCTTAGTAGGCAAGCGCACTTCCCTTCTGTCTGCACCGCCACGCTTTGGCGAGTGCGTTACCTCTGCTCGTGTTAAGGCCTTGGATCCCAAAGCAGTTGTGGTTCAAGTTGCCTTGGTATTAGAAAGTACTGTCGCTGGTGATCAGTTGTCATGTGGGTTTCTGGTTTCTGTGACCATTTGAGCACTGATTGGGTGCCGTACCATCAGCCACGCTGGTATGCCTGAATTCCCTTCACGGGCTTTAGGTTTACCTTTATTTTTTAGGGTGTTGTCCTTACTTTCAGACGCTGTGCCCTATTTTGCGGCGGTGGACGGAGGCAATAAACTATTTTAAGTGCAGAGCACTTTAGGGGCTCGCCTTGTTGTCGTAGCTTGCTGTAATGGTTGGTGTCAAATGACTACCGCAATGGGCGGTGCCACGAGATAACGGGCCCAAGTGGGGCCTAGCGTTCTGTCGTATGGTGTCCCACGGAGGCATCGAAAACCAAGCAGTTTAAATAATCATAACCATTCAAAACTCGTGAAACGCTGGCGCGTGCCATGCATCCCCCCATTGTTTAGTGCAAAAAAAAAACTGCAGGTACATTTGAGGCAAGATATATATATATATAATTAACTGGCAGCACCTGCGTTCATTGAGTTAGGAACACTCGTTGGGTTGGTTATTGCGAAAATAAGTGAAAAAAAAGTACAGTGCAACGCCGGCACATGCGGGGGAAAAAAGCAAACACAAAAAGAACAGAACTCCCGCTGGCGCATTTTCAGGCATGGGCACGCGAGCACTGCGATGGCGGGAAATTTAAATTGCTTTGGGTGGTATCAGTGAGCATATAACGGTGCTGCAGCCCAATTTGGCGAATCATTTTCTATGCACTTCCATCAGCTTTCACGTTGAGTGGAACGGCTTTAATTTTTTTTTCTGCTCTCATTTCTCCTTTTTGCGGCAGGTCTACGTCAGCCAGACGGAAAATGTGACCGGCACGTCGAAGAACATCCGTGCCTCGAAGATGAGCTTTGTGGACCTGGCGGGCTCTGAGCGGGCGGCGGCCGTGAGCCGCAACAATGGAGCTCGGCTGCGCGAGGGCACCAAGATCAACCTGTCACTGCTAGCCCTGGGGAACTGCATCGACGCGCTCTCCAAGAACGGGGTGAGCCTTGCTTGCTCGTGTTGGGGCCTTCACTTTTGCATTTGTAATCTGTGGTGTTTCTCTAACAACGGATGGTGTTTCTCCAAGAAGAGACGGGGTTTCCCTAAAATGTATAGCATTTCCCTAACAGCCTATCAGATTTTCCTAATAATTCATGGTGTTGCCCTAAGACCAGATGGTGTTTTCCCAAGAATGTGTAGCATTTCCCTGACAGTGTATCACATTCCCCTCACAATTTATGGCATTTCTGTAAGAACAGTTGGTGTTTCCCCTAGAACGGACAGAAAGAATGTTTAGCATTTTCCTAACAATTTATGGTGTTTCCCCAAGAACATAGTGTTTTCCCTATACTAATGTATAGCATTTCCCTAACAATTTATATCGTTGCCCAAAAAATGTAGTTTCCCTGAAAACACATTGTTCCTGCAAGTATGTATAGCGTTTCCCTAACAGCGTATCACATTTCCCTAACAATTTGGGGTGTTTTTCCTAAAAATGTGCACTTTCCCTTAGAACGTGTGGTGTTTCCGCAAGGATGTATAGCACTTCCCTAACTGCAATGACACTTCTCCAAAAATTTATGCCGTTTCCCTAAGAATGCACAGAGTCTCCTTAGGAATGCATGGTATTTCTCCAGGAACATCGCGACGCATGGCCCAGGGGCGGTATTCTCGTAACTGTCCGTTTTGAAAACGTCTATTTTGAGTCCCTTTCATTGTGACGTACTTCCAGTTAGGCAGTGGACGTTGGCAGTAGCATACCTGCCAGGTTTCCCGAATTATCCGGGAGACTCCCGGATTTTGATGGTTTTGTACGATTGTATGGTTGAAACAAAAATCTCTCGAATACACACCCGTGTTTGTCTAAACCTTTCTCCCAGTCTAGCCACGTTGCGTTGGGGCTACCTGACAACCCAATCGCATCCTACACCACTGGACATCGTAATAACTTGTAAAGCATAGTTGGCAATGCACGCAAGTTCAACTGGTCAGTACCACAGAAACGCTGAATGCGAGAGGCATTTCAGCATGGTAAATAAAATTTGCCCCCAGTTCCGATCATCAAGTTCTCGCACAATCCGAGGTCAGTCGCGTTCTTTTGGCGAAGTGTAGCAGGCACGAACATTGTTATGCTCGGCAGTACTCCCAGGGGTTCTTAAAAAAGGTGGCGTCAGTCGCATCGAAGATTTAGCAGCTGACCAGTCGTGTAGCTCGTTAGTAGTTTGGACGAAACAGTTCAGCTCCTACTCTGTTGTGTTGTAGTGTTGTAACTAAATTAGAAATGCATGTAAATGTTAATCATTCCATTCTGCTGCTGCTAATTTTTGTATCCCTCCTACTTCGCCCCGCCCCCCCCCCCCCCCCCCCCCATCTCTTGGACTCTCCCTAATGCCATCTCGGCGAACCTGGCAGGTATGCAGTAGGTTTGTTGCGCTTGCGTTACGTCACTTCCAGTGTCTCACTGGGAAGGGGGATTTGTTCAGGGCTTTACAAAATGGCCTATAAAATTATGTCAATTACAATTTAATCAACGATTTTAATCAAATTCACGGTGCCCTGGGTGTGGTTGGCTCTTTCCTTTCCATGTGATGCCAAAATCGACTGTGCTGTTTAGAGAGTCTTCCCTAGTGCCCAGTGAGCGAGCAGTTGTGTACTGCCCGTGTTCCTTCAGTGAGGTTAAAGCGCGCGACGTGTATTTGAGCTGTCAGAGAGACATCCGCGGCCCTCCTTGCCTTTTCCAGGCGCAGCGGGTGCAGTACCGAAACTCCAAGCTGACGCACATCCTGAAGGACTCGCTGGGCGGCACCTGCCAGACCCTCATGATCGCGGCCGTCTCCCCTTCCAAACTCAGCTTCTCGGAGACGCACAACACGCTGAAGTACGCTGAGCGGGCCATGAAAATTCAACTGCAGGTGGGCCTACATTCCCTTTGACTCCTTCTTTCCCTTGTTGCGCGATATGTGTGGCACCTAGTGTGGCACCTTGGGCACAACATTTGTACGACGTTCTGATTGGTTCCGCGGGGTGATTTTTAACGGGGAAGCTGTTCAGCGAATCGTAATTTTTCGTGTCCTAAGTTAAAAATACCAAGAAATTGCCGAGTGCACGCACGTGAGCGTGAGCCTTGCGGCGACTGCACAGCAGTTAATGAAACCAAAAATTACGCCCATCTTCCCGCGAGGGAACCCTGATGTGATGCGACGCATCGGGGGGTTCAATTGGCGTTTTCATTAGGTTGATTCTCTAAATCGGGTGAAACGTGTTGTCAACGTGTATGATGCATTCCATCACATGCGGGTGTTCTCATACGCGGGAAGATGGGCGTAATTTTACTTTAGCGTTTGGAGTGACGCTGGTATTGGATTGTGTCACACCACTTGCTGGAGGGACCATCGCTTCCATCACGTCTTCATCGGAAGAATCGAGTCAAGCACGCAGTCATCAAGCAAAGTGACGCGAAGTCGAACGAGAGCGAGCGCTGACTGAACCGCCGCAGCGCGCTACCCGTTTTATAGTCACAGCGCCTGAAGGAGAGGAGACAGCGGAGGAGAGTCTCGCATGCGCGCACTTGCGCGACGGTAGTGGAGCGAAGCGAGCGAAGCGCGCGCACGCAGCTGTTGTTTATGATAATGAGACGGAGTGAGAGTGTTGCGCACAGCTGTCGGAGAGATGAGCGGAGGAGAGTCGCGCAGGTGGCGTGCGGACGCCGCCGACGCTGGAGGGACATGCCTCAGAGCAAGAGATGCGCCGCATCTAAAAAATTCTTAGCTGTCATGTGTGCGTGCCTTGCAACGACTGCCCAGCGTCCCCTGCCCACGTTTGTCGAGCCAAGTGTTCCCACATGGGGAGATTAGTGAAGATTGGCAAAAGAAAATAACTCTAGCGTACACCCTTCCAAGGTGATGTCTAATAATCATCACTTCAAAAAAAAAAAAATAAAGAAGCCCACACCCGTAGCAACAACGATGGAGTAAAGGTTGTTGCGGGCAGCCATGAAGCAGCAAATCGGCTGCAATCGCGGACTTAAACCGTCGTGATGGCCGTGAAGGTTGCGTACAGCTTCGCTACCTTCAAGTCTTGCCCATTAACATGAGCCTCCGTCATTTTTTTAGTCATTTTTTTTTTTTAACTGCTTGACATCTGCGCAGGAGGTTCAAACACGACTTGCAGCAACATGCTTGCCAGCTGCCACCGTATATGTTCGCTGATCATGAGATCACTTCCTGCGATGCAGCAGATATGCGCTGCGCACAAGTTTCAGATTAGGGAGCATAGTAATCGTCGGTGCTTTTATTTTTTTTATCAACTGTTCACTGAAACAAAAATACTTACCAAAAACTGCTGGGCCACTACTAGGCTGGGCCTGTTATATGAATAGGAAAATGTGGCGGCAATCATCGCACCAGAGAGTCAAAAGGTAATGAATTTGCAGTGTAGAATAAGCCGTAATAAGAATAATACGATGCTCTCTCAAAGAAACGAAAATGAAATTTCCTATACTGCTGGGTAAGTAGTGCCCTTTAACTGTCAATACAAAGCTAGTAGCAATTTTAGCTTCTATAGTGAAAGTATTCCGAGCCTTTGCTGCATAATAGTGCAGTAGTCATTGACCATAGGTATTGCATGCTACGGGAAGGTTAAAACTGCATTGCTAGCATTTGTAGTGTACCAGGCAGAAAATACAAGTTTATTAAAAAAGGATGATAACAGAAAAAAATCATTTTGTTAACACTGGGAATCTTCTTGTCACAAACAAGCATAAATATGAGTACTTGTAGGTCAGGTCATAAAGAATTGCTGGGAAGACTTAGTTAAAAATGCCATAGTGTGCAGAGCGCGTGTTTTTGAGGGTGAATGATTGGATCAAGTTTGAAATGCCCAAGATTCACAGCAGCGTGTCAGTTGACAATGAATAAGCTAGTAGAACATAACTTTGAAACTGAGTTATTAAAGTAAGTTCTATGTTTTCAAGGGAACGAAACAGGGAAACGCAAGTTTGGATGACATGTCTGGCATTGTTAAACACCGGCTGTTATCTCGACTGTGGTTTTGCCTACAAACCACAACAGTGGTAAGGTTTGTCTGGTACTGTCCTTGTAATTTTGTGGGCTTGTAATTCCGCAGGCCAAGAAAAACATCCTCAGCGTCAACGTGCACATGTCGATGTACAGTGGCCTCATCAACGACATGAAGCAGAAGGTGAGTCGTGTGGGGGGAGAAATAACTTGGTTGCCGAAGCACTGTGGTTTCGCGTAGCCAGGCGCCTTTTTTTCCTGTTACAGTCAAACCCCGTTAAGGGGCATACTGGTCTTAGAGCTATTTTTTTTTTATTTCCAAACCAATTTTAATGAAACTGCGCTGTATGATAGTTTTTTGTGCTGATTTCAAATCTGCCGTTAGATTTTGGTAAGTTGATTATATTTTGAGTTAATTAATGATTAATTGCCATTATTTTGAGTCACAGTTACAAAATAACCACTTCATACAGAATGGCAATTACCATGTGGCTAGGCAGACAAATGACTAAAGAATACAACGTAGGAAGAACTTTTTTGATTCAGCTATTTTTGGTCGTTTTACAACACAGTGAACTTCGCTCCTCCTGCGCTCTGCCAGAAATGGCTCGCAGGTGGTGCCAATTGAACGCAATAATAATTTTCCAAAGCCTCCATTTGAAAAATTTGCTTCCAACATTGTATTCTCCACACATTTCGGTATCAGAAGCAAAAAGAATTACAGTTGTACCTGCTCTGGGTGCCAAGATATCCGAGGACGAAATGCTAGCTTTGCATTGCATGAAAAGTGCCATTTCACCATCGAATTCTGCGCTAACTGAGCTGCAGAGTGCACTTTGAAATGCTATTATAATATAATAACAACAAAATATAGTGCCTTTTGATGAGGAAATTTACAAACTGATAGAATAATGGCCGTGGAGGCTGAAAATGCCATTTTTCAGAAATCGCTTTTTTTTTACCGTTTTTCGGCCCCAAAGACCCAACTGCTCCCTTAAGTCTAAAACATGCTGTTGTGGCTCAGTGGCTGTAGTGTTGATGAACGGCTGTGCCTGAGGACGTTTTTTAGATGAAGGCAAAAAAGCAAAAACTCTCAATCGAGACTTGGGCGCACGCTGAAGATCCCCAGGAGGTCGAGATTAATCCGGAGCCCTCCACTATGGCTCACCTCATAGCCCACGCGTAGCTTTGGTGTGTTAAACCCCCAATTTGATTTTTAATTCCACCTCGGAGAGGATTACTTGCATGAGCGAGACTTCAATCTGACGGAAGCCCCTTTAACCAGTCGAGTAGTGCGTAATACCATTAATCAAGAATGCATGCATGGTCAAGTGGTCCCTGCTAAGCACACTCTCTGTGCAATTGGGAAATGAAACAAATCCCAAGCACACAAATCAAGATTTTTACCTGCAAGAGCTCAGACGTCTTGGGGGCTGATGTGCAACCTTCTCACTGATCGGAAGTTACTACTGCAGCTTTGGAACGTATGTCGTGGTGGAGGTTACATCTCTTGCGATTCTGAGTACCCTTGAGGACTTTCAGGTAGGGGTGTGCGAATACCGAATAGTAACTTTCGAATCGAACTAGGAAAATAGAAAAAAAAAATCGAATCTTTTCGAAAATCCTATTCGAAGATATCCAAATCTGTCCCTTGTCTGCAAAACATAACCCCCTTTATTCTTATGTTGAATTAATACACTTCGTTTGATTTGATTTGAATTGATATTTGGCTTTTTGTTTATACGGGCCTCGATTTTTCGTTAGTTTTTGTGCAGAAACAGAAGCTAGTTCGTGCGTTTGGGAGTCGGGATGTCTGTTTTCAACCAGAAGAACGACGCACTTTTCAACTCTCATTTGCAGCAGTCGAGCACTATGAGGCGAGACCTCAGTAGTCTGAAGAGGACGCGATACGCATTTGAAAAACAAATTATACTGGAGTTTCTGTACCACAATTATAGGCAACGCGTAGGCAAGTCTGAACCTATTGATTTTAAATTAATGGAGGCGCTGTCGCAAACAACGAAAGCGGCTGTGATTGCTTTACCGGAAGCTGCCCTAACATGTCGCTTGACAACAACAACACGAAGGAAAGATCGACGCAAGCGCAGATTATGCCGCACAGCGAGATAAAATTTACTGCCTTTACAAGGCGCGCTTGTCGAAAGCACGGTCTACTACAGATTCTACTGTACGAAAAATCGAATACAGTTGAACCTCACTATAGCGAACACTACTATAGCAAATTATCGGATATAGTGAACTAAATACGAAGTTTGTTTGGTCTTGCTTCATTTTAGTGATGCCTATTCTTTTTATAACGGAACTGAAACTGTGAGGGCTGCGCGATATCGGCTATAACGAGGAAATATTTGGTTCCCATGAGGCCCAAAACCCGACAGCTAGCGTATTAAAAGCAAACTAAACGCTGAGCCGACTGACTCTGTCGGAAGGTCGGCGAGCCGTGCAGTAGCGCAGTCAAAGCCAAGTCATCTCTTCCTGGCATCGCACAAAAACGCCACAGAAAATGGGCGAGGATGCACAGGGGAGGACAGCATTTTCGAAGTGATTTTTCTACTAAATAAATTCGCGTAAACGCACTCAGTGGTCGAAACATGGCCTATGGACTCCGCACTACAATTTGCACTAGTACAGTCTACGCTCGTTACAGCGGATCCGGCAACAACGGACTTTCGGTTACAACAGACCATTTCTGTTGGTTTGCCTGGTCCCCATGCATTTTAAATGGAGTCCACTCCGCTCATAACGGACCCGGCTAGAGCAGACTATCGGCTACAACAGACTAAATTTTAGGGAAAAATTGTTTCGACTGAATGTTTATAGCGGACGTCTGCGGGGCCGGCACCCAATATACTTTTTTTTTTTTTGTTTATTTTGGCAAGAAAACTGTTATGTCTGGCAACATTGCTGACAGCCGGGTCGTTGGCGCAGCCAAGCCAAGCCAGTGCCAGTGGCTTTTTTTTTGTGCGACCAGCGGCATAAGCGGCAGGGTAGCTGATTTCACTGTCGGATAAATTAAGCGTAATTAACACTGTTGAGCATGGGGAAAAACAGGCCGACATCGCCAGAAGTACAGGCCTGTCTAAGCAGATGGTCCGCTCTACCGTCAAGAACAAGGCCGCTGCTGATAAACGCAACTCCGGTGAGATTGAAAACAGGGCTATCGAATACTCAAAGTTGTGCACCCGGAGGCGAGTCTGCCCTCGTCAGTTTTTTTATGTAATAAAGAACTCGGGTTCAGTGAAGTTCGGTCTTTATTATTCCCACGCATGCATCGTTCCCGTTCCGTTCGGTGAAAAAAAGTAAGAAATGCCTCAAGTATGGGGGTTGTTTCCCATCCAGTGTGCAATCTGCCAGTAACTGTGCGCAGTCCTACTGGTCTATCTTCCGATTTCACAGCTGTCCGTCATGGGATTATTTCATTACAGCTGTTTCAGTGACGAGACTAAAATCGTTAAAAATGTGGAAGCTGCCTCGGGGGAACGTCAGGCAGCGATCCGGTTTGATTGACGAACTGTTTCGGGGAAAACCTGCCTCATCGTGGAGGGATTTAAAAGAGCCTAGCTAATTCAGATGGCCATGACTGATGTTTTATAGCTGGTTAATAATAGCGCCTAGTTATATTCTTGCTTTATTTGCTCAGCTTATCATGCGTCTTTACACGCTTGACCGCATGCGCCAGGCCTTTTGCAAGTGCCGGTGCGAAGCTTTGGAAACGGTGTTTACGCGATTTTTCGGCCTTGCGCGAACACTGTGCAGAGGTGCTGCAGGCGTGCAGAAAGAACAAAGTGTATGTACTATGCATATGCAATATCGTCAAAGTACCCACTTTAGGGCTCATCCTCCCCCCCCCCCCCCCCCCCCCCCCCCCCCCCCGTCGGATACTGCATACTTCGGCTACAGCGGACGTTTTTTTCCGGATTCAGAGGGTCCGTTGTAACGGGCGTAGACTGTAATCCCGCAATGTTTACAAATCACTTCAGTGCCCCTTTAACACGTCCTTCCAGCTGGTGGAACCCCAAGATATATATATATTTTTAACCCGTCCTTCCAGCTGGAACCCCAATATATATATTTTTAACCCATCCTCCCAGCTGGAACCCCAAGATATATATATGTTTTTTTTTAATTTGTCCTTTTAGCTGGAATGTGTCCAGCGGAAGCTCGAGGTGTCGGAGGGGGAGAAGAAAGTGGCCCAGGGAAAGTGCGCCACCTACGAGGCCAGGGTGTCCGAGCTTGAGGCCAAACTCCGAGAGTCGGACGCCCGCTACGAGGCACTAGTTCGGGCTTGCTCAGCAGGAGGTGCGACAGCCGGAGTCGGCAAAGTCAGTGCGGGCGAATTCGAAGTGGGACCGCTGTCCGTCACTCCACAGCTGTGCCTGGATGTGACTGGAGATTCGCCCACCGCTGCCGCACTCGCCCAAGCGGCCGAGTTTTACATCAAGGCCGCCCACAAGATATACAATAAGCGGGCCCAGATCATCGAGCAGATCTGGGATCAAGAGACCATCGTCCGCACCACCCTGGTAAGTTCAGTGGTCAGCGAACCTGTTTGAACCTGTTGCTGTTTGGTTAATCGGTTTGTGACTGTCGGTGGAGGGCTGGGAAAGGAGCTGGAGGGGTCGGGGAGGTAGGCGCTCTTGACCGAGGTAGTTGTATGAGAGAAAGAAACGAGCAGATCTACAGCAAAGCTGTAATGGACATGGAGCAGTCGTGAAGGTGTGCACCTTCAGGACCCTATTGAACGGTGGTTAAGGCGAGGTAGTTTTTTTTTTCCCTCGTATGTGATAGACACCAGCTCATCTGTGTGGGCCTCCCACTATTCCGTGTTTAAACAGCGCTAGTTTCATGTGGAGTATTTTGGGAGATAATTTCAGCACGTTTCAATTTTCAGCTCACTACATAGTTCAGGTCGCAAACAGACATTTTGGGAGATAATTTCAGCACGTTTCAATTTTCAGCTCACTACATAGTTCAGGTCGCAAACAGACATTTTTAAAACAGACAACACACTCGGCTCCCTCGAATTGCAAGAAAGTGCTGCAAACGGAGGCACGCCTCAGGGTGCGATAATGTCGCCGCTCCTGTTCAACATTGCGATGTTGGTTCTCCTAAAAATTTTCAATAGCGTTGAAGGTGCAAAACATACGATATACATGGAAGACATCACAGTATGGACAATAATGGAAACTGGCCATAATGCTTCAGAGCGTGCGCCAGATTATGGGGAGTTGCGCAGCTTGGTAAGCAAAGTTAATCAAAAATGTGGTGGCCATTGAGTGTGAAAGGCAGTGCATGTGTCTATGTTCGGGGTTCGTGAAATGAAGTTTTGGACTCATTGAAATGTTACGAAACGCTGAGTTATTGCTGGTGGCTGTTGGCTGTTTTGATCCTTGGTTCAGGGCGTTGTGTTCACGCTGGCCATAAGGAAAGCAGTGTGAAGCACCAAACATTTGTGCTGTGATCTGCTGCCACTTTAATTCCTCCCACGGTCCATCCTTGCGCAGATCAAGGAGAACTGGCGGCAGCAGATCGCCACCACCTTGAGGATCCTCCAGGGCACTTCCGAGGAGGCGGCTGCCAAGGTGAGCGCCAGCGTTGCGCTTGTCTTTTTGACTACAGTGTCCACTGATCACCGTTTTCAGGCCACGCTTTGCTTGAACGACTCATGTGAGCGGTCGGTTTCCTCTGTGGTCCTTGGCAACCTGTGTGCTACTTGAGAACTTGGCGTTCGCCTTTTTTTATCGATTTATGTCAGCTCAAACATAACTCTTACTCGAATAAGGGAATGTCCGGCATCCTGCCGTGTACCTGTAGTGACAAGTTGAGGGATAAGTTTTATTTCAATGTAGTTAAAAAATGGAAGCAGACTGAACGCTCTAATATCGTCGTCTTGTTCTGCGCTTAGCGAGAGGATGGAGTCATGTTCATCTCCACGCACAGAAACAAAGCCTACCAGTGGAGTAAATCGGAAAGGCAATGAAACTTAGGATGGTGGGAGGAATTGGTGCAATTGGAAATGGTCTGTCATTGCAAAAGGTAAGCCAACTAAGGCTCGCGATTGCCGTTTGGAGAGTGTAAATCCATGAAACTTGACCAGCGGGCCGTTTTGGAGTTAATTTGTGGTGTATGGGACATTGGCACTACAGTAAGTAATAGGCTAACTTTTATGTGACTGTAACTGGTGTCTTGTTGTCTCTAAAAAAAACCTCCTGGGTAGTGGTTTTTTTTTTTTTTCCATTTCGACATCTCATTGATGTTGTGTTCACAGGCATTGTTCGTAATTGTAAGGAAAACACAATTTGTAATGAATGCCTAGTCACCTTCATCAATCACGCATGTGACGTTTTTACTGTCAGATGATGGAATAATGTTTCACAAACACCCCTGTCTTCTTCAAACTGTGTATTTTCTTTTCAGAGACCTGATCCAAAATATGAAATGCTGCTTTTTGTCAGTCTTTTGCGACAAAGAGAGAGTGAACTAACATGTACACGAAGTAAATTTTCACGTACATGCTGATGTTGTAGCAAAGGGAAGTCCTCCAAAACATTTATTACAGTACAAAGGCCTACCCTGCTTAGTTGGTGCTACAAAAAATGAATTCTGCTCGTGCATGCACGCTTTTTGGTGAGTTTTTTTTTTTCCAAAGAAAATATCAGTGCATAAAAAAACGAATGCACTGGTTCCAATTCTTTCATCTATCATCGCCTTTTTTGCCTCTTCCTTTCTTCCTTAAGTGACATATGGGTAGTGTGGAGCCCCGACATTTGTTAGGGATCCCTGTGGCTGTTCCAAAAGGCGGGCTTTTACACGAAGAGGGTGTCTACAGTCGGAAGATTCCCGCTCGTACCAATGTGGCCTCTTCGTTCCTTTTTGCATTGGCAGGACTGCGAGAAGCTGGACAACTTCCTCCAGTCCCAGGCTGCCAAGCGCCTTGCCGCCAAGGAACGCCTCGAGGTGCTCGACAACGAACGGCGGACCAACTTCGAGTGCTGCCAGGAATTGTTTGACAAGGCCTCTGCGGATGGTTGCCTGCAGGTGGGTACCGGTTTGATGGATGCTGGGGTAGTGTTTGTGCAGAAGCCGGGGTCACTTCATAGTCTGTTTACTGAAATTTGGGCGGCACTGTCGTTTTAGACTTCTGCCACCTATGAGTGTGGCTTTGCGCTGAAGGGCCCAAAGCGTTCAACCCCAAATTTGGCTAGACTCGGTCTTTTCTTTAGCTTTGACGAGTAGCCACAAAAGATGAGTGTACCATAAGTCTGTAGAACACCCTCCCCCCCCCCCCTCCCTTGAGTTGTGGATAAGAAACCAGGTTAAAGGTAGGGGGCACTCATTCAGGATTTCTGCGAAATACAAGATGATGGGTGGACTTTTTTTTTTCCTCAAAGAATTTGATGATGGCAGGTCATAGTGGTGCACAGAATGATCAAAAACTTTGTTGGAGCAAGTCTAATTACTCTGTAATCCATCAAATCACTCCTCGGAGTTGGTATAAAAAAACTGGATGCAGCAACACAGCCAGTGTTGTGTGGGGGTGCCTGCTCGCAAAAAGGCGGCAATTTCAAGTTGCCAAAACCAGGGTTGCTCAATATGCACCCATCCCGAAACTCCCCGTAGGCCCCTTGTATCAAAAAATTGTCCACGATTTGCCCCCCTTCACAGGGGTAAGCATGGAGCAAGTACGTTAAAGTAGTACTCAAGTGTCACAGCTGCTGCTGTAAGTCATAAAAAAAAATGGAAACATAAGTAAATATTACGTAATTTGTTTTATAATTTGAAAAGCAGGCTGTATTTTATTAGGTTCTGTCATTGAGCAAATTTTAGCAAATTTTAGTGTTTTCCTCATACACTGTCCCCCTCACTGCCCATACACTGTCCCCCTCAGCTTCAACAAACCATGGGCGCTTGCCCAGCCGGGATTCTGAACTTCGCAACTGGTGTAATTTGGAGAACTCTGGCCAGAACTAGGTTGGGAGCACTTGCTGGCAAATGTTCAGTACTGCCCCTGACAGTGGGAATGGGCTCGTGAAGTTCAAAGATGGCCACCGTCTTTGTTGCCGCCTCCACGCAGCTGGTGGAAGCGGAGCTGCCAAGCCTGGAGCGGGACGTGCAGCTGGCGGAGGTGTCGGGGCGCGAGCGCATGTTCGCCTGCCTGGCAGAGCTGCTGGGCCAGAAGTGCGAACACTGGGAGGCCCTCAACGGTAGCGCCCTGCCGCACCTGCGCAACCTGTATGACATTCTGGACTACCGCAACTGCTGCAGCAGCGACCAGCGCGATGCCCACGCAGCCGTCGTCAAGAAGGTGGGCACACACCCGCACCCTTCAGTGGGGGCGTAACTAGACACCCTTTGTTCAATTACTCCTTTTCCTATGACTCCTTTCCTTAAACAACTCCCCTTTGCTCAAGGGCACCACTTTTAACGACACCCTTTGCTCAACGACTCCTTTTCTTCAACAACACCCCAAGGACACCAATCCCTTTCGGTCATCTACTTCCATTCGACGACACAGTTTCGTTCATTGACACTTTTGTACATTCTGACACCCCTTTGTTTGGCAACGCCCCCTTTGATCAACAACTCCCCTTTGTTCACGGCGCCTGTCTGTGTCCAAGAGCATTTTTCTAAGGCTTCTAGTATAGTTGAATGGCTCCCATGAATAGATAAGGTGGTACATACGCGCTGTGTGCAAGTTTCAAACAATTTTTAAAGGATTTCCTTTCATATGTGAGAATGTAAACATGCTATAAGGACCAACAACGTGCCCTTGCCAGTGTGTGTACATTTTGAAAGTCACCACAAGCTTGTCCTACAAGTAGCACTTGTAAAACCAAAGTTGCCCACCTTGTGCAGGGGCTGTTTTACTTTTAAGATGCGAGGTGGCGTCGCCTTCCCATCGGGCAGAATCAAGTTTCATTGCGCACTTGATAGCTGGTCATGATGCAGCACTCACTCGGTCAGCTGTGTCTGCGTCGGATGAGTTACTAACCCTCGATTCCCTTCGCACCCACCCTAACCTCCCTCATATTCCACTTCTCCATCTTCGGTCAGTTCCGATGATAATGGTTGTGTCGTCATGTAGCGCCCTCTCTCTCGGTGCTCATTGGCACCACCCTCACAAGCTTTCTTCTCAATGAATGGAGGCAGTACAATTTTTGTATTGCAATATGCAGACCTCTCAAGGTGGTCCAAGGGAAGGGATTGTAACATACGTATGCAGCATCAGCTCGAGCAAGGGGGAAAGGAGAGGGTGCCTGCAATTGTTAGCACTGCACCGAGTGTGTGACGATTCTCGTTCGTAAATGCCTCAGTGACTGTGTTGGAGGACACAAGAGCCAGTTCGGGACCTTGCAAAAGTTTTCTCTGCCCCCTCCTCCTCTCTGTCTGTCTGAACGACGTCCTCCGACCGCTGTTCTGCATTGAAAGACAGCTCATTTCATTGAAGTCCTCTGGCAAGTGACGCGTGTGCAAGCGACGACGTTGTCTCTGCCCAGGCGAAGGGCCCCGGCGTGACATGGGCGGACGAGCAGCAGCCCAAGGACTCGTCGTCTCTGAGCCTGGGAAGCCTGCTGTCTGCTCCGGACTGGCGCTTCCGTGCTACGGTGCGACGCAAGTCTGCCGCCCCTCTGGCGATTGCCAGCACAGTGGGCAGTGACGACCCATTCGAGCAAGGTGCGTGACCCGCTAACTCTCTTTTGTCAACTAACTTTTGCCAACTAACTTTTGTCAACTAACTTTTGCTAACTCTCTTGCTAACTCTCTTTTGCTAACTCTCTTTTGAGGATGACAGATCTGGGCACTGCACTCTGAGAGACGCGCCCCACAATAGAATTCAAAGTAGCCACTCTCGGTGTTCATGCAATAACAGATGGCTGCAGTGCTTCGCCGATTGGCTCGTCAGCTCCGCCTAAAAAACTGATCTCACCCGCCGCAGTGGCTCTGTTAGAACTGTGCGCAGACCTTCCGTCCAGTCGTGGAGAGAGCCCACAGAGGGACGACAGAACGGCCGGGCGCAGGAAAGGAAAAGCCATTAAGAGGCGCCTCTGGCCGTAACGGGACACCGCGACTGGAGGGAGGGGCCGCTCGCGAAATTCGGGGAAGCGAGGGAGCGGCCCGGCTCTTGGTGACCGCGAAAGCGGAAAGCAAGGAGAACGACTCGGAGGGGCCCACGGACGAGCATCGTTTCGGCGACTGCTCGAATTGGCTCCAACGAGAAGTGAATAAACAGTTTGACGAACGAAATATCGAAGTGCTTCTTCTGGGTTAATTCAAAAACCTGCAACGACAGGAGAAGTATATCTCTTACAACAGGCTCAGTGGCTAGGACGCGGGTTCGATTCCCGGCCGCGGCTGCCGCTTTTCTGATGGCAGCGAAAAGCAAAAAACGCTCGTGGGTTCGAAATTTTGGCGCACGTTAAAGATCCCCAGATGGTCAAAATTGATCCGGAGCCCTCCACTACGGTGCGCCTTATCGCCTGTGAAGCGTCGGTGCATTAAACCTCGTAATCAATCGAAAAACTGATCTCGTACGTCTGACCCCTGGCCCCATTGTTTCGACCTGGAAGCTGGAATACTTCCACAGCACTAATAGTGATGCTGGAGCCTCATCTATACGGATTTGTATTGCCATGGCTTCTCATTCCAGAAGTTATTTACAGCAGTATTTTGCACTGCTCGCTTTTTTTTTTTTTTTCCTAAGTGTTGATATCTTCATGTTCTGCGAGCGTAGTGTCATATCTGCAATCATTGTTACGAACCAGTTTGGTTTGTTAAAGCAACAGAGTGGGCCCGAGTAGCTTCTTCTCTCTTCTAGTTTCAAGTCCGTGCTATTTTTTTCTTTGCCCATAATAGAGGGACTGTAATATTCGACAAAATGTGACTGTAATATCTTTTAAGTTGACGGACTAAATTTAGGGGAAATCCCCAGATTTGTGTTGTGTTGTCCAAAGTAGCAGGTTAAAAAAAATCCTGTGTTTCTATTTTTGAGGTTTCTTGCGTTGCATTTTTTTTTTAATTTCGGGGACCAGGTACCAGAAGAACCTTCGTATGTCAATTTTTGTCGCATCTCGGCAGGGGCAAAGTGTTTTTCCGCTACAACCAGAGGGGACAGCTTTTTTTGGTTGAGCTGGGAGATCGCCTTTTGTAGCTGGGGACCCAATACCACTGGTGTGCGTGTGTGTGTGCTTTCTGACAACGCTCACACCCCTCTCCTTTCGATTCAATTTCCAGGCTTCTCCGGCGAGGCAACATTTGTGCGGTTCCCGCACGGCTCTCCGCACCCTATGCGCGCGCGTGCACCCACTGCTGCTACCAACTCGAGGGCGGTGCCGCAGACACCAGTTGCACCCTCCTGGGGTCCCGCATGCGGCACCCGTTCTTCACCCTACCGCACACCGCCGTCGCCGTCCGTTTGCACCCCCCTCGGCGGAGGCTACGCTGCTGTGAACGAGACGTTCGTCGCCGAGACGCCTAGACAGCGAGCGGTCTTCCAGCCCGGTTGGTGGTGTCTGTCATTTTTGCGACCTCATCGTCGTCATCACCAGAGTGTTGGTCTCGAGAGGCCTGTTTTGTGGACTTCTAAACCGTAGAGTTTCATATTAACACACACTAGAGGGAAATCTGGCGCCACCGTCTAGCGGAGCCGCGCTTCAGTGAGCGTGCTGCATGTACCAGGAAGGCACGTTCCACTTGTCCTTGGCGTGGCTTGTAAACAGGCTGGAAAGTTGCCTCTGGCTGCAAAAAAAAAAAAAAAAACTCTAAAAGATCATTCAAATTTGTTTCGGTATTATAAAATTGAATTTCCGGAAAGATTTATTTGTAAGTGATTATTTAGAAGCTTCATGCAAGATGAACACGAAAAAGATGTTACCCTTTTTTGGTGATTTTTGCTTCGAGTCAAAAAAGAAGCCATGTGGCTAGCCAAGCCAAGTAGGCGAGGAACGTTGCTAGCTGCAATGGCGCCGCCCACCATGGCCTGCGACTACAGCGCCAGATTTCCATCTAGTATTGTATTTACTCGTGTAATGAACCCACTCGCGTAATGAACCATCCCCCACTTTTCTTCTTGAGAATTTACTTTTTTAGTCACTTTTAATGGAAAATGCAGCGAGAATATGCTTTTAACTCAACATGGTTGCTGATACCGTAGACTATCGCAGTAACTTGATATCGCGCTACTGTACATACAGAAATGCTAAAAACTCATTCCAACAAAAAAATCTCAACTTTAGCCAGGGACGCGTGCACGAATGCCGTGGCTCACAATTTAAAAATTGCGCGCTTGCGGAGTGCCACCTGCTGAACCGAAAACAAACTTTCTTCAAAAACGTTGCTGCATGCGAACAAAGCACAACATGTACTCCGCACTCCTTCCCTGTTCGTTGCTGTTCTGGCTGGTTCTGGTAGCGTGTGAACAAGGCACTAAACGCACTCCTCTGCTCTTGATGTTCCGCGACTTTGCCATTACGCTCCGTGGGTTTGTTGTTTAGCTGTGTTCTGACCTTTTTTTTTTTTTTTTGTGCTCCTTGTGCGCGCCGTACGATGGGCCAGTGCATGAGCTACACAGCCGGTTTTAAACTGAAGGTGGTGAAGCATGCATTGATGCACATGGAAACCGTGCGGCTGGGCGGTACTTCAGTGTTGACCCACTGCGTATACGCTACGGGCGAAAACGAGGTTTTTTGTCGGTGAATAGGGATCGCCGTGTGTTTCGTGGGCCCAAAACAAGGGAAGTTTCCAGTGTGGGGAAAGTTTTGAAGTGCCACGCCACGGAGGACTGTGCGCTGCGGGCCGACAGCTAATGTGAGGCGGAAAGTCTTCAGTAAGGGCGACAGCTCCATGGCGAGTGGGATACCACTAGCATGTTCGGTATAAAAAAAAAAGATTAATCACACTGACCTACGTGTTTTTACGAAAATGGCAAGGCCCTGACAGTGCTTCTCTTGGCAACTTTATTGTATGAAATTTCGACTTTTAAAACTGTGGCAATTTTTTTCCCCGCATAATGAACCCTCCCCCAATTCATGCTGAATTTTCTTGAAAGAAAGTGGGTTCATTACGCAAGTAAATATGGTATATATTAGTATGAAACTGTTCTAAGCGGTCTGGTCTCGTGTCCGCGAAGTCTTTCATTTCATCCCTTCACATGGGACTTCTATCTTCTCCGCTAACAAAAACCTGTTTGAGAAAAAAGCTGCCATTTTCTGTTTTTGACCCTTCTGCATATATCGCATGTGTTGTGCAAAGCATAAAAAGCAGCATAAGGAGGCTTTGATGAAGAGAAATTAGTTTTTAAATTATTTAAGTTATCTGTTTATTATTCACATATAATATTGTGGGAATCGTGGAGAACCGCGACCTCCGATCCCGAGCCAGCGCGCGCTTCGGGAGAGACGCTTGTGCGCTGAAACCGGTCCGGCGCTCTGCTGGTTCGTCGGCGTCCCCCCGAGAGATGGCGCCACCGATGTGTGCGGGGATAGGCGCGCACGGGAGTCGGGGAGACTCTCGTCGGAGACCCGGTCGGGACGAGATCGGCGGAACATGGCGGCGATTGCGGATACCATGCCTCTCAGGTCATGTGGGATATACGTGAGGTTCCTCGGGGCGACTTAGCCAGTCCTGGCGTAAGCCACCACGCTAGCTCCCGGCGTGTCAACCACGCGGGCTCGCGACCCGCCGCCATGTTGGAACAAGGCCTACGCACCTCCCGTTTCGCAAGCGGGCCGCGACTGCGGTGCTCGGAGGTATCCTACTGACTCACCGCCTGGTGCGTGTAGGAAGGTTTACGCATTTGCCGTCACGGCTGTATCGGGCATCATAACTGTCTGCCTGCAACCGACTGGCGCGAGGCGTTTCGTCCGAAGTCTTCCGGACAAAGGGTAGCGGGCTACGACTGCAGCAACGCATTTCTCGGGGAGCTAGCAACCTCGCATTCGTCTGAATACGAGCCCCACGTTGGGCGCCATGTGGTATATACGAGGGGTTCCTCGGGGCGACTTAGCCAGTCCTGGCGTAAGCCACCACGCTAGCTCCCGGCGTGTCAACCACGCGGGCTCCCATGGCTACGGCAGCCCAGCGAGGTTCGCCGATACGAGAACACAGTAGACAGTAGTGCCGAAGCACAGCCGTTTATTTGGGGAATCCCAAAGCATGCGAGCACAAGGCTCGACGGCGTTCACGAATCACGCCGTCCGGGTCGTGACCGCGAACGGGAGGCAGGCACTCACGGCGCGCGACAAACAAAGCTCCCACCTGAGATGCATGAATCCATCACCGCCGCGTTCCGCCGATCTCGCCCCAACCGGGTCTCTGACGAGACTTGCCCGACTCCCCTGCGCGCACGCTCGCGCCGCCCGCGCCAGCGCGCCTATGCCCGCATAGATCGGTGGTGCCATCTCTCGGGGGACGCCGACGAAACAACGCAGCGCCGGACCGGTTTCAGCGCACAAGCGTCTCTCCCGAAGCGCGCGCTGGCTCGGGATCGCAGGTCGCGGTTCTCCACGATTCCCACAATATAAACAATAGAGAATAGATAAGATATATTTATTTATTGCTTGTAAAACTTGTTACACTATGTGTTTTCACGAGATGGTAACAGGCGTGTCCGGCCGACATAATCAATTATGAGGAAATTTTTATATACCGTATTTTCGCGCATATAACCCGCCCCTGCGTATAACCCGCGCACCAACTTTCCGTCAATTAATTCCCCATGTGTCACTTGCATATTTTATACCTAAAAAGATGGACCAAAGCTACTACTAAAGCGAAGGCGGGGAATTTGAGTTGCATTGGTTGGTAGCAGTGAGCGGATAATGGCGCCACAGCTCATTATGACGAATCACTGCTCTGCACTTCTGACAGCTTTCACATTGAGTGGAATGGCCTTAACTTTTTCAGTGTCTCCTCGGCTGGACGTGGCCGGGACAAGAACAGCCGGTCCATCCGTAAGGAAGTTCATGTCTTACCGGCCGTCCAGCGTCTTCAAGGAAAACACGGGCATGAGGACAAACCACGGTGGGTTTTGGCAGTGGTCAGTGCTGCACTGTGTGACATAGCGCTTAACAAGATGGATGGCGGCATGCTTGTGTCTCAAAGGGGCATTCGCTGGGTACAGCATGTTGCTGGGCTAGTTGGTACTATACTCGGTGACAACTTAAAGGAGCACTGACACGAAAATTTCATTTTCCACTTTTATTGTTTTTATCGATGCTTAATGGTCTGGCGAACCCGAAACAGCCCTTCAAATACTTCAGCGCGCGATAGTTAATTACATTGAACGGCCTGAAAATCGTTTGTTTCAAATTCCCGCGCTTTCATCCCGAACGGCGCATATGACAGACTCCCGGACAGACGTCACCGCTTTGTGCGGACGTCACCGGCGCCCGCTTGAGAGGGTGTTGCGCCCGCTCGCCGCTCGTGGGGTCGCGCGCGTGAAGGGACGTCACGAGTTTTTGACGAGCGCTGTCGCGTCACTTCTTTTCCGCTCTTGGATTGACGTCACGCTGATGTCCATTTGCTGAGTGCCGCTCCGCGCGCTGCTCCGTCGGCGCGATAAATGAGATCCAATTGAACTACGTTCTTCGTGTCGCAGGCCGCTCATATTTCAGCCAGGGTATTATGTTGAGTGAAGGAAGCGAACTGTGCAATAATATTAACGCCGAAAATTGGTGTCAGTGCTCCTTTAAGAACGGCACCGGAAGTTTCCACTGTGCCTTATCACCGTAGCCGGATGTTTCTCCGCGCTGCGCAAGTAGGGCGTTACTGGGAATATTTTGAACATGGCGCGAGCCGTTCCCGTGATTTTTTGGACTTAATATGCTTATAAACGACTCCAGTGATGACAAACTGCGTGAGACAAGGCAGACGATATCGCGCATTCATAGCAAACCCCTTTCAAAACGCGCGCGCACTGACGTCACGAGTCCGGCGCTTTGGCGGAGTGATACACTACATGAGGTGGTGCCGTTCTTGAGCTGTAATCGAGTATAGTCTCGTCTTTGTACTAGTACCAGTACAAAATCCTTGTATTGCAAAGTACTTGTGCTAGTACTTGCCTTTGTACTGGTCTTGGCATTGACGCGGAATTTTTTCTACTCTTACAATGCATTCACTGGTATTGTGGTTGTGTGTAGAAGTGCCTATACTTTCAAGTTGTGCCCGAGCATAGAGAAAAAATCTGGCATTGTGGTAGGCTATTGATATGGGTAATGGTGGCTTTGGATTGGAACTTGGTGGTTTAGAAAAAGTATTACAGACTGGATTCTTGGACTTACAACGTCCAAGAATCCAGTCGTCATCGACGTCCTCTTTTTATGAGAGTGTGCGTCTGTGTGGATGGCAGAACAATGACCATGCTAGATCACTGTAATTGGAATTTCTGTGCTTATGCCAGTCTGAACACTGGTAAGGGGATAAACAGGCCAGTTGCGAATGTTCGGTTCATGCTTACACAGGAGCTTTCATGCATCCATTGAGGAGGGGGGGGGGGGGGGTCTTAAAACAATTTCTTCTAGTTTTCAAGTAAACCTTATGATAACTTGTCAGTCTTGCTGCTTTTTTCCCATCTATTTCAAATATGCCAATATTTTTTCACTTGGTCACTATGTTTCCAAGGTGATTAGAGATAATGAGCCACTTTTGGTCAAACGATAGACAAAACAGTGTTGGTCATTAGTCTTAATATATATTCCAATATTATGAACCCTGGTGAACGCAATAGTCGAAGCAGTTTTTTGATGCATCGCTTGGAACTAATTTTATGGCTCATTAAACTTCAGTGTTCAAAATGGGCACTCAAAATGGTTCCTTGATACTGGTGCCACCAAAGTTTAATGAGCTGTAATATTAGTTGCGAGCAATGCATCAAAAAACTGCTTTGGTGATCGCATTCACTAGGGTTCATAGCATTGGAAAATGTAAATATTACAGTTTTATGACCGACACTGTTCCGTCTAGTGTTTGACCAAAAGGCTAATTATCCCTAATTACCTTGGAAACATATTGACGAACTGAAAAAGTAACAACCTATTTGAAATCGGTTGGGAAAAAGCAGCAAGTCTGAACAAATTTTTCTTGAAAATTAGACATTTGTTTAAGACTAGGGTTGCCACCTTTCCCCGAAAAGAAACCCTGCCTTTTGAGGAAGGGGGGAGGGGAGCGTGGTATATAGAATGTTTAATTTGTGTTGAAAAAAAGACTCCATGTTTTTGACATCCAGTGCCATTTCTTGTAGCGTTTTCTTAGAGAGAAGTCAACATAACATTTGCACTGAAAGTGATTGAGAGCTTGATTATTGCTCTGTATGTGCTTCACTGCAAAGTAATCGCCGCAATTGCTGACCGCGGCAGCAGCATTTCATTGTTTTGTTGCTCCCTTAGGTCCCCCTCCATCTCAAACAACGCGCTCACCCACGTATTTCCTCTGCTCGCGTGTCTTTGCGCAGCTTGTCGACACATATTTGTCATCTTAGTTGTTGAATTGACTCTTATAAAATGCCAAAATGGGCATAATCACAGCATAAGGGCCAAAAAGCTGGCCAATGACGGCCGGTTCCAAGTACGAACCGGTAACCGGCCCACTGTTTAAAAAAACTGTCGGGCCGGTCCAAAACCGGGCAGGTGGCAACCCTATTTAAGACCCATGTCTCCCCTGAAAAGAACGAGACTGGTGGTAGATCTTGAATGCTCTGTACCGCCGTTGCCTTTTCAGTCATTCCTATCCTTTTTCTGTCATGCTGAATCCCCCTTTCTCTCATGCTAGCCTTCCCAGATGCTTACTTGCTAAGTGGTCAGGGCGTCAGTGCCACATCGTGAACTAACTTAGAAGCCACTGTCCCGTTCCTTCATTTGCAGATGCGCAGTACCGGGAATTGTCGCTCTTGCAAGGTGCCGCAACCGTTCGGGGCTCGCTCGACTCTAGCCCACGTACGTTATCTGGGTGCGTTGCGCGTCGCAGTATCTAGAGCGAATAAGTAAGCTACGCTTTAATGTGCCGACACGGTCTTGATGCCGCAGTTTCGAGGTTGTGGAAGCTGCGCGGCTTCAACTGAAAAGTGACGCAGGTAGCTCGCAATCTCGCAGAGATCACTTTTGTAGTGCTCTTCGAAGGTTTGTCGGCTGTTAAAAGCCGAAAATGAAATACAGTAGAATCTCGATGATACGAATCTCGCGGGACCGCGAAAAATATTCGTATCATCCAAAATTCGTATGAACCAACACAGACCAAAAAATTGAGCGCTGAAAAAGTTTTCGTTTATTTCTTTTCTTACTTTGGCTTGAACAAATCCGTGATTTTTTTCTGCTTTTTTTTTAACCCCCACGTCACAAAGCAGTCCTTTCTAGAGCGCGTAACGCTTCACCTAGCTTCGCGCTTGTCTCCTCACTCCCGGTATCCAAGCTCGCTACACGCTGCAACAGTCAAGCGTGAACCGCATGGTGCATTTTTGCACGCGATTCGCACGCCTTGGCTTTGCGCGCGCTGTATTTTCACGGCCGCATTGACGATTTCGCGCCCGCGGTATCTCCTACTTCTGTCAGAAAAAGACGCTGACGACTTGCAAAACGCTCGAGACAGCCTGCTGGCTCCGCCCAAGATGTTTAGGCTTAGCACTCCGGCAGATATTTTACGGGCGCTTTCACTAGCGGCGCAGATGGTGTTTTATAGTACCGTTTTCGCCAACGTTATCAGCTCCTTTACTGCACAAGAAACTTCGTGCCTGCCTTGAGCGGCATTTTAAAGAGCGGCTAGAAGCAGTCGCTCAAGCGGCCGTGCCACTTCGCGGCCAAAGCCGCCGCCATGTTGCTGCCGCCAGCCGCGGCGCGCGCAGCGTGCGAGAGGTTTCGTGGCGCGCATGGGGCGTGCGGGGCGCGTTTTCGCAAGCAGAAAACAACAGCCCAGCCATTTCTGGAGAAAGAAGAGTGACAAATGGGGAGAGAGAGCCGTCACTTGCTTGTTCGGCAGTCGGGCGCCTCGCCGGCTCGTTCAAATCATCTGCCGGGCCACTGTTGTGCCAGAGCGCCTGGCCCACAGGCGTTGCACGAGGCGACGCGCCGACAGCGAGGCTGAGTCACGCCTCTCCCTTTGTCGCTGCGGCGCGGCCGAATCCTGCATCTCGAAACGCTGCGGCGCGGCCGACTCCTGCATCTCGAAACGCTGCGGCGCGGCCGAATCCCTCAGCGGAGAACGACCCAAACAAGGGCATGTCGCTACGCCCGGAGGCGAGGTCACGGAGACGGCGGCGGCATCGCTCTCCCTTTCCCCATTGGCGGCGCAGCTGACTCACCGCTTCGCTACCATTCGTCGGAATTCAAACTTCAGGCAGCGAGAGCCCTGATTGGAGCATTTTGAACTTCTTGGGGCCACAACGAACTCCCGGGCTATAAAAGAAGCCCGGAGGCTTTCATCGGCGGCTTTCCTCGGCGGCTTCTCTCCGGCACCAGTCTCTTCGGAAGCACCGAGTGAAAAGGGTGCTGTCGCCTTTGTGCGAGTTATGTAACGTTTGCTTACCCTGTACATACTGTATATAAATGTTACTTGAAGTTTTCATCGGCTCGAGAACTTCTTCGCTCTGCTCTGCGCCGCGTCGATAGCGGACGGAGCAAGGCAACGTCGCTACACCGGTGACTGCGCTCGGATGGCCAGTCGCAACAGAGGAGGCTGCGGTGAGAGGGCCCATTCCCAACAGCGGTGACAGCGGCGGGATGGCTGATTCCCACCATCGGTGACGAGCTGGATGCGAGTCACAACCTTGGCGACCGCCCTGGGATAGTCATTTCCCAACAGTGGTGCCAGCGGTGGGATAGTCAGTCCCAACACCACGCAGGTCCGTTCGTAACAGCTGAAATTTTTCCCATTGCAAACAATGTGATTTTGCCGGGACTTTTCAGAAATTGGTATCATCCCGAAATTCGTATCGCCCAGAATCGTATCATCGAGATTCTACTGTACTGAGCAACCACAGTTAAACCTCGACATAACGAAGTCGCAAGGAACTGCATTTTACTTTGTTATATTTAAATTTCGTTGCAACAAAATTCTGGAAGTGTGTACTTGCAAGTTGTAAGGACTCATTCAGGAAACGCTTTATTTTCCCTGAAAAGTAAGGTGCGGCCTCATTTCGCGCCTGACAGTGATGGCCTCGTAGTGCATTCTTGGGCCCGTGTCGCTGCCCAGCCGATGTTGCGTAGCAAGTACCGGGTCCCCTTACTAGTTTTCCGAACATGTCCCGCACGAGGATGTTGTCGGTCAATTTCTCAGTAGCAACGGCACTAGAGTCGGGGTAAAGGTATCCTCCGAGGCGACACCATCGCAAAAAAAACGACCCAGTTATTTTCCAGGATCGTCCCTGCTTCTTCAAGGCCCACCACATCTGAGTGCATGGGCAGCGGACAGAGCCCTTACATTCACTGTCGCGTTTTTTTTTTTTCGCCGGTGAAGGTGCACTCTGGCACTGCACTGTGTGCACTCTCGCACTGCACTGTCGCAGGTGCACTTGCTGCTACAGCCACGTAGCTCTTGAATCCCACGGTTTTAAAACGTTCGGATCATCCTTCATGGCCGGTCCACGGAGAGACGTTTGGGCTTAGCATCGCCGCATATGTTTGATCGCCGCTTTTACCGGCAGCGTGGATGACAATCCCTAGCTCGATTCACCTCGTACTATCATCCCCTTTCTTGCATTGGTAGCTGGCGAGTGCCACGAAGCTGCCTTGTCGCATGGTCAGCGTGCACACGAACAGATTCTGCTCGCCGAGAACAACGCTTTATGCTTTCAGCGTTACCCTTTTTGCCCAAGATTATCACGGAATCTTCAAATTCAGCTGAGTTATTGTCGTGGCCCGCGACATTGACTAGCGGCACTTCCGAGTAGCGGCATTTCCTTCAGCACAGGGTTGAGGCAGAGGGAGGCAGCAAAAGGTCAAGAAGGGTGAAGTAGATGCAGCGGCAAAGCAAGGAAGGAGTTACGGAAGCTGCTTATCGATTGCTTTTTGAACCCGCTTGCACCTGCAGCGCTTTACCCTCGGTCCTCATTCCGGAACGGCGCCCAGTGCGCGAGTGGTGCAACCCGTGCATGCACAAAGCCGGTTCGCTGGTTCATCGCATGCATAGTACAGTAAAACCTCCTTACAAGAGACACTCAAGGGACTCTCGAAACATGGCAAGCAGGGAAACCAGCCAAAAATGTTTTTGTTTAAATTTCTGTTATAACCAAGTGTCTCTTGTAATGATCTTTTACTGTAGTGCCAGTCGACTACTGGGTACCATACCGGGAGCGGTTCTCACCTCTCCTAAAGTGCTCTGTTGTCATGGAAAAATTGTCCTGGCAGGTCAATTTTCTGAACCCTTTGAGGGTCGAATTTTTTCGCCAAATGCGACCCCCCAGGGTCGATTTTTGTTATTGCTGATTTAAATTCTTCAGATGAATCTATTTTAAGAAAAAAATTATCGTAATTTTTTTTAGGGTGACCATAAAGTGAAAAAAAAATCGTTTGTGTTGTTACATACATGGGGTTTAGTCATGAGTAACGCAAGAAAAATTCTAAATAAAAACGAGAGAGTAACAAGCCGGCGCCTTTTGAGGGAATCGAAATCAGATAGACATCAGTTTCGCGGGCGCAAAAAGCGAGAAGCGCCCAGAGGACGATACCGAAACCAGCCGCTGCGCCCGCATGCGCGAGCGATAGACGGTGCACCGCTCCTATAAGATACAAAAAAAAAAAACGAGAAAACAGCCTCATCAGTTTCGCAGGCGCCCTTGGTCTGTGGCAGGCGCAATAAGCGAGAGGCGCTCAGACACTCGGTGGGCGATAGCCAGTGCGCCACTGAAGTAAATCATAAAAAAAAAAAAAAAAAAAAAACAAGAGCCATCGTCGCAAGAAAATAATTTGACACATTTCCGCAGTGTGGCAGCACATGCCAAGCAAGAGAAGTTGGCGAAAAAGGCACGCTTTTTAAACATACAAGCGATGACGTACATAAACGCTATTGACCATTTTGAAGGTGTTTGCAGAGGACGTATATGTACGTCCATGACCCTGAAAGGGTTAAGCGGGGACATGGGTTTTAAAACAATTTCTTTTAATGTTTAAGTAAACCCTGAGAAACTTGACAGACTTGCTGCTTTTTTACTGGTGATTTCAAATATGCCATTATTTTTTGAGTCTGGCAATTAGTCCCAGAGATAATTAGGGATAATTAGTTGTTTTTGGACGAACAGTAGACAAAACAGTGTTAGTCATAAAACTAATCTTTGTATTTTTCAATACTATGTTCCCTGGTGAATGTAATACTATAATCCCTGGTGAATATATTAAGAGGTTTTTTTATGCACTGCACGGAGCTAATTTTACAGCTAAATAAACTTTGGTGCTTTACATGGGCATTCGAAATAGCTATTTGCGACTGGTGCCACCAAGGTTTAATGAGCTCTAAAATTAGTTCCAAGGGGTGAATCGAAAAACCGCTCCTCTTTTGCATTCACCAGGGTTCATAGTATTGGAAAATATAAAGATTACAGTTTTGTGACTAACACTGTTTTGTCTATTGTTCCTCCAAAAATTGCCAATTATCTATAATTAACTTGGGAAATAGTTGCCTGGTTCAAAAAATAATGATATATTTGAAATCGGCGGTAAAAAAGCAGCAAGGCTGACAAGTTCCACACGGTTTGTTTGAAAATTACAAGAAATTGTTTAAGACCCATGTCCCCTCTTAACCAACGCCTCTCCTTTGTTGTATAGAAATTACAGCAAGAGTTAAGGCCGACCTCCATGCAGCGAAGTTTCTCGGCGAACTTGGCGCGGCGGACGCCGTGGTTTGACGCGCCGCTCAGTTTTCGTCCACCCCAACCTCCATGCAACGTGACGCGGCGAACGCCGCCGATGGAAGACAGGACAGGAAGTACAACGAAGTACGAGGCTGTGATTGGCTGCGGCCTCAAAATGCAGTTTGCCGCTTCCGGTCGCGTTCGCCGCCGCGCGTTCGACATCTAGCTCGCGTAGATCGCCGGCGAACAGCCGTATTTCCGACGCCGGCGGCGGAGCGTCCGCCGCCGGGCGACGTTCGCCGCCTTTTCGCCGACATTTCGCTGCATGGAGGTCGGCCTTTATTCCATTACGTCAAAATGAAGTAAACATTGTTTCAAACAGGAATTCGATAACCGATTCTTCGTAACTTTGTTATATCGGGAATCTCTTTACATTGCAGTTCGTTATATTGAGGTTTTACTGTAGTTCATCTTGCTCAGCAAGACCACATTAATGCTGTGGCAAGTATAAGCAGGTGTATGCTGGAGCTGGCACTACACACGAAGATGGTGCACTGGTCGAAGCGCAGTGAGACGAGTGTAATGCGTGACAACAGGCATACGAATAGTGATTTGTGCTTTCGACGCAAATGCAAAGCGAATGGGGATTTGTTTTGAATAGTTGGCGATGACAAAGCAGTCACTTTGATCCACGACGGGAAAGCAGAAATTTAGTCATATTGCTAGTTTGACAGCAGCACCTGTCGGGGTATGCGTCCAAGCTTGGGCCTAACGTCACGCTTTTGAAGTCTTGCGACGTCAACTGGGACCCGTGGCTTGCACGTACAATGAGTACATTTTCCCTAGGGTACCAGTTGACCACTTCGATCTCAAGGTGTGATGTTGGGTCGAACGTCAGGCCATGTCATATCTGCATCGTCCCCTCTCTTTACTGCACATCTCTGCACAAGTGGGTTGTAAATGGGGAAAGTACTGGAAGCTTCAGACATGGGCACATCGATTTTGTGGAGGGAAAATCTCTCTCTCTCTCTCTCTCTCTCTCTCTCTCTCTCTCTCTCTCTCTCTCTCTCTCTCTCTCTCTCTCTCTCTCTGTATCTATCCTATCCTCTCCTCTCCTCTCCTCTCCTCTCTCGCTTGAAGCCGCCAGCAAAATTCGCGCTATTTCCTGCAATTGTTTAGTGGGCCGCATAATTTTTGCTGTTTCGCTACGATGTGTTTCTGTTAGCTGCATTTCGGTTATCGCAACCACAGTGGCTGGCTGCTCACGCCACCACATCTTCATTACACTGCACCGATTTCTGCAAGTTCTTCGAAGACGTGTAGGCAACTTCTGTGTTGTAACGAGAGACCTTAACGAGTGCTTTTTTTTGTTGTTTTGCTACAGTTCCTAGTGCCAGCCGAAGCAATCCGCGGCCAGTGAGGAATCCACTTCGGAAAAGTCTCAGCACATCGAGCATCGGCCCCCGACCGTCTGCGATGGGGCAGAACACGTTCAGAGCTCCGACCGGCAGACCGGGGATCGCAACGAAGAACAGACTGCTGAAGTGAGGGGCCACTGTGGTTTTCAGTTGGCGTGTGTACAGTGTGACCTCAGTGCAACCCTAGTGCGACTTCAGTGCAACTTCGTCTTCACATTGAGACTGGTGTGTGTGTGTGTGTGAGCGCTGGATTGCCATGGAGAAAGTGCTTTTCTGAGCCCCTTTTTTTTTTTTTTTTTTTTTTTGCATGTCTTTTAAAAGTGATTTTAATGTCTCTTACCTGTGACAAAGCCTTTTAAAGATTACAATGGCATGCACAAAAGCAAGAGCCTTGTGTGTTTTACCTGTGCCCGGGAGTAAATAACCTGATGAAAAATGAATGAGAACACTAGCTGATTCTGAAGCTTCACTCCACGACAGTGCACTCAAGGCAATGTTTCCTCCTTTCTAGGCTTCTTTCATATATATATATATATATATATATAAGACAGAAATAAGGGTTGGCAGTCAAGAAAACCTCGAAAAGCAAAGGGGGGGATATGGTAGGCCATTGAAACAGATACAGAATTTGGGAAGAAAGTGGAGAAAAAATGCCCGCCAGGTGGGATCCGAACCCACGACCTACAGAATACCAGTCTGGTGCGATAACCACTACTCTAACGGCGGGGCTATTTTTCCCCTCCACTTTCTGGGGCATTCATGTCAATGTAATTTTTTCCTGTGCTTGGGGGTGGTAACCAGCGCCAAAAAGAAGGCCCCCTTCACCCCGAGAAGTCGGAGTGGCGCTGGTTACCACCCCACCAAACACGCTTGACAAGGGGCAAAAAAGGTGAGTGGTGACCCAACTGCCATTTTCGTGAACTGCAGAAGTGACATCACAGAGGCTAGTAGAGTCGCTAAATTTAGTGACACTAACAGGAGTGAGATTGTGTGGTTGGCAGCTGTTGACAAAAGCTGCTGCCAATAAACGTTATTGTGAAGCTTTCAATAACAAACACGATTGTGTAAGTGTGTTTGTGCCTTCTGTTTCCGTTTGGTGGCACTGCATAAATGCTAGCGCGCTCTCATAACTGCTTCAACTGCTGAAAGGGGCTGTTGCGAATAAAGAATGTGATGTGCACAGGCAGTGGGCGATAGCTGCTTGTGAAGGGGAATACGAAACTGCGGCCATTGCGTCACTCGGAGTATGTGTTCCATTGCTTCACAAAAGCCAGGCGTCCTAGTCTTGCTTTCCCTTCTGGATCCACCGCCATGAAGATGAAGACAACCTTGTTCAGTTTTTAAAGAGGCCATGCTGACAAAATAAAAGCTTATTTTATTCGAAAGATTTTGTTTTTTAAAGTGCCACCAGAACTTGTCTGGCCACAAACGATGCCGTGTTCACTGAGAAATTAATTTGGGTCGAACTTTTGATTCTCCCACCAAATCGTGTTTTCGGGACAGCAATGAATAAGTGCACCATCAGCCATCAGTCCTCCCAGTTGCACTACCATTCTCGTCCACAGTCCGTTGTCCACCGTTGCTTTGTTTTTAACCGTATTTGCACCTGGCTTGTTTTTGTTACTGTAGAAAGTAATCGTGTCGTGAAAATGGGGTACCCTCGACAAACAGGGTCACGTAAGACAATGTCATTTATGCCAGTCGGCCAGTGTCGTTTAAGACAACTCCAAAGCGGTGGACTGCTGTGCAGCTAAAATAAAAATAGTGCACGCAGTACCAACAGCAATGCGCGCATCGGTACTTCTATGTTCATGTGTATTTTCGTAACTTTCGTTGTTTACCCCACAATTCTTACTCCTGTAAAATAAATGTGCATTACATTTAAGCGCAAATAGCTCATTCAGCAAGCTCATAAGCCCTGCCTAACTTACGTTTGCTTTTGCCGCCCTCGGCCAATCGCACAGCTGCCCATAATAAGTCATAGGTTCTGTTGCGGGAAAGCGGGAAATGGGCTAGTGGGTCGCATCGCCATTCCCTTTTTTTCCTAACTATATAGCTTGTTGGAGCGAAGTGTGCGTTAAAAATGGTGTCAGTACGATTCTAACGAGTCAATCTTTCGAATGTACGAAACGTATTTTGTCTGCATGGCTCCTTTAAAAACTAGCCTTTGATAACTCGCTCTGATCTATTCCACCCATGAAAGACGTCGCAATTTCGAAGGTACAGTGAAGTGTTGTAATTGCAAGAGCTTACCAGAAACTTCGATTTCGTACTGCATTACGTGGGCAGTGATGCAATGAAGGGAAAGGCTGAAAACGCAGTTATCAGTCTCAGCACATTATCATTGAAGGGACATGCTCATATGGCCACCAGTTGCACAAACGAGATTCTGAAACGTCGTGGAGACTTCACTGTTGAGTCATCACTACGTCCTCTGTTTTCCTCAATATATATATATTGTTTTGAAGTTTGTGATAAAGTTGGTATCTTTGCTATCGAGGAAAAGCTGTATTTTATCATCATGGCCTCTTTAATCATTTCTGTATGGAGTCGACGAGGAAACCAGTCTGTCTGATGTGTCGCGCTTTTACCGTGTAACAGGCCATTAATAAAAGGCTCTTGGGCCATCGTACTTCGATATTGACCTCCTTGTATTGTTTCTTCAAAGATGTTTTCCCAGCAAAGAATTTGTGTGTGACAGTGAGGCCGACACTAAAGGGCTTGGTATGTACCATAGTACATAGCACTACATAGCACATAACCCTTTATAGAGTTACATAGTCTTGCGGAGATTCATAGTGGTGCAAGAGCACGAAAAAATGGGACGCACAAAGGGAACAACACGAACGCTGACTAACAGGTTTTTTATTACTTAATTAAACATAATGAAAATACATTATTGGTATTCATATCCCTTACAGTGAGTTATAAAAAACAATCTTTCTCCCAGATGTTGTTCCTAACCGCAAAAATTAATCTATCATGCACGAACTAATGAAATTTAAAAAATAGCATTTGCAGAACAAATAACGGAACCCAAATGCCGAAACAGAAACTTGAGGAACTGCTTAGTTTTTGTCGCAAAAACATTAATGTAGGAATGACACCGAGCAAAGAATCGCGTACTTTCTTCGCTTCACATAGTAGTACATGTATTTTCCTATGCCTACAACTGCTCCTTTATTTCTTATTCCTGCTGCTTTCTCCTGTTGTTGCTAAAACTTGTTATTTTTTTGTTTTTCTCTTATTTATGGTGTTTTCAATTATTATGAAGAGGATGCAGCGGATCCGAGTTGGGCGAACCTTGAAATACCGCTCTCGTGTGCGGAACCCTCATGCTGAAACGCTCCATCAGCCATATCGCAGTTAATCAGCCGTATCTAGCCGTAAAGTTAGAGGAGGCGCTGACCTAGCACTCGTAGAAAGACCACGAAAGACTATGCTAGCACTCCGCCAACGTCGATTCGCAGCAACAGAAGCGACAACCTCCGGACAGGCAGAAGCTAGCAGACTGCTTTGCCACCAACTTCTCTTGCCTCCGTGCTTTCATTTCAGCGCCTGAAGGAAATGCGTATTGCATTCCCGCGTGTCCTGGAGACGCTGCTGTTATGAACATACCGCACACACGCACGGACGGCCATACTCGTACGCTTTCAACTCCACGGGAAATACTCCGGCGACCGTCATCCCCGTCGATAGCTCAGTTGGTAGAGCGGTGGACTGTAGAGGCTTTGCTATGGACATCCATAGGTCGCTGGTTCGAATCCGGCTCGACGGAGTTGTTTTTTTTTTATCCTGGTTGTATGCATGCCCGTACACTCAGGCACTTGGCCCATGAGTATGATTTGGTACGGACAACAGTTTCACAGTGACTGGAACATTGAACAATATAAAAACGTAATGAGGAGACCAGACCAACCTTGGACAGTGGACTACAAGGCAGAGGACACACACATGACGAGCGCTGGATGTTAACCCTTTGCCGCGCTGTTTTTTAAACATGTTTCACTGCTCAAGCTACCAAGTAGTCCACATTAATGCACTGACAAGATTTGCTATCTCCGTACCGCACCCAATGAGCCACCCATGGAGGAATGGAACCACCGCAAAAAGAGTGGCGATTCCTATTCACGCCCAGCGCGATTCTTTGTTCGTGCTTCCTCCATCCCCGTCGATAGCTCAGTTGGTAGAGCGGTGGACTGTAGAGGCCTTGCTATGGACATCCATAGGTCGCTGGTTCGAATCCGGCTCGACGGAGTTTTTTGTTTTTTTTTTATTATTATTTAGTTTTTAAATCTTGCTTGTATGAATACTCGCACGCTCAAGCATCCGGAGGCCCACGAGTATGACTTTGTAAGTGCTACCAACTTGCAAGTTCCCCACGACTACAATTACAGTGGCTAGCGGTAGAGCTAAGAGCAGTGAACGGTGCAAGCTTCACGATCATGCCCATACGTCGTTGGTTCGAGTTCTTTCGGCGGAGTTGCTGGGCGCAGTCCAAGGATGTTGTTTACTGCACATGCGCTCTGTTGCAAGACGCTTTTTTTTTTTTTTTTTTTTGCTCCCAGAGTCCGATGCGCCGTTACCTTACCAGCGTCTGTAGAAAGAGAGAGAAACAACATTTCTGCAAAAGAAAAGAGCGAGCATGCATAGTCGGATTCCTTTTTTCAAGATCCCGTTGGAGCATTGCTGCCTATTTCGCACGTTCCAGGCTCAGATATCGCTGCTGGAGCTAGAGATTGGGCGAACTTTTGGGTTTCTTTGGCAGGCCCACACCATGCCATCGAGGAACAGGAGCATAAACTCAGGCTTTTGCTAACAAACATGCTGTCCATACTGCAACGAGATCTGTACCCAGAGTCGGACGTAGATCTAGTCCGGCGTGACTTGGATTGGTGAATGTGGCTCTTCAAAAACTCCTCCAGCACACACTAAGTGATTTCTTGTGTGCTCATTAAATGTTCATATTGAAGCCTAACGACGATCACAAGGGCAGTGCCATCACAAATAACCCATGTGAAGTGTAGTCATTAATTTCTTAGTTCTCACTTGGATGTGCCAGGAGATATATACACACAGTGGGTACCACAACTGTCTTCAGTTTGTATGGCACAAACATTCAAACAGTTGGCGTCACTGTCCTGATACAAGCGGAGTGCAAGTTTTTTGTAAAAGTTAAGCCTAAATATAACCTATGTGCAGTGGTCAGTTCATGTGAATTATTTAGTAAATCATTGCAGTCTATAACTTTTCCAACATGGACTAGATGAAACATTACTTGCCTGGTTTGGAGACATCAATTAGTCAAGGGTTTGACGAATGCTTGTGTGGTCACGAGAGAGATAGATAGAGATAAACTTTATTTTGAAACCTGTGTCCAATGGACTGCTTGGCTTCTTGGTTAGGTTGCAGGGACTATAGTCCTGGCTATAGACCTGGCTATCTATAGTCCTGGATACATTGAAGAAGCTGAAAGGCACTCACCAACGAATAAAGCAAAAAATGAACCTTTTAGCTCCTACACTTAAACCTTGTTCACAAATGATTACGAGGTCTTAATGTGCCGGCACTACACAGGTGATGAGGCGCGTCATAGTTGAGGGCTCCGGATTAATTTTGACTACCTGGGTATCTTTAATGTGCACCAAAATCTCGGACACATGGGCGTTTTCGCCTTTCACGGCTCACAAATGGACAAGGCGAAACGTATTTTTTTGCTTTATTCATCAGTCGGTTCCTTTGAGCTTCTTCAGAGAAAGAGAGAGAGAGAAAGAACTTTATTCTGGAACCGTTGGGTCGACGACGAGTGGTGACCAGCGCTTGGAGGGCGCCGGTGACCTGGGCTGCTCGTTCAGCGAGTCCTTGCTGGACCCACGGATCCGAGCTGCCTTGAGATGTTTTACGCAAGTCTGCACGAGACTTATGTATAGTGGTTAATTGATGTGAATCATCAGTTCAAGCACTTCTCGTATGAAATAAATGCACTTTTTGTGTGGTGTGCAGACCGCATTGCACTCATTGCAGACTGCCACCGGAGTGTGCTGCACCTTCTGCTCCATTCTCTGGTCACTTTGTACGTGGTATCCAATCGACCACATCGCCTTTCAACTCTTCAGTCACGTAGAATTCTTACGAGGCCAGTCAAGTTTAAACTTTATTTTACCTTTTATGTGATACCCCGCAATGAGTCCTTAAGGGTACAATAAATGATGATGGTAACTATATCAGCATGTTACTATGCTAGAAGCCCTCCCCTTCCCAGAGATGTGCCAACCAGAGATTCTTGTCCCGAAATGGTGGTCCTGGAGGGTTGGAAATTTAGCGTTACAAAATGCAACATTTTTCTCCAGAAAACATTTGCTTGCGGTATGTTTTCAAGGAAGGAGGCAAACACAACAAGTCTGAGTGTGCAGTTTTTATTTTTCGATATGGACGAAGTTTTTACACACGACAGGAGTTTCATGGAGTAACCAATTCAAATGCTACAGTTGGGGACACTGCCAACGTAGAGGACATTGCTAACATTTTAGCCATTATTTTTTGTCTATGGTACACTGAGATGAACAAGGATAACATTGACTTCTGAATGAAGGTTTGAGCACACACTTTAGAGTAAAAAAAAGTGGGGAGGGGGGTTCTGAAATGCGAGATGACAAAACTACAACAGTAGAAAGATCAGTGGCCATTCGGGTATGATCGCTTCCCCTTGGCCTCACCAAACAAAAAAAGAACAGAACTCCAAAAATATTGAACTTTTTTGTTCACACAACAACACGGTCAGAAAAAGATACTCAAAAAGATTTACATGATGATAACTTCAGGTATAAAATAGACAACTTCATTGTCGATTTCAAAAAAACACCATGCAGTTTTTTCTTCTCTGCTTTCTGAAGATGGCACAATTAGCCGACAGAAACCTTCAAGTGAACACTGCCCTCACAAACACAGTGATGAGACAATGTCAATCTCTTGCGCGCATGAAATGTTGACTTTCAAGAAACACCAGTTAATTTGCTTCCAGCTCAACATAATAAGGACATGAGTGAACAATGTCATACTCCGCACAGAAATGAAACAGCGTCGACCAGCCCTACACACAATCTCATATGCGGAAGCAAAGAACCCCCCTCCCATGTTAATTTGCTTCCAGCCTCTGAGACTGTCGAAGACACGAATATTAATCTTAGAAATGTGAAGCAAGAGACAGGAAACGAAAAGAAAGGCTAAACCAACGAACGAGTGCTCGCTGCCAATGACAGGCAACCAAACGTGGTGGAGGGGGAGAAAAAAATCCCCCCAATCAGTTGTCGCCCGGACTCTGTCGCTTGGGAGTCGGCGACTTAGACATGGAACGCCGCTGCGGCGAAGCGCTCCGGCTGCGAGACCGTGACCGGTTGTTGCGCGGACTGTCGGACCGGCTCTTCCTGCGGACCGGCGTCTTCGAAGCAGACCTCGAACGGGAGCGGGACCTTGAGCGGGACCGGGACCGCGAGTCCGACGAAGAGCGGCGGGACCGGGAGCGAGAGCGTGACCGGGACCTTGAACGGGACCTGCATGAGGGCCCACATTAGTGCAGTCCTCACCACACAACGTAGCGAGCAATACAAGAAAGTCAACGATGCCAAATGAATAACAATGATATACAACTTTGCGTGCAAACACCAAACGTATTTAAACCTTTTCAGGAAACACATGGGTCTTTCGGACCGAAAAATTGCCCAAAAAGGCACTTTTTTAGGTGTCGCTTTTCTCTTGATTAGCAGAGTTTTTCCTCCGAAACTTCCATACTTGGAACAGTACCAGGTACTTGTAAAAACCATAGAGGCCCGATTTCAACAAAAAAAACAATTTTTCAATAATTCCCCACTTCTTTGCCAGGAGTGCTATAGCAGTGATGGGAAATTCTTGAGATACATCCCAGCATCTAGTGCAGCTAGGAAGATCGTTTATTTTGCAGCGTAAAGCTTAATGTTTAAACCACCCAATAAGGGAAGCAGATTTTGCATTTTTTGTTTAAGTAGTTGTTTAATTAGCGTTATTTTTAATTGGTTATCAGGAGTACTTCAAACCTAGACGTTAGAATTGATGTAAACTTATGTGGGATGGCAAAACAAAAGACTGCTTGCCATAGTTCATTCTCCACTTATGATATCTATTCATGCCTTGCTGGTAATTTTTTCTTGAATAGTTTTATCCCTATTGTTCTCAAGAACAATCAAAGATTATTACATTAGAAAGCTCAGCATGGATACCCTTTTGACATTGGCATCAGCATGAGACGTTGAGCGCCTCGCCCCAAACTGCCGACGTCAGGGCTCCCGTGACGTAGCCAAGGTGACGGTTTCTGTTGGCACACACGGTGTTTGTTCGGTAAAACCAAAACTGACATGAATAAATAAGGCTGCAAATAATTACTTTACGCTGCAGTCGACCACCTAACGTGCCATTCTATGATTACCGAGCTGGTAGGCACCAGTGAAGAAAAAAAATGGCCACATCTCCACTCCGTGGATGATGGCGAGGGTGTGGAGTACGGGGACTCGAAGTGACATCCAAGTTGTGCCCCGACCATCATTTGATTTGAGCCGTGAGTTGCACCTTGATTATTCCCTAAATGAAACTGCAACTCACGGCTCAAATCAAATTTCACTTGATTTTCGCTTGATGGTGGTGTGCGCACAGATGGACGCGGAAGGACATTGGGAGGGCCTACAGTACTCCGCACCGTTACAGGCGAGGGAGTAAGCCGTTTGACTCGCGGGTACTAACTCGCGGTCGTAGCCCAGTGGGTAAGACAACTGACACTAACTCCTGTCTGGTCTACCAGACACAGGCTCGAATCCTGCCAGTGCCTGTGTGATTTTTTGCGATTATAAATGCTATGCGCACGGACGCGGACGGACGTTGTGCGATCCTAAAGTACTCCGCACCTAAAAAAAAATTTAAAAATTTTATGTCAGTACTCCAACTTGCTTCCACTGCTCTTCCACGCCACCCACTGCCAGTAGTTACCAACTCGTTACAACAAGCAGCACTGTACCCCCCAAAATGTGCACTGACCGGTTGTTCGAGGACCGGCTCTTCTTGGCTTCATACAGCTTGATGCGGCGGCCGCTCAGATCCGTGTTGTCCAGCTTGGACAGGGCATTCCTCATGTCCGCATAGTTTGAGAACTCCACCAACCTGCCACCGGCACATGAAAGAGTAGGAAAGCACGGATTCATGAGTCGACAGGTCTCTCGCAAAGGCACTACCTTCTGAATGTTTAGGGAAACTGCACCAAAATTAACACCACACCCAAGTGAAACATCCTCACTGAATGCCCAAAGTTGCAACCGACATGAAACACCACTCGCAACGAGCGTCATTACGCAAGAGGACATTCGGGAATGCACACTTGGCATTAGCTGGTCAGCAAGGAGATATCTGCAAGACGCAAAACTTTCGAATCGCCACAGAAGTGGCACGTTGAAAAAGTTCCCCAGGCACTTCAGTCAGCTTATGTTGCTTAAAGGCGAAAGCCTAGCCATTTTTAACAATTACCAGACACTCCTTTGCTGCTGCCACATGTTTGCGCTTCTTTTTTTATTCGACTTTTGATGTGACTTGCACCGACAGGCAGACCGGCTACACTACACGCTGCAGCTCCCCCCCTCCCCGTCCCCCAAACGAAACGCTCCTCTGCTAGCACCCAATTCCTCTTCGCCGGCAATGATGAACTACAATCACTTTTCGCGCTCGATGAGACACCTAAGGCTTTCTTCGCCTCCATATGAAGTAGCTGGCAGCCAACACTATCCAAAGTCTGTACATACCCTTCATTGGGTCGGTTGCTGTGTGCATCGGTGAAGGTCACCTCCCCGGCCTGGCGCATGTAGTCCTTCAAGTCCTACGAGAGATGGCCAAGGGAAAGGAAGGGGGCGATAGACGGGACAGAGAGGCATGCGTCAGATCAACATCCACGACCACATGGCCTCTGCTTGCACAGGCACGAAGGAGCCACTGGTGCTTCCATGAATAAGACACCAGCCACCAAGTGGTGAAACTCTGATCACCACTCAGAATTTAAAGCCAATATAGTCAGGGTTGATGCGGGTTGAATGCAAAGGAAATGCACTTGTTTCAGCAAGCCGGTGAATAGTACCGTACCCGTTAACTCTATATATATATAATATATATATATATATAATATAAATATATAATATACTATAGTATAATATATATATATATATATATATATATATATATATATATATATATATTGCAACTATATATATATATACGCAACTATTTCCCCTCAAGTAAAAAAAGTCGGCCTTTGCTGAATTCCAGCAGAGCGCTGCCTAGTTCGTTTTCACTCGCAAAATCTCAATGCCAGCAAAGCGCTACTACATCTCTGTGTTTATGATTTTTTTTAGAATGTATTACGATGTCAGCCTTACAGTAGCACCTGGCACAATGTACAGCTCAGACGGCACTTCAATGGCATTAAAGTGAATGCCAGTGATGAGCTGTGTAACTACTGCAGTTACTGAGGCTGCACTTCACACAAGTGCCATCACCGAATGCCAATGAAGTGCCGTCACTGAATGCCAGTGAAATGCTGTCGAGTGCCATCACTTGCGTGCCGTCACTGAATCACAATGAAGTGCCGTCACTTAAAGGGGCCATGCAGGCAAAATACACGTTTGTTTTAATCGAAGTGGTGTCAGTATGACTTTAAAAGGCAATCTTTCGAAACAACCAAACTTGTGTTTTGCCTGAATGGCCCCTTTATTACGTGCTGCCACTGAATGAATGCCAGTGAAGTGCCATCATCTGAGTGCAGTCACTGAATGCCAATGAGTGCCGTCACTGAAAGCCAGTAAAATGCGATTAAGTGAGCACCACAACAAATGCCAATGGGGTGCTGTCGCTAGGGTGCCATCATCACTGAATGCCAGTGAAATGTCATTACTTGAGTGCCGCCGTCGAATGTCAATGAAGTGCCGTCACTGAATGCCAGTGAAATGTCATTACTTGAGTGCCGTCGTCGAATGTCAATGAAGTGCCGTCACTGAATGCCAGTGACGTGCCATCAAGTGAGTGCCATCACTGTCACCAAATGCCAATTGGGTGATGTCACTAGTGTGCCATCACTGAATGCCAGTGATATGCCATCACTTGAGTGCCATCACCACACTCGAGTGCTATCACTAAGATTTCCTGTTCCTCCCCATTGTACAGGGCCTTGCTCTCAGGCCAGTAGAGCCGCAGTGTGCATGACTGGAGCAGCCAGTACTCGCAGAAGCAGAGACAATAGAGGGTGCAAGAAAGCAAGCACAGCAGGAGAGAGAAGGCAGTAATTCTTTTCTCCCCGAGTCCAAAATTACTTCTCGCATTTTTTTTTTTGCCTCGGAGACTTTTTTTTACTCTCCCAGACACCTAGGGCTGCACTGCACAAGATTTTGCAGTCGGCAATCGTGGACAAATAATTACAAGAACATAATGTAAGAATACTGCAAACGTCTAAGCGTTTTTAACTAATCTGATTTAACAATCACTTTCTCTGGTATCCACTTTTCCTTGTTTAAATGTTACATTGCTTCCCACACATCAATCAGATGTGGGTTTGATGGAGTGAAACCTAAACCTATAGCAAAGGTGAATTTGCAGGCTGTTTCATTGCCTATGATAGACCCAGAAAGACAGAGTGCAAGGCCGTGTCAAAGTTTCTCCCCCATCTGCACGTCCCCAGAAGTGCTCGTTAGTTCCAAAAACTTTCCCAGACTGTGTTCAAATTGTCAGCACCGCTTTCCACCCAGCCTGCAAAAAGCTCTTGAGCAGTGCAGCCTGCACGCAAAGAGAGGACGTCCACCCACCACCACCGGGGGGGCCAAAACAAAAAAAAAGTGGCCCCTCCGGCGTGGGAGGTGGCCGCCTGGGGGGATGTTCATTTACCTGATGAGGGAGGGGGGGAGAGCCGGGGGTGGTCCCGATCCGTGGACCACCCCCCCACCGACCAGACCGAGAGAGCACAACCACTGAGAGACCACCCTTGCGCACAGAGACCACCCAAGACAGACACCAACAGCAGCGCCGCCCGCCAGCGAGAGAGACGGCGAACCTAGGGCCTCGGCCGTCGCCACCGCACCAGAGCGAGAGTGGGGGGGGGGGGCCTTCCGTTTGCGCTCTCATCCATCCATCCATCGTGTCAGTAGTAGCGTGGCTGCCCCCCGTCCTCTCCGCCCTCGAGCGAGGAGAGAAAAGGCCGAGAGGCAGAGCCCTCCGGGGCTCCGCCCAGCTAAGAGAGCCGCTGGCCTCGGCAAAGCGTAGTCGCATCATCCCTTGGGAGAGCGGCGGGGTAGCCGAAGGAGTATCCAAAAACCACTGCCGGTGCGCTTTAGACACAACTCCCTTGCGAGATGGTGACCTTCTTTGCGGGGCAGGGGGGCGGGGGCAGTTGGGGGGGAGGGAGAGAGCGATGCAACAACAGAGAGAAAGAGAGAAACAGGTTGTCACCAAGGCAGCAGAGAGAACCGGGGCGCAGTCCCCGCAAACTGGCCTTCCACGTCGCCTTGTAATGGCAGCCAAAGGAACAGACTTTCTGTGAATTTAACCTCCCATTGGGCCTCAAAATGGAGGACGGGGGATGACAGTGCTTCCGTCTCAACCTCAGCCAATCACGACCGCCTGTGTTACCAGGTGTGCTGAACTGCGCCCCAGTTCACCACAGTCAATAACTTAAAAAAAAAAAAAAAAAAGCCCCAGAAAGCGCACCAGCAGATACGTCCCAATTATACTAACTCACTCAGAAAGCAAAATGTTTTTATTTTCATTTTTTAAACCATGCAGCGCAGTGAGCGATAAAAAAAACGTGCGCGTGTGCTATGAAGTTGCCTACACCACAACCGGAAAACAACCCAGCAAGAAAAAAAAAAAATCCAAGCCTGCCCAAATTGGACAATGCAGTCAGTTTGCCCGAATTTCCGGCGATTGTGAGCTCTAGGCAGAGAAACAACCTCCTCTTTATAGGGGAAGTCAGTCGGCTAGCACAGCTACAGTATGACCTCTCTCTCCTCTACCGTACAAAAAAACAGCTGCGCGATACGCCTGACTAACAGCTGGAGTGGACTGGATCCACAATTGCGATTGTTCCTCTTATTTCTTCCTTCGTCCGTTTTGCCGGATGCTCTAGGCAGAACGTTCTAGACCCGAGGCCAATTGCTCTACTTTTCCGAGCATCGGCTCAAAGGAATTCTACAAATGCTGTGGCTCGTAAAAACTCCCAGTTGACGCAGCAGGTGTTTTTCAATACACGTGCGTGTCAGTAACCCTTGCAAGCTGTTTACGACCTTTTTTTTTTTAAAGCTTTCATTACTACTTCATTTGGTTACAACTTTAACGACTGAAAGCTCGAACTAATTGGGTTATTCAACTTCACAGCCACACCACACACATACCGTGCAGTAAGAGCAGCAACAGCTGCTGGAAACTTCCTAACTCACTGCGTACGTAAAAACAGAAAAAACTTTGAATTTAACAGCCCAAGCGTTCACTACAAGTTCCCCAGAACACATGCAAATGAGAGAGTGGCAAGCATGCGCAGGTTCTAGTGCGAGTCACGTGAGTACACGAGCTCGGGGAGACGGAAAGGATCGTCGCGCTTACCTGCCAGCTCACGTGACTGCTGAGGTTCTCGACGACCAGCTGGTAGTTCGTTCGCACAGGAGGCCCAAACCTACTGCTCGTGGCATGTGGGTGAAAGAAAGAACAAAATTGTGTCGTGTTAGTGATGTGCAGAAAAAAAAAGAATGATTCTATTTGCGGCGTGCTGAATTATATTACTATAACAAACAGATATGCAACTTATAAAATCCCGGGCCACCCCCACTAACGTGAAACCTAGAGAGGGGCCAAGCGTACAGTGTATAAGTGTATTCTTGGCGTTTTTGCCAACGGAAACCATTGGGGGGTAGAGGTATACAGCCTTGCTTTTCTGAAAAGTCTCACGTCTTTGAAGCACGAAGCTCTTTAGCGCAAGGCATAAACAAGTGTCCCAGTATTCTTTTTAGTACACGTTAAGTTCTCGCGTGTTTCCCAGTGTTTTAGAACCATGACTACACAAGACAACAATCACGACGACAGGAGACGCCAACAGCCTCAGCCCCTAAAAATTCAATTTGCTTGTCACCACCATGGTTCCAATTTTCATTACCGCACTTAATTGGACCAAGCTGCTCTGTGTCCAAGCATCTCTACAATAAAAAGCCAAATGGCTTGAGACATGAAAGTGAGACAGTAAAATTGTGTGCTTAACACTAGGTCTGCTTTCTTTTCTATTTCTCCTCAGTAGAGCAAAAACCTCAAGGTGATTACTTGTTACCAGCCACTAAGCATGAATCCCATCCAAGGTGCTTGACTGATTTTGGGGGTTTGACGCGACAACGCTACACTGGCAATGAAGCGCACCGTAGTGGAGGGCTCCGGATTAATTTTGACCACCTCGGGATCTGTAACGTGCACCGAAATTTTGTACACACGGGCGTGTTCGCTTTTCGCGTCCACCAGGAAAGCCGCTGCCGCCCATCCAAGGTGCTGCTTTTGTATTTAGAAGCTAACTGATGCTTCTGCCACAATCCCTGCGGCCAAAGTCTTTTGTTCTGATGTGCAACATTATTTGGTCCGCAAAGACTACAAACACAAGGAACAATATTTTGAGCAAAAATACAAAGTGTGGATATTTCAGTGAGACCTTTAAGCAAGAGACCTAACATGGGAACACTGGGCCCTCCATTCTTATTTTCAAAATGCCAGAGTTCCTTCGGCATGTGATGCGAAAGAGCGAAGTGGTATCCTTTTAATCAGTATACCAGTAAAAAATCACTTCGCCACGATAAACGGCAGCCCTGCTCATTTGGTCTTCAGCTCGGACAACAAAATGCACTACACAGGCACACAAACGAAGCCTCAGCACCGACCATTCGGGCAGCAACTTGCCATGAGCCAGAGTTACTCAATATATACAAATGCGAAACTCCGCTTCACAATCCGGGCCGCGCTAGACCCCTGCTCCGTGGAAGCTGAGGGGCAAGTTGACGCGCACAGCACCTAGGAGACAAAAACTGAACTTGGCTAAGCTATTATTATTCAAAATTTTTTGTAAAATAAAGATTGCTTTTAAAATTAGAATACATTAATTAGGTGAAATTGACTTGTGTTTTTGCGGCTGTTCTTTTTATGACTTACGGCAGCAGCCGCAAGCACTTGAATACTACTTCAATGTTCTGCCGACAGACGACAGGCTAGTCAACCTGCCCTGTGCTTGCCCCGGCACAGGGGGGCAACCGAAGACTGGCTTTCGATGCATGGGGACTATGGGGAGTTTCGCAACTGGTATATATCCAGTAACTCTGGCCATAAGCTACAAAAAAAAAAGTGCACAAATCCAATCCAATCCAGCTGAAACTGACCTGTCCCGCTGTCCACCGGGGTAGCGTCCAGGAGGCGACCTCCAGTCTGGCCGCGATCCAGGCGCAACGATCCTGCCTCCAGGACCCCGTCGGCTTCCGTGCGCCAACTCCACAGAGACCCTGACAAACGCAGCGTTCCACGTCATAATGAGCACGACTGTACCTTTGGTACAGGCGGCCTCTTAATGTCCGTCTAGTTGCCTAGGCTCAAAACTCGATGCCAGGCACCATTCACGGCTGGCTCCCTTGAGCGCCCCGTTATCCGGCTTTTAAGCTATTACGTCTCATTTTGTGATTAACGACTGAAGGTTGATCTTATATTGCTGTGGAACAGCCAATAAATACCTTTCTCCGAGCAGTTCTTTGCCGTTGAGGTCTTTGATGGCGTCGTCTGCATCCCTATGGTCTTCGAATTCCTGCGAGCACAAAGGAGAATAACAATTTTCTTATGCCTGTTTAGAGTAACCCCAATTGACGGCTTATGGCTTGGTTACGAGCCATGCGAAAATAAACACAACTCACCACAAAGCCGAAGCCATTCTTGAGGTGTATGTCACCGACGCGCCCGTAGCCCTTGAAGAACCGGTCAACGTCTTTCTCCCGGACCTGATAGCTCAGATGACCAATAAACACCCGGGTCGTCATGGCTTCCTCGTCTACAAGGCAAGAAACGTGGAGGAAAACGATCGTACGGGGAAAACAGAACGCCAGAAACCGAACGCACGAAGCGACTACGTGGTTAAACGGAAACCGCGAGCCAGGAGGGAGCAGATAAGTCTGCTCTCGAAACGAGTCTTTTTCCAACAGACTGACTCCACGACAGACGCTGCTGCCCGCTGATGTACGATAACAGCTGCGGCCGACGGCCTTCAGCGGGAAGCTGTTTTTTTTGTGTGCTTATTTTTGCAGAGAACAAATTGCAATCGCTCAAAACACGCAATCAAGAACGCCGCGGTTATTCTGCCGCCGTTTTTACGTATGTGACTGCACTGCGGCTGTAACACATAAGGCAACTGCGTAGCCTCACTAACAAGAATTCAATTCGAGTCATGCTGTTCAGCAAAAAAAAAAAAAAAAAAGTAACAATAAAACTGGTGCACAAATTGCAGACGATGGAGGTCGTCGCACTATGCGGCAAGACGAGCGAAATCAAAACAGCAGAGACGTAAACAAGACTTCGCAGCAGCAAGTGATAAACATACGAGCACGTAAACAAAGTCGCGTAAGCTGCCCGCAATTTTACCGCATAGGCTTCGGAAAACGATGAAGTAACATCTTTCAACAGGCGGCATAATGCTGAAAAAAAATTCACCATTCGAAGTGAAGTTCTTTTGTGAGGAAAGTAATAATCAGAATAAGAGCGCATCTCAGCAGTGTATCAAAGTCCGGGCCAATAAATCTCGAGGAAGAAACCTAGCACAGCGGCATCCACGCTAGGCCTTCTTCATCGGCATCCCGGCCGATGTCCCGGCCATAGCTTCTGAGGAGTAAGCTCATAATCTGAGGCCACCGATAATTAAACTACGAAGCATGCCGTTGACGGTACAAGGTAGTAGGCTCACCTGTGTTCAGCGGCAAATAAATGGATGATGCCGCGATCGGGTCCTCATAGGTTTCTAAACCAGACGTAAACCACCAACTAACCTCCTTCGACGTTGGCCGAACACAAACAAGGATGCTGTGACGTCAGCCGACGTCACGCGTCAGCTGGTGCTTTTCACCGTTGCTAGCTGTGGAACGCGCTGCGCACTTGCTGGGTAGAAGAATGTATTATTTTATGACCGCTCTAAAATGCGTAACGATGCAGTAATTGTTGAGTTTACTTCGACCGTTATTTTTTTGTATAAATTCACTAGTTATTTTCACTCGTTTTTGGTTCACGAACAGGCGAACAACCAAGCCCGCGGCGTACGTGCGAATTATGAGGTCATTGGCCTGGACGCATAATCAGTGCGCGTCAAAGCAATGAAATTGTAGGAGGCCGCAGGGGTGCGGCGAATTTAAGCGTCAATAAAGCTTGACCTTGGGACAGTTGGGTACACAGGGGCGAAAAACTCGGACAGGGAGAGGGCCTCTCTCTGCGCGAGTTTTTCGTTTTAAAGGTATTGTCGGTAATTATTATACATATACAAATAATAATACGCATAATTATTCAGGGTGTTGGAGCAATGGTTTCACCTTTCAACAAGCCATGAAGACAAAATGCAAATTTGTTTAATTTAAATGAACTAGTCCTCAGCTCTATTCCATGACCCGAAAGACGTACGTTTTTTAACCAAGAAAACACAAGAAGTATTGAAAAACAAAAATTTTGCTCTACAGAGACGTGTTATGGGCAGGAGTGATATGTCATCCGGTCCAACACTAAAAACAATTATCAGTGTCTTATCTGCCTGTTAGCATTCAAGTTATGCGATTAAACGAAACAAGATCGGCGCGCCCCACTACAATCGTCGACTCTTGTGTCTTGGCCACCAATCGCACAAACAAGATTCTGTGGCGTCATAGAAAAGTTGCCGGAAAGTGGCGATGGGCGTCGCCACTGTTGAATATGTTTGCTCTAATATCTCGATTATTCGTTTGAAGTTTGCGATAACATTGGTATCATTTTTATCGGGGCAAAACATTCTTTCTAATGAACTTAACTTGTATTTTGCCTTCATTAATCCTTTAAACAATTATATTAAAGAAACTGCGCGCTCCTCTGGTCTGAAATTTTACGCTGTCATAGTGCATGGTTTATTTCGTTTAAAGGTAACAGAGGCGATAGCGACGCCCTGATTTTCTTACAATTGATTAAAAACTGTTTTTTGTTTCTTTTCTGCGGGAACCAGTTAATTGTTTTTCAGAATAGTTATTTCCTCTGAGGGGATATATACTTCTAAGAATTAAAAAAGGAGCTCGATTTTCAAGACAAGTTTTTCATGCAAGAATTCTCAATTTATTTTTCAAGACAAGAATTTATGCAAAGTTAATTTAATTTGACCATCCACAATTCTTGCCAGCCGTTTACTCCATTTATTCTTGCAGCACCATGCATATCAAACGTGCGATTGCTAAATTAAACTTTCAAGCACTTACGTGGTGATGATCCCATTTCCCGCGTGGAGATGTAACACGTGATTAGACTCGTGCATTTTTGCTATCTCCTTTTGCTACAGGGTGCAACAACTGAGCATTTAGCCTTGCAAAAAATTTCCTACCCGCGTTAGTATAGTACCTCCAACAACCAGTAGCGAAAAATTTGCTTAGTGGAGCTTTAAGTGCTTTAGGTCCCGTTTTAGACTAAGTGCCACCATACGTAAATCTCAGTGTAGATTATTGCGAGAAAGTAAATGCCGCGCATTTGGACAGAGGGGTACGTTAATTCACCATTATCACCTGATGATGATGGCGGGGTGGACAACGAGGAAGAGTTAAGAACGCGCGAGCGATCGAGGACATTTTTATTTTATTTATACAATACTGCCATTGGCGGCCCAAGCAGCAGTCGGGGTGCGTGCAATAGACGTAAAATGTAAACATACAGAAACGCAATGCACAAAATTGCACAGGTAAGGAAAGGAAACTCGAAAGATCCACGTCTGCTTGCACAGGTGAGAACGAAAAAAAAAGGGGAGAAATCATCATACAAATCTTATATAAACGAATTGATCTTGTAACTGTTCAATAAAGAATGTTCATTTTTGACGGAAATATTTTGGAAGGCAACGCATTCCAATCAGTTAAGTGCGAGGGAAAAAGTCGTTAGTGCAGGAAAATGCACCGACTAATGCGAAATTTGTGCGCAGCGCAAACTGTAGTCTTTTTGGTCACGGGTCATATCTGCTGCGTCTCAGGAATTGATCGCGTAATCAGCGAACGCACGGCGGTGAGCATCTTGTTGCAAATCGTGTTTGAACTTCCCGCACAAATGTCACGTGGCTCGGATTACACAACGAGAGCGATGGCGGGGGTCCCGAAGAACCGATGAACGCGCAACACGCAAAACTTGAAAGAACAAGACGCTTGCTTTCATGGAAGCCTGGTTTCGCGTTTTCTTTCTCAGGCGCCACTAGACGCCCAGGGCAGTTTTCAACTAAACGCCGATCGAGGGACTTTACCCTTCCCTTAGCCGCGCACGTGTGCATAAACAAAAGGCAATGTCACAAACGCGTTTCGAAGTCCGCGAAGTCGATGCGCGTTTCGAAGTCCGCGTCTTGTCTTATCCTGTCAAATCACTCCTCTCACGGGCGTACCCTACCGCCAGCAGTTCCCATTCTTTGGCGCCGCAAAGCGCTTGTGTCCGGTCGGCGAGTCGTGTGGACGTCCTGCGTGCTGAAGCATCGGGATTGGCCGGAGGTGTACCACGCTAAAGGCGCTCGTTGCGTACCTTGAGTTCCGTGTGTTCTGCTGTGATGATTCGCGGCCGTTGCTGATGCCACAGGCCGCGATTGAGCGGTGAGCCATGAACAGGGTCGACGGTGAGCCATGAACAGAGTCGACGGGCGCGTAGACAGGTGCGGCGACCGTTGGGGCAGCCGCTGTCTCCGCGTCCCCGGGGTTACGGCCTCGGTCTCTTCCGGCTGGCGTCCTCACCGACATCCTGGCAGAGGTCGTCTGGTCTTTGGAGGGCTGAGCAGCGCCGCGGAAGCTCGGCCGAGGGATGTGACTGCGGGGAAGGTGGCCCGCAGAGGTGGCAGCGAGTTGGTATCTGTCAACAGGGTGGACTCTGCGAAGCTGCCTTCCGTTGTATACGGCACTGAGTCGGACGGCTGCTGTGCGGCGACGCGTCGCCCGGCGCAGCTGCTGCCGACGGCGGAGCCCCTGGCAGCGGGCGTGTGCCACCCACGGGGTGGCGGGGGCTAGGCGACTCTGGCGGGCGCTCGCCGTGTAGCTTGAGTTGCTTGCCTTCTGTGGTGCGACAGCGCTGGATTGAGCGGTGAGCCATGAACAGAGTCGGCGGGCGCGTAGACAGGAGCGGCGACCGTTGGGGCAGCCGCCGTCTCCGCGTCCCCGTGTGACGGCCTCGGTCTATTCCGGCTGGCGTCCTCACCGACGTCCTAGCAAGGGTCGTCTGGCCGTTGGAGGGCTGCGCAGCGCGACGGGAACTCGGCCGAGGGATGTGGCTGCGGGGAAGGTGGCCCGCAGAGGTGGCAGCGAGTTGGTATCTGTCAACAGGGTGGGCTCTGCGAAGCTGCCTTCCGTTGTATACGGCACTGCGTCGGACGGCTGCTGTGCGGCGACGCGTCGCCCGCCGCTGCTGCTGCCGACGGCGGAGTTCCAGGCAGCGGGCGTGTGCCTCCCGGGGTGGCCGGGGGCTAAGCCTTCGATGCTGGGAGACCGCGATCCCCTGGCTGGCCGAACGGGTTCCAGCCATGCCAGTGGCCGTTGACGCACCGACGCAGGTGCTGGACGTGTGCCATCTGTCGGTGCCGTTGTCAAGTGCGGAGGCGACGGTGAGTTGGAAGGAATTGGCTAAGGCCAGAGACGCGGCCGGTGGGGCCGGGGCTGCGTGGAAGACTCGCCGGCGTTCCTGTCCGCACTGAACCTTGCCAGCGGTGGTAAGGAAGACGTCGACGGAGCCGGAGTTGACGTGGCCCAATCGGGCGCTGCCAGCGCATGCGCTCGTGGACTCGTGCTGGGCGCCGCTGCTTCGTCGTCTTCTTCTGGCAGGAACGTACGGTCAATACCACACGTGGGCATTTTGATCTTGGGAGTTCACGTATATGATTTGCGACAAGATTTCCAATGTTGTAAAAACTGGTAGTGTAACAAATATACACTTTTGCCTTCCTTACCCACGAGAAAAAAGAGCATTTTCGGAGAAATAATGGCGAGTGCGCGTGGCGCTGGAGGCACCTCGATCAGTACTGCTGATTCGGCAGAGCACGCGACACGCGGCCAGCGGGGACGGTTCCAGGCGGTGCCTCACGTGGGTACGTTCCATGCATGAAGGAAGAACAACAACCACGCCGGGGCCACACGTAACTTTCTAATAAATGATAATTATGCATGACAAGGATTATGATGATGACAAACGGCATTTGTACAAGGGAAGATATCAAGCTCCTACTTTGGAGAGGAGAATGATTTCCTCAGTGTCGGGACGAAGACGTAAAAACAACCGCCTCCCTCTCTGCGTCCGTAACAATCATGGCACTGCCCGTTACGTTGTCTGTGAAGATGCGTCCGCATCGGCGTGCCGCTACAGCTGTGGTCAGAAGCTGAAAAACAAGACTATCTGAGATTCCGCTCCGGAAAAAATCGCGGGAGACAGAGATTCCGCCCGTTCGAACAGGAAGCAGACCTTGGCCGTCTAGCGCGGGACAATCGCAATAGTCAGCGCAGCGAAATTCTTTGTGTCGCAGAGTTTCATACTAATATATACTAGAAAGAAAACTTGCGCCACTGTCTAGGGACGCCGCGATTGAGCGAGCGCTGGATCCGTCATGCACCGAGCAGGCCATATATTTCGCGACACTCTTCTCTACCGTTTTCTTTCAGTGTTCTTCCTTCCCATCGTTCGCTCGTTTACAACGCCGCCGTGAAACCTCAGTAGCGGCCGCCAAAGTGAATTGCGCACTAAAAATCGGGGTGCATTTTAGGGGGTGGTAGTTGCTGGTTGGCCGGGATGAAAGAAGCTGTAGCCTGTATGCAATGATGGTTTAAGTAAAAATTCGCGGTTACAGTGTTGGTAAAGAAACATTAGTCTAGCTATTTTCCGGTGAGCTTGCAGAGTCATTATGTTGTTTATTTTTATTAAATCGGTAGCAGAACCATGACGACGGTAACAGCTGTAAATGAAACGCACTGCCAGTCTTTGAATTCGTTCGAGCTTATTGGTGACCTTTTTAGTGTGCCGATCCCAAACAATTGTTTCGTATTCCAGGAGAGGTCGGTTTAGTGTATTGTAAGAACCAGTTTGACATCGGATGGTGTATTTTTAATTTTGTACAAGCCTCAGAAGACCCAGTTTACGTCGTGTTGAAGCGAAAATTGTATCTATGTGTGTTGGCCATGGAAGAAAGTTGCTCATAAATGCGACGCTGACGTACTTGAAGCTGTTAGTTTGGGATATTTCGACGACTATAATTAGGTATTGGCATGACATAGGGCATTTATAATTAGTTATGCGCATAAATACCGTCTTGGTTAAGCTTGATATTCCACGTTTTATAGCATTTAAACGGTTATTTAAAGTAGTTTGGTCATTACCAGAATTAAAAGTTTTATACAAAAGACAATCGTCGCAGACAGAGGGATACCAACACCTTCATCGTGTATGTGGGTGCTAAGGCAGGGACGTCTAGAACACTGTAACAAGCAGGACAGGAATTGGAAAGGGGTATGGTCGTGAATCGCGACCACGGGCGGCGCTGCGAAAAGCGCTTGCATGACGTCACCTGAGGGACTCTCGCACTTGTCGTCTGCCTCCCTCGGGTCTAGCCACCATACCTCGGGCTCGCTCTCACTGCCATTTCTTGGTCAGTAAACTTTACGTGTGTGTAATTTCAAGGATTCAAACTGCATCAGCACGCTTGAGGCGTGCTTAACGTTATCGTTATCTAATTGTTACCATTCCTGAGGAAGAATCGCCTGCTTCGCAGGATCCCGAGATAAGCGCGAAGAGTCGTCAGCGCGCGCAGGGCGTACGGGTGCCTTATCTGCCTCGGTCGCAAGACAGTCGTAGTAGAGTGTACTAGAAGTACACTCTAGTCGTAGCCTTAACCTCGCCCACCATTTCTGGGTTTACACCGAATAAAAGAACTGAGGAATGACACAGTCTTTTACCATTATTGCGCTTTGTCTGCTAAAGCACAGGCAATCATAAGCAAGCACAATAGTGCAGTAGTCAATTGCCAAGTCCACCATTCCTACCGGTGGGCCGGAGTTCTCCGACACATATATGGAAGAGCTTTGGTGGTAATTTATTTACACTATCGTATCTAATTTTTCTTTATTTTAAAAAGCGATCTTGAACAGAAGATAAAGTATTTAAGTAATTCATCTTGGATTAAACCGCCAATGAAACTAGAGAAAAGATAAGGGTGAGCGCTTTGGCTAAGCATTTTATTCAAGGGTAAATGTAGGAAGCTCAGACTAATGCGTATGACTTGAAGGTAGCGAAGCTGTGCGCAACAGCAGCGTTTTTCCTCTTTTTCGCTTCACGGCCCTGTTTAAGCTTCGCCGCTGAACGAGGGACCACAGCTGGATGTTCGTATTCCTCTATCGCACACGGTTCTGCGCCACACGTGGCCTTCCTTCGTGGCGCGCGTTTATGGCTGCGGCGGCGGCCTCCTCGCCTTCATCCGCCACGTGTCTGTTCCCTCCTCTTTCCCCATTAACAGGCCGCTCCTCCGTGCCGGGCGCTTGCGGAGGGGGCGTGGTTTAACCTCTAGCGCTCAAGGGCAAAACTGGTCATCCTGCGAAGGCTAGCGTGCAGTGTAGCTTGCTACGCTACAAAAACAAACATACAGGCGCGAAGGACGTAAGCGCGCGCTGCACGGACCAGGAAGTAAACCATGAAAAAACACCCCACTTTAATTCTTCGAACCTGGAGGGAGTATTTAGGCTGCATTTCCCACAGCCCGCTTAAGATCTGCCACATATTAGTGCGCTAGAGTAATACTCCACTTAAATACGCAAGATTAATCGCCTTTAAATGACCGAATTTAATTCCTACTCGAATTTGGCAATGATTCCTTTTGAACACGTATAAAGGTTTGGATATCAGAAAGAGCTTCAATAAAGTGTTTGGACAAATATAGTTTCGGTTTTGAGCACAGGCGTCGGCAGGGGGGTGCAGAAGGGCACTTGCCCCCCCACCAAGCACAATTGCCCTTCCTTCTCGCCCTCTTTCCCCCCTCAACACAAAATTCTGCCGATGCCCATGGTTTTGAGTGTTCAGGTAACTGCCACGCATACAGCTTATCATTAGTTCGCGAGAATTTACAGACTTATCTGAATTTTGCATTCAGTTCTAATCGTTGCAGTAACGATGACTACGATTAAAGTTCGGTGCAGAAAATCTGCGTCCGAGAGCCCCGGACAACGTTTTCTATGTTTTTCCTCGATGGCATTAGACTTTATTTGTGTATTTGCATACGCATAAATAAATGCACGTTTTGGACATTCACATTTTTTGCCTGTAACCGTAGCGAGACACTTTGTGAATTAATGCTTTGCGAATGTATACCGGGTCTGTCTTGGTGGTATGCAAAAATAAGAAGCGGTGCGCACAGCAATAACGGTAATCCGATACAAAAAAACAGCTGCTTTATTTGGAAGCTATTTAGAAGAATTGAATGGGCACACATGCTGCGCGTGTGCGTACGCTGCGTCATTACGCCGGAGGACGCAGCAAATATATGCGCCCTGCTCCCGCCCAACCTTTTTTTTTTTCCCCACACGCAACGTCATCAACGACTTTCCCGCGCTCCGAGCTGCCACTGGCTGCAACCCCCTTGCAGCAGACGTGTTCGTCGTTCCCGGAGAGCGCCATCCGGGAGCCTGACGTAACGGCTCCCGGCGCGGGTAAACGCGCTCGGAGGCGAGTTGTGTCTCCGCGCATGTGTTTCGCCTTTAAAACACTCGAGCGCGAAGCGATTTTGGAAGCCCGCATGCCTCAGTGCCTACCTGTCCACAAACACTTCGTTTGCCCATATCACGCAGGTAAGGTCATGGTGATATATGCACGAATGAAGCAATAAACACAGCGTTAGGCGCAAACGTTGCGACACACGGCTCCACAATTTGGTACGAGGAAGACGAGCTGGAACAATAAACACAGCGTTAGGCGCAAACGTTGCGACACACGGCTCCGCAATTTGGTACGAGGAAGACGAGCTGGACCACGTCGTGCGAAAAAGGTAGATTATTCTTTTAATTTGGAGACAATTGCGTGTCACTCCAGTGTTTAAAAGCAATTTTTGATCCTAGGGTGACCGTTCTGAATCCTTCAGAAAACCGTTACAAGCTCCCGCCACCTGGAAAGCCGAAAAGCGTGTAAATTGGCGGGCTCGGGGAAACACTAAACCATGATGATAATTAATGATAACAATAAACAGGTGAACTCACGATGATGTGCAGCTGCGTATTTATGACAAGAGATGTGTCAAGACATGGGAAAATCGGCACTCAAGCTGCATTTCACGATAATTATAGATGCACAGTAAATAGATAAGAGCGTGTGCAGCTTTCCCGCTCATGGCAGTCCTCTCAACAGTGAATACTCTCTAGTTATTTAGCGATATGTAAAGTATTTTCGCGCCGCTAATATTGGGGGTGAAACCTTCCTTTGTGCACAGTTTCAAGTCTTGCACATTGCGCAACTATGGGAGTTTCTATGGCTCAACCTAGGTTCCAGAGCCATGGAAACTCTCCCATACAAATGCACGGGGAGTAAATTTTGACAGCGAATTACACAAAAAATATAAAGGATCCTGTAAAGTTCTTTTAGAGTTTTCATCTTCACGCTGACTTCTTGCTTTATGCCAAATGTCACTTTCCTGAAGTGGTTTTGCTAGGTTCCTGAGAGGTCCGCATTTTGAGTGACAAAGCTGGGTTTGTTTTTGGGATCACGAGCTTTATTCATCTTTTCTTTCCTTTTTCATGACAAGGCATCGGGCCGCAAAACACAGTTGGTACCACCTTTCTTACAGTTGCTGAAAACCACCTCATCGTTTCCCTCTTTCTTTCGCTTTAGATTGTACACCTCCTTTCTCGCTTCTCTGTCACACACACAGACTGAGGCACTTGCTGACAGCTCGTATTCATGGCAGCGGAACTTGGCACTTACCAAGCACACAGTAGACAGAAGCAGCAGTCGTCTAGAATGTTCGTAATTTCAAAAAGCTGTATTTCCCGAAAATGCCAGTGCACGTACCAGTAATTGAAATGACAATTCTGGCAAAAATAGACCAATGCGACCACATGCCGCATTTATTTGATTCGAGGGGACAAGTAGCCGCTAGCCGAATTGTGCCACCCTGCCTACTCCCTACATCAGTCCACTTAAAGGAGAGGTTCCGTACTCAGACAAAATTATCGGACAATTCTGCCTCTTATACCATCTTCGCCACTATCTCGTACATATATAAATGTCGAGCTACCGAAAACAGCTCTGATGGCGAAGTGATTACTCGTGAAACAGCCTTTTGTGCTTTGGCAAGGTGACAATGATATAGACACTGATCTGATGCAGTCTAATGGCCGTTGACAAAAGTGCAACATTCACCGATAGCAGTAAATGAGGCATCTTCAAAGCCCCTCTCAAACAAATGTCAGGGAAATGTCGTGCGAACTATGTTTTTTTACGAGGGAGATTTTATCAACATGTTACATCAGACATATTATACAACTTGCTAAAAATATTATTTCCTGAAAGTATTTAAGGTATAGTCCAACACATGGGATACTAAAATAAGCGATTATTTAGTGGCAGTTAAAAGAAATGTCACACCCCTTCAAGTTGAGATTGACAACGGGCACAGACCTGCCTTCTTCACGCTACCGTGATTTCAACTACTGCATTAGCCATAGAACACCTCTAAAGGTGGATAGCCGTAAGCAGCTGAAAAGTTAATTTGAAATTGAACTATCTTAACGCTGCACAGTACACGAGATGTAGAGATAATGTTCGCTGTGGTTTCTCCCACCTGTCCGACGTTTACAACCCAAAGAAGGCTGTACGATCAGGCCACACACACGTGAATCACTACAGTGGAAGAACGTCTACCAGTTCCATCATCCGTTACAAACAGTACTGCGCACAGCAATCAGGTTTCGAAATAGCGGAGTATTGCTTTGGGTGAGTATCGAAGTGCAACACAAGGCGAGGGACAGAAACACAGCGCTCTGTGTGTCGTCTTCTGTGTTTCTGTCCTTCGTCTTATGCTGCGCTTCGATACTTTTCTAAATAGCATGTTTTGGAACTAACTCATGCCATGCTCAAAATCATTGTGAAACACTTGCATTTGTTTTGTACAGCATGGTTTCGTGCGCATTCAAAACTTGGCTTGACAGTAGGTATCAGTCAGGGCTGTGTGGTTCACAATAGCGATTGTTCTTGTCAACTGCTGAAGTCAATTCCTTTATTCAAATAGTATTTCAGCGAAAACCGCTGCCAACAATTCAAGGCACCAACAGAGAACTGGTTAACTGGTACTCAGTGCTGTGGCTTTTTTATCGTACTGTTGTACAGCGTCCCTTTTCGCTGCTTTTACTTTTACGAGGCTCCAGGGAACAAGAATTTTAACTCCACTGATGTGCTTGGGCCGATTCCACTCGTAGCCTCAAGGAATCAAGCTGCATGCACAGAAATTGTACCAGACCAGTGATATCGCGTCGGGAACTCTTTAGATGTATTAAAAATAGAATTACATGCTCCATACTCCACCTATGTAACTTATTAACGAACTCAGATCTGTTATTGTAATTGCTTTGTAATTACCCATACTCGCAGTGTGCCGTTCCGCAACCTGTGTATTCCCATTTTTGAGGTCATGGTTGTGGATATCTGTCAAGCAGCGAGGCGAAGAACTAAGCAGTACTTCGCAGCATCCTCTCTCAAACAACCTCGAAGAAATTTTTGTAAATCTTCCCTCGGTGCCCCAAATTTCACGTTAGGAGGCTTACTGGCAGCAAGAACAATACACATCATCGAAATAAGGCCTACACTATCGTTAATCTCATGCCTGACTTCCCTCAGGGCCTTCCCCTGGTGTTTGCAGCGATTTGCTTTTCCAACACCTGCAGTTTAAGTTCGTTTAAAGAACGTACCGCTCATTATGATACGTACCATACCAATCAAACCACGACGGTACCGGGCTTCCTCGGTTTGAGAGTCCTGGATAGCCCGTGTACAGTCCGAGAACTACGTTCGGATGGAAGCTGCAGCAGAAATGTACGCGGAAATCTAAAGCTGGATTACACCCTGGGAGCAGGCAAATGAGGATTTGCCTCTTGTTGGTTGTAGTGCAATCAACACCTCGCAGAACATTTAGAATAGCATCACTAAATAAAAGCTTTACATTAATGCTGCCAATAGGCGACCGGTAAAATGCACAAAGGCTCACGGGTCCATCGTCTCCTCCCACTACTTGCAGTTAGATCTCTCCAGCCCTCCCGTACGTCAATGGCTTTCAGGCGAGTGTTGTCACAGGGTGCTCACCCATCAGATAACCCCAAGCAGGACCAATCACAGCTTTTTATGGAATTCCCAATGCACGAGCGAGAAAGCCGCAGCACATGGGATGCCAGAACTCCTGAACCATAAGTGGCGGCAGTCCACGGGAGAAAACGATGTACCCATGAGCCTTTGCACTTTTTACTGGTCACCTATGGGAAGGCGACATTGCCTGGATAGTTTTGTCATTTTGCAACCACTTGTTTACAGCACGTCTGAATTACAAGGACTTGGCTGCAAAATATGCAAACTGCAGACCCTCGGCACAGCACTACCTCCCATGGTGTACTCCTACAACTACCAGTTGGAATTTCCCAAACATAGGTTGTATTCACTGGCGAGGCGTGCATGCAGGCAACCATGTTGAAGCCACACAGGTCACACAGACAATGGCATTTATTACATGGGGGCGGTAAATGAAATGTACAGCTACAAGGTTACTATGTACAGTGTACAGGTATGTGCCCAGGGTAGGACATGGTAATGTGAGGGCAAGAACACGGCGACATAGCGCCGGGCAAGCAGTGCAAAATACACAAAAAAAGCAAGCACTGTGCTTCAACTGTCGTTGGAATGGTCATTGTTGTTTTTGACCGGAGACTTCGATCGCGAACGTGATCTCGAACGGGAGCGCGACGCGGAGTGGTGGCGGTTGTTGGTCTCGGGGGACTTGCTGCGACTCCTCGACTTGCTTTTCGACTTTGACTTTGACCTGGATCGTGACCGGCTTGCAGACCGGCTAGAGGCACGCCGCTTCGGAGGTGGACTTCGGGAACGGGACCTCGAGCGGGACTGGGATCGTGAACGGCGCTTGACGGGCGTGCGAGAACGGCTCCGGCGCTTAGCACTGCGGGACCTAGAACAACAGATGCCCCAAAGTAAGGATGAATGCGAGGCTAACAAGACATTGAAAAACCGCAAGATGCAAAAGCATTCAGCACTCCTTTGAACTTAAATTCTTCGCTAAGGTCAATTCACGGGGCGTATCGAGTGCAGTTTAGAGAATCGCATCAGGACGTTGGCACCAATTTTCCGCACAGTGCAGTTGGCATGGTTAATGATCATCATGCAATTCTCAGAACTATCCTGCCAAACCAACACACAGATGGGGCTTTTTAAAAAGTCTCAATACAAACCTGGAGCGGCTGCGTCCACGCCTTGTGGCACTCCGTGACCTCGATCGAGACCTTGATCTGCGCTTGGTGGCTGGGCTGCGAGAGCGGCTGCGGCGCCGACTGCGTGACCTAGACCGTGAGGGAGACCGTCGGCGTCTAGCAGACCGGGAGCGGGACCGTGACCGGGAACGAGACCTGCTGCGCCTGAAACGGCAGAGAGTTCACAGTGAAGTCTCCATCCCGATGCGGCGAAACTAGCCACCCAGGTTAACACAAGTGGGGTAGCTCACACAGCAGAAAACAGCCAAGCAACTACGCAAATGCAAACAAAGAAACTTGCAGGAACTAGCATGGGGTCAGAAAAGGCGAAACGAATGACAAACTCACGATTTGCGGAGCCTCTTCTCTTCAATAAGACGGATACGGCGCCCGCTCAGGTCAGTATTGTCCAACTTGTCCAGTGCATTCTTCATGTCGGAGTAGGTTGCGAATTCCACCACCCTGTAACATGGAATGCACTTGGTAAGCCTAAAACACTCCAACTGGACGGACAACAAAAAAAGCAGAGAAAGCAGCAATGACACGCACCCTTCATTGCGGCGAAGACGATGAGCATCAGCGTAGGTCACCTCGCCAGCTTGCCGCATGTAATCTTTCAAGTCCTTTGCAGGTGAAACAAAGAAAAAACAAAAGGGCACCACAGTTAGGCACGGCAAAACAAGAACAAATCGAAAAGCAACAAAAACAACCTGCACACAAAAGAATCTCCGTTACACAGCAAATTTCCCGGGAAAGCATTCTGAAGCACGCTAAAACAAGGCCAGAAACACTTGTAGAAAGAATAGATCTTTGCGCGATATGCAAAAGGAAGCTAACGATGTCGCCCCCTGGAGGTCCCTGCTGCAAAAGAAGGAGTGAAGACGAAGCTGCATCCGTTGCTGTAGCCACGCCGTGAAGAGAGGACGCTGTTCGCGGGGCACAAAGTGAGGATTGTTTGCGTAAACGTCGAGCGTGAGATTTACCTGGCGCCGCCCCAAGACCCAGCAACGGCCCAGACAACCAAGGTGGGGGTGGGGGCGCAGCCAAGAACCGAGCCAAGCCAAGCCCTTCATCACGAGGGGGGAAGAAACGGCGCCACCGGGCCGCAGGCCAATCCCTACGGGGGCCATCCATCATCCACGGAGGGGGGTCCGATGGCGGCCGGGCGCGAAAGAAGCCCTCGCGGTGGTGGGAAGGCGCCGGTGGCATCATCATCATCACTAGGCGGCCCTCTATTTCGTGGGGGGGAAGGCGGCGGTGGTCCCATCATCCGAGTGGTTGGTCCACCGCAACCCTTAGGGTGGTCCGCTCCACCACGTTACCGGTCCGCCACACCAGGGGGGGCGCCCTTCATCGCAAGGGGGGTAAAGGAGGGAAGCCTGCCGCACCAATCCGCGGGCGCTTTGCAAAGGCTCGCTCCCCCTCTGAGCAGTGCGAGAACAGAACACACACCACACTGCCCGTTATTACTGCGCTCATCCCCGCCACACACGTATCCGGCGCTACACACACACTCAGAGTGCTACTACAGCTGAGCCCACTTGCGACGAGCCTGTCGCACTCGCTGGTGCGTCTCCCGCTCAACAGAGCACCCAAGAAAGGCTGGCCACAAGAGGCCCACGAAAACTGCAGCGAGCTGTCAGAACGTGAAATTTTGACGTGGGATGCCATTCGCTCAAGAGAACCCAAAACGTCCAAATTTAAAGCTGCATAGGGCTCCGTCAAGTGAGTACAGCGACAGATCGCAGCCAATGAAATGGCTAATCTGCCGTGAGCTTCCATTCCAGCTGTCACCACTACTGGCCACCCCATCCAGAGGGTATGTCATAAGTTCCACGCACCGGTAGTTTGGCGGCAGCTGTCGGTCACTCGCTACTTCCATGTTTAGTCACAACTTGCCAAGCCCCGTCAAACCCACTGTACATTCGAGCTGAATTGACAAGGCCCCAACACAGACGCCAAGTGTTCCGAGTAACAGCGATGAATCTCCTCTCAGTCAAACGGCTCCATGTCATTACACAGCCCCGAGCGTGCTAGGGCAAATTTAACCCTTTCAGGGTCAACGAAGTACAGGTATGTTATCGCTGGTATGTGTAAAAAGAGAGCCTCTTTCGATCCTTTTTCTTGCTTGCCATGTGCTGCCACCGCAGAAATACGTGAATTTTTCCTTCCGTCATTGTTTTATTTTCTTTTTTTCTACGCTCACTACAGTGGTGCGCCCACTATCGCTTGTGCACCGGGTCACATGTGGCAGCTGGTTTCGTCTTGCGGGTGGCGCTACCCACTTCTTGCGCCCGTGAAACCTTCGAATTCTCGTTTTTATTTATGGATAATCCACGGGGAACACATTTTTTGTCACTTTATGATCACCCTAAAAAAATTAGTTTTCTAGGAATAGATTTGTCCAAAGAATTTATATCAAGGAAAAAAATTGCATTTGGCGAAAACATTTGACCCTAAAAGGGTCAAGGCTCCTGCCTACGAATTACCATTGCAAGTGGACTCAACTGCAGCACAGAACGACTTATCTGAGAACAGCTTGCACACTAGGGCTACACTGCACTCCACCAGACAACCCCCAGTGCTACCCCAACACCCCCCCTCACCCCGGCACTGCCTACCACTCACCCTGCATATAAAAACGAGAATAGAAAATTTTTTAGTAACTACAGGCCAACATTTTGATAGAGAAAGCAGTAAACAAGGACCAACCACAGCAATACATAAATAGATAAAATCAGCTGCCAAACGCCTCACCTGCCAGCTCACACGACTGCTCAGATTCTCGACCGTCAGCTGGTACTCTGTGCGTGTTGGGGGGCCGTACCTGGAGGGAAAGACAAGAGCTGCCTTCATGACAAGTTGAGGCACCATTTTCCCCACAACTACACCTGAAGATTTTTGTAACAGACAGCAGCGTGAAATAAGACTGCTATATTGGCTGACAAGGACTCCACTGATTAGCCTCCATCATCGCCTCCCTGCCTCAACCTTATTTCACGCCATTGTCTAAGTATGTTCCAACAAGCACAAGGAAACCTGAATAGTGCACGCTCCCAGAGGCTCGAAAAATTCACGTAACAAGGCCGCAACCACATCAGACCGGTGTTACACTTGCGCTGCACTGGCGTTCAGGGACAATGCATTGGAATAGCAGATCATGCAGTGCATACACAAACATTACACTAAGTCACTCATCGAATCGCTCGGTTCTGGGTCGCCAGAACAAGTCGCTCACCTCCCGGAAGTGGCCTCAGCGACTAGCCAATAGGAGAGCCGTAAGGGGCGCAACTTCCGGCTTAGGGAGAGAACGAGGGGAAGGGCCGAGGGGCGACACAGTGCACCCTAGAAAAGTACGACCCTCTGCACACTGAAATACCTTTACTTCCGGTTTTTGCGACAAATGCACACATGAGCGATTGCGGATCCCTGTCGCATTGCCCGTAAAAACTGCTGCATGTGGTTACTGCTTAACTGAATGACATTCAGCTCAAGTGCGTTTGCACAGGCCAACAGATGGCAGCTACCGTTGCTTCAATCAATGGTTTTGGCAAAATGAACACACAAGTTATGTGTAGTAATTTGAAAAAACAAACCGGCGTCTTGGAGGTGATCTTGATGCGGCGCGTGAGCGATAGTAGTCAGCCCCTCGCCGGATTCCCCGGGCCAGTTCCACAGATACCCTAAAAAGAGGGAGGGGGGATAAGGGTTGAGACAACAGCTGGTACGCAGACTAAATACGAAGCAATAAGTGCACGGTCCAAGCAAAGGAAAGCAGCTTCTTCGCGAGCGCACTACTCACCGATCCCCAAGCAGGTCTTTCCCGTTCAGCTCGTACACGGCGTCATCGGCATCCCTGTGGTCATCGAACTCCTGCGGGGTGCCGCCAAGAAAAAAGCGCGCGAAATGAAGGCATCGCGCCAAAAGTGCCTACAATAGTGAACTGTGCGCATTAACGTCAGTGAAATGCTTTCCGGCAGCAGAAGTTGGACCCGAAAGATGATAATCTCATCACAGCTGGAGACACCTTTAAAAACCGCTGAAGTGTTTGGTTTTTCTAATCGAGATTGCGTTCGAATCGACACACTGTCAGGTTTACTCACCACAAAGCCGAAGCCATTCTTGATGCTTATCTCGCGGATGCGACCAAAGCCCTTGAAGAAGCGCTCCAAGTCGCGCTCCCGCACTTCGTAGTTGAGACGCCCCACGTAGACACGTGACGTCATCTTTACGTCTGGGCGGGGGACGGGAAAATAAAAAAGAAGCGGGCGCGGAAGCGTCGTGATCACTTCAGTGGCCGGAAGAGCTAGCGATTGACGAAACACATGCGTGGAAGAATTCCATCAGTAAAAAGTTGTCCGCACCATACAGTTGGACCCGAAAGATGGACATCACGGAATTCTCACACCAAAAAGGTTTTGTACCACGTTTCTAAAAGCTGTTAACCTTGAAACAAGCGCCTCGAGCACATGGCGAATGTAGGAAATTCAGCTCATTACAGCGCACCCAGATGGGAAGATCATGCATCAGTACAGACTACGCAACGCTTAGGTATTTTATGTTGAGATTTTAGAAATGACAGCAACCGTTTTGTCAGGCAAGCAGGCGTCGTGAACAAAGACCTCGTGGCTGGTTCCTCGAGTACGTTCGTCTGGCTAACGCTGGCGACAAGAGAAATCGAAGTTCGTCACCAAAGCCTTCTGGCAGTAGTTTAGCGGGATGCAAAGATGCAAAGCCGGAAAATAACCGCAGATCGGGGCACAGCTTTGCGAATTTCAGACGTTAGGCTTAAGCAGGCGGTCGACACGGTACACGCCACGCGGTTATTTAAACGCAGTATCAGGACAACCAACCACTCACCTCAAGTTGCTGCTTCAAGCGCAGGCAGCTCGAGTCTCACGTTAAAAGAAATTACCCCTTCCTCAACTCGTGAACCGTGCTTAGAGCACGCGCTCGCGAAGGTCACCTTTCTGCTGATCAGCTACGGGCGCCCGCCTGCGCAAGGCCAACGGACAAAACTGATTGCATTGCACGGGTCCTTCGGACTTGTTGCCACGGGAGAAGGGGGCAAAATACTCTCTACCCCCTCCTTAACATAGAGATAATATAATATAAGTCGTTTATATCCTACAAAAAAATGATAAAAATAGCCGCAAATTATAATAATTAAAATTTGTTATGCTTAAAACTTCATTTTTTTAGATTTTATTAAAAAATTTTGTTGAGTTTGACAATTAGTTGTGGCAGCACTTAACACACCTAAGCAGTGCAGTTTATTACCTCACTTATCCACTAAAAAAGGCATTATTTGTTAAGTTGGGAAAATAAGTAATCAATTTTTATAAACTATAAAATAAAACAAATTTTCTACGTTATAACTAAAAATTGAAAAGCTTTTGTTTTAAAATAAAGGACGTAGTAAACTTGAAAATGCTGCGTTTGAGGCTATATTGAACAGCGTTATAAAGCGCTACCTGTTGAAAACTCGTCTGCTCAAAAAAGTAACTTTGAAAAACGTCAATCCTATGACTATGGTAATAATAATTGTTCCTGACAAAATTAATAAAGATTGGTAATAAAGAAAGGTTTAGCCAAGTACTTCTTCAAGTTCTTTTGAAGGGGTTCGAGGTTACAATGGATATGGCGTGTGCTCGGTCTGCTGCGAAGGCGAGGGGAGTCATGGGACCCTTTTCGCCCCGCATCTGCGAATCAGCCACACCATTCCGAGATCGCCATTTTGTGCGCTACAGCAGCCGTCGGCCGAGATTCCATGGCCCCTTCGGCAACGGCCCTGCTCGCAGGCAGCAAGTAAGGCCCTCCCGGCGCTCGGGCCCCGAAACGGCCCCGGCGAAACTGAACGCGGCTGTCGGCCGAAGCGTGTTTCGATTTCGCTTCGGGCTTATGCCGCGCGGTCGGACCCGACGCGACGTCTCTTTTTCCCGTCGATTGCTCCAGAGCTCTGCGCGCGTTCCGGGTTGGCGATGCTCGCGTAGGTTCGGCTCGCTCTAGGCCTAGAGGCTGCGTCGCGATTCGCGCACGGCCGACCAGACTGGGGCTCAGTGGGTCTTGTTTTGAAGGGGCGAACATGTGCTCTCGAGAGCGGGGGGCAAACCCAACCCCCCCTCTTTCCTTAGCGCATCGCCTTCGGCGACGCGCTGCGTTTGGTCTAGCCGGTTCGCTGTTGCAGTCCTTTGAGGGTCACCTTTGGGAAGCTCTGCCGGAGCGCTTCTGAGGTTACTACGGCGCGATCGCCAGTGGGCGAGGCCTCCTATAAGCCCAAGTGATGAACACGGGCGAGATTTTTTCTTGTGCGGGTGTTGTTGCGTGGTTTTACATCCGAGTGGGAATGTGCCGACGTTGAATCGTCTGCCTGCTGGCGTGGTTCAAATGGGGTTTTGGAGGAATTTCGATCGAAGAGAAACGCAGTTGAGAGGGCTTGCACAGGTGGTGTTGCTGGTTTGTCAAGCAATTGGTGATCCGGTGATCAACGACGAATGCCGTGTCGGTGCTGTGTTCTGTGGTGGGTTTGATTGTGGCCTTCGCTGTTCCGGCGAGCCTTTAGAATTCCCCTAGGCCGTGGGCGCTTTGGCATGCTTGTTAGCGTACATGCTTTTTTTTCCCCCCAAACCTAGTCGGCATCTCTGGGCAGGATATCCTGATGTCTTGAAACCTTTCTGAAAGCAGCAAGTTCATCCTTGCGACATGCGCAGTGAATGGGTATTTAAGGCCTTTCTGTGTTCTCAGGACTGTTTAGGCCATAAATGAAAAAAGAAGGCGGTGGAGAGCTGGTAATCACAATTCTCGCTTTTTCAATCTCCACAATTGTTCGATAAAACTTGAGCATACGTGGGCGATGCGACAAAATTTGACATACACCTCAGTGCAATCCTGGCGACATTTCAAAATGGTTATGACTCTAAAATTTATGAAGCCAACACCTTCTAGTTTCCTCAAAGTTCTTATGCAGAGCACCACAGTACTCAACGATGCTTTGGCAGGGATAATGCGTACGCATGTAAGTTGCAAAGCACTGAAGAAGTGAGGATGAAATAAAATTTCTTGGTGAAATGACTGCCAAATTACGCAGTATGTTTAAATTCTTTCCTTTCGGGACATTAATCTTCTGAATCATTGCCGGCATCTCTGAAGCCGGTAATGTTGATATTCGCATAATTACTAACGTTAACAAAGGTGTCATCATTAATATTAACGTTATAATTCTCGATGCAGTAAAAGGGTTTTTCATGTTTTGGAGCAAGAAGAGCTCTGGGGCATCCCTTAGCAGAGGGCTTTCAGGTTATCCGGACCATGCAAGAATGCCCCAACATGGACGTTTCGTCCTTTTGGCTGGAGCCATCGAATACGCTAAGTTCTAGAAGAGCAATGCTTGCGAGTGTGGCGGCAGGATCTACAGGTGACGCGAGTTGTTCCACTACTTTGGCTAGATACCGCGGTATACAGGCATTTTAACACACCATAGATGCATCGTAAACTGAGCTGTATATGTTTGTGAAGCCAGGAGCCATTCCTTAACATGTGACCCTTTGGCTGGCGCAATGTTGTGTATATTGCGATGCGGCCTGCACTTCACAGTATTGTGTTAAAATTGTCAATTTGGAATTCGTATTTTATTTTAGCAATAGAAAGATTCTCTCCTTCGCTCAGCAGAACCTATTTCTGTAAGCAACTGTTGTTTTATTTTTTATTTATTTACTTTTTTTCCCGGTCGAGCAGATGTGCACTTGCATCCGGCCTTCTGGCAGAATTAGTCTGTTTTCGTGGTTGCCATGGCAACAGTGGAAAGGATTGTTGTGCAGTGCCTCGTTCTCCTCCATTGCCTCTCCCGGTGGGCTCTGCCGCGTCCGAAGACATTATTCCAAGTGCCTGAACACGCTTGGTGTGGTTCTCCAAGTTTGGTTCCCTACAGGGAACCGAACTTTCCCCAGTCTTGTTCATCCGTGCGCTCTGACCTCGAGGGCATGGTTTCCCTTCTGGCTATGGCTGCTGCTTTCCTGATAGAGGCGAAAATCAGAAATGCCCGTGCCAAGATTTCGGCGCAAATTAAAAATCCCCGGGCCATCTAAATTGATTGCCGCGTATTAGGCAGCTGTCATACGCCAAATGTAGCTTTGGCAAGGAAAATTTGTGTGCAAGTTTGTCAATGCCCTTTGATGCCACTTCCATCGATATCTGGGTTCATGTACATAAATTAAGAAGAAAGAATATCGGCCTCCCTTTGTTTTATAGGATGGCCACTGTGTTATCTTTGCGGTTGATTTCCTATCTCTTATGGGTTCACAGGTGTAGAAGGAAGCTGTTTTTGGGATTAACACTCAGCGTTGAGAACAGTGATGGGGAAGATGCAAGCACCACCCTGCATTATTTCTGTCAGGTTACGTACACCCGATAACATGAATTTCGCGTTGCGGACGACATATGGGCAGCGTAGAATGAAAGAGGCTGCCTGTATATATTCAAAAGAAGCTGACTGTTATTATTAGAGGCACTTTTTTCTTTTTTTTTGTAGTGTGAGATGCCTCACCCCTAATTGATAATTCAGCGTAGTATGATTTTTAATTCTTTGAATGCACCCCTTGAGCAGTCGATTGATTGATTGATTGTGGGGTTTAATGCGCCGACGCAACGCAGGCGATGAGGCGCGCCGTAGTGGAGGGCTCCGGATTAATTTTGACCACCTGGGGATCTTTATCGTGCGCCGAAATCTCGTACACACGGGCGTTTTTGCTTTTCGCCTCCATCAGAAAAGCGGCCGCCGCGGCCGGGAATCGAACCCGCGACCTCGTGCTCAGCAGCACAACGCCTTAGCCACTGAGCCACCGCGGCGGGTCCCCTTGAGCAGTCACTGGTTGCGCATCAGAAGATAAGATAGCGTGCCTCTTACTCTCACTAGCTTCGCTTTGGTTAGGCTATTTCGTGCGATTTTATGGTCCTCACTCACCTCGCACTCTTCTTTGTTAATTGTGGCCACCGTTTCTAAGGGATGGGTACTTCTGAGGGCTTGCGTAAGAAACCCCAATCCTGTACAGTTGCCTTTTAATCATCGATTGAATTGACCAGGCTGGGTAGTGCATGATTCTGTCTAAAAGTCTTTTTAACTTTTCAGTGGTATAGAAACAGCCGAAACGACATTAACCACAGCTAGAGACACGGCCACTCCGTGATTGCGCTCTTGTAATGAACTACTCAGTTTTTTTTAGATCTTACATGTTTGATGTTTTAACGCTACTTATTAAAATTGGTAGCTTCATGTTGTGTTCAGGCCGTTTCTTTTGAGGGGATACCCTTTAGTGGACCAGTTACAGGGAAAACGCTCAAAGGGGGAGCAAGTTTCTGCAGTGGGAAAATCCTACATGCACCTGAAATGCAGTTGTATGGCTACAAAAGAAAGCACTACAGCTTCCTCAGAAACTTGGCAGGTGAAGAAAAATTTGTCCTAGTTAAAGAGTCCCGGCTAGTTAGTGTGTGGTGTGGTCCAGGATTGTGTACCGGGGCAAATGTGATCGAAGTGGTCAAAGTGCAGTGGTTGAAGCTCCTGTTTGGCTGGGTGCACTTGTGGATTACAATCCGGATTCCTTGGCGCAGGGTGAGCCATGGCCAGTAGCCGGGCCGTTGTGGCAGGTAGCGGCGGTTGCCCAGCGGACGAGCCGTCCACTTCCTTCGCGAGCGAGCGGCGGCCCGTTTTGGCCAAGCCGCTGCACCTGCAGCGCATCGAGCGGGCCGTCAAGCTCGACAACTTCATCAACTTCATCCACAACTACTTCTCGACCCCTCTCCACGACGACGACGACAACGCCGCCGCCACTGCGGAGGTTGAGGAGGAGGAGGAAGAGGAGAGCTTGTCGGACATTGATGACGATGCAGGAGGAGTGGGAGAGCTCAATGGAGGAGGAGGAGGGAACCGTCGCCAGCAGCAGCAGCAGCAGTCGGAGAAGAGCGACCGGAGGGCGGAGAAGATGCGTCTGTACAACTTTGAGCAGGTGCGCAAGAGCCGGCGATGGCTGAAGAATGTGCTGCTGAGCGACACGTCGGAGTCGGAGGAGGACGAGGACAACTCGCCCACGGAGGACGACCTCCAGGACTGGCTGCGCTTCCACAAGCTGCGCCAGATTGCCCAGGCCGAGCTCAACGCCGACCCGGAGGTGAGTGCTTCGCTCGGTTGACGCGAAAGCAGTGGCGGCCTTGCTTTTGCGTTTTGTCCCACTGGCAGTGTTTATTTCCTTTGCTGTAAGCCGTGGGTAGAAAAAATACAGGCATTAATGTTGCTCCAGCGCTTTTTCTTTTTTCTTTTTTAAGGAAAGAGCTTTAAATGTGCCATTAAGACAAAAAATCCGGTTATCGCAGCATCCTAAAGAAAAATCCCGGGCCATCTCCCCTGACATGGAACCTAGGGAGGAGCGAAGCATGCGGTGTATAAGTGTATTCTTGGTGCCTTGGCGTTTTTGCCAACGGAGATGAAACCATTGGGGGGTAGAGGTATACAGCTTTGCGGTAAAAGTTTCTTGTCTTTGAAGCACGACGCTCCCTAGCTCGAGGCGCAAGCGTGTGTCCCAGTGTTTCTTTCAGTGCGCGTTTTACGAAGTGCTCCAGTGTGAGACATAAACGAGTGTTCCGGGGTTTCTTTAGTACTCTCTACGTTTTAGAGCGAGGTGTAAATGTGTTTCCCGGTGTTTTAGTACCATGACTACATGAGACGACGATTACGACAGCAGACGCCAACAGCCCCAGCCCCTAAGGGTCTTCGCCCCTAATACAGCTTCAGTCAGTTTGAAAAAAAACTAGCCTTTGCCGACCCACTCGGCTCCATTCGAGCCACGACCAGTGTTTTGGTGATAACGACCACATGATCTCTTTGTCGGTGGTGCGTTAAAGTAGCCTGTCCGGCGGTCTGTACTAAAGAAAGCTTTGTTCTGGCGTACCGCGCAGCTGCGGCAGTACCAGTACTACGGCGTGGGCATGCTGTCCCAGCACGACCCTTTCCCCGAACACCAGAAGGTGCTGCTGGGGAACAAGAAGAAGGCCAAGGAGAAGCGGGCCATGGAGCGCAAGAAAGGTGGGTCTGCGATGGCCACTTGGAACTGTAGGTGTTATATGTAGGTATGTGTCACTAAGAGGGTTCAACTTAAATTGAGGACGACTCGGCAAGCAATGGGACGGAAGATGATAGGTGTCACGTTAAGGGACAAGAGGAGAGCGTAGTGGGTTAGGGACATGTCAGTAGAAATTAGGAAGAAATGGGCGTGGGCAGGGCATGTGATGCGAAGGCAAGATAGCCGTTGGTCATTGAGGGTAACAGAGGAGATCCCTGGAGAAGGCAGGGGGCGGCAGTAAGTTAGCTGAGCAGATGAGTTCAAGAAGTTTGCGGGGACAAACTGGTCGCAGTTAGTACAGGCTGGTTGCCAACTGCTGGCTGCTTGCCAACAAGTTCATTTTTGTGTGTGGATGTTTCTGGAGGTCTTGTGGTGGGTTTTAAGTAAAACTGCTTATTTTCTGACAATGTCTGCAATAATTTTGTTGATTTACTGAAATATTCGCTGCGTGGCTGCTCCTTAGCCTCAGTTCTGGCGTATCAGACCCGATTCCCGCATTTAGGACTGTAACCGTGAGTTAGAATGAAACAGTGGATTGCCGTTACTAGTTCCGACAGCTATTTGCTATCACACTGATGTGAATGGGAGCAGATGTTTGCTGCCGAGTTTTGTTTTCAGCTCCGAGCTCGTTCCTTGGCCTTGTGGATTTGTCTGGAAATCTCGAGCTGGTCGTAAATGCAGAGGCAGTCATTGACGTGTTTTTTTTTTTTTTTTTGTTTTTTTACATCACATGAGAAGGGTTTGTTGCCATCAGTCATGGTGAAATGTTTGATTTCTTCAAGACGATGATTCAAAAACACGTTTGTTGCCTGACATTGACAGTTGCTTCATCACGGAGCACAGGCATTGAGTGCTGACTTTTTTTTTTTTTTTGCCATATGAGAAACTGTAGTGTGGAACCTGCACCTTCTTCTGGGAAGTGATTTCACAACGCTTGCCTACAAAATGTATATTCTGAGTCACTGGACCTTGTGATGTGACGACTTGTCAACTTCCGCAAAAATTTTGATTTTGCACATTTTTTTTGCGAGTGTTACTTAGTAAACAAACACATTTTAGACACTGATATTGTTGGAAAGGGTATTCAGTCATCAAACTTTTAGTTGGCCGCTGTATACGTTCAACCAATATTTGGCACAAAAGAATTTGTTTATTAGAACCCTGAAAAGCGGTCAGTTTGTTGCGGTAGCAAGAGTTAAATGAAAAGAGCATTAATTTACTCATTCAAGCAATGTTTTTTACCCCACTATAGCCAGGTGAGGAAAGTTGAATACTGTTTCTCTTCTTTTTTCAGCCAAGCTCAAGCGAATCAAGTTAGAGCCAGATTACGACGATGATTCATTCAATCAGGTGAGCTCGTTTTGGTCTGGGTTTGACCTACGCTGCATGTGGCATGGAACTGTTACAAGGCTGTACTAAAGCTGGTGCACAAAAATAACAAATTTAATTTTTTAAGTGAGTACAAAACTGTGCCGAAATAGCAGAAAAAGAAAAAGTCTAGTTGTGAAGATAGTATATTAGCATCGTGTCATTGCAGTGAAATGTACGCGTTAAGTGCACTGGCCAGCATTTATGGGTCTTAAGTGTTTGCTACCTCTAACATTGAAGCCTCAAACAACCATTTTCTGGGCAAATAAAAAAATTGGAACTTGAAAATTTGCTCATAAGACATGATTATAGAGATTAAAGAATTGGAGTCTGAGCTTTAGTAGTGGATACGTCATTTGTGGCGTCTGCAGGCTATGCCACAGTTAATGCACCACCTTGGTTCTGCAGAAAGGGCTGTATTTACTCAATCTTGGAGTATGATATGTGCAGTTTCAATGATCGGAGGAAAGTTTGTCTGTTAGCACATGGGGGTTCACAATGGCATACCGTCTTTGGAATTGTTTCAGCTTTGTGTCCAATTGAGACTCATTAGTTGCTTTTATGTGTGCTTCTTCAAAAACGGATCCTCATTGTGTTTGATATGATTGTGGTAATCATCGTTGGCATAGCTGAGTATCTTGCGGATACACGCTCAAATGTACTTGTTATTTACTAAGTGCTCACAAGTAAGTACCCCTGAGTGTTCATGCCCATGAGCAACCATGTAGTAATCAGATTACTCTGTGCTCACTTGTCATAAATCAGTTTTCTGTTAGTCCAGACCTGTATTCACTCAATTCCATACTCTTATTCTTACCCTGGACTTCCAATAGTACTTGAAAGTGAGTGCATATACCCAGAGTGCACTTATTGGAAGTGTACTTACTCGGAGTGCACTTAGCTGCTGTGAGTGTACATGTTCCTGAGTGCACTTAGGTAGAGTGCAGTTACTTGTGAGTGTGTATACTTGGAGTGCATGTACTTGGAGTGCATGTACTTGGAGTCCACATAATTGTGAGGGCATATACTCGTGAGTGCACATACTCATGAGTGTACTTGAAGTTCACTTACTCGGAGCACATGTGCTTGGAGTCCACTTAAAGTGCACATAATTGTGAGTGTACTACTTACTCATGAGTTTACTTGGAGTTCGCTTACTTGGAGTCCACTTACCTAGAGTGCACATAATTGTGAGTACACATACTGGTGAGTGTACTACTACTCATGAGTGTACTTAGAGTTCACTTACTCGGAGTGCATGTACTTGGAGTCCACTTACTTAGAGTGCACATAATTGTGAGTGCACATACTCGTGTGTGCACTTGGAGTTCGCTTACTCCAAGTGCATGTACTTGGAGTCCACTTAAATAATTAGAGTGCATGTACTGGTTAGTGTACTATTTACTCGTGAGTGGTCACGTAGTCGTTAAACTGCTCTCGTTGGTCATATTTAGCCCAACTCTAGTTCGAGTACGAGTGAGTGAACCTCTGTGGTCTTCTTGCAGGACAACTCGGAGGGGGAGGGAGCCAGCCTGGACGATTCGAGGCGCAGCCCGGACAGCATGTGCGGGGACGGGCCAGGTGCCCACACTCCCGGCTCGGGGTCGCGACCCCACGGGCGCCGAAAGAGCGCTGCCGCCCACGAGGCCTCCATGAACCTCAAGCGCCGCCGGCTGTGGGTCGCCCTCGCCAAGAAGGAGATTGCCAGGGTGAGGGGGCGGGGGACTGTCGTCTCGCTGTCTTCACACGTAGTGAGTGTCCCTTGCAGGCTGTTTTTTGAGGTCACGACTGTGTGATAGTTCACAGCTTGTGTTTACATTTTTTCTTCTGCTAACAGTGCTCATTTTGATTGGATGCGTATTTGGGCATTGTAGTTTAAAGGAGTACTGACACCAAATTTAGAGGCCTAAATAACGATATAATTGGCTTCAGTAGTTTGTACAGATTACCCACAGAAATTTTTGGAGCGATCCGAGGCTGGAAACGCATCAAAAATCGATTTTAATTGCCCTGGCCGCGAACTATTACAAATCGGCAGCACTAGCGAAATCGCTTGGGGTGTGACGTCAGGCTATCCGCGATTTTGCGGCCGATTCAGCATGACGTCATACAGTTGTTTCCGGAACCGGAAGCGATAGCCTGCGCTGTTGTTGTGGGCGGTCTCGCTTCGATAGGAGGTTTGGCTTGGCTGCGGTACCGCTGTGAGCAAGGCTTGCGAAGTGCGCACTTCACGTTTCCGCGCAGGTATTGCCATCTCTCGACCGGTCGGCGCACCGCCCGCCGCGCGCCGCGGGGGGCCGGTCAGCGTATACGCTTGCATCGCGGCAGATATCTGATCGCCGCTTTTAAAATAAGCCCTGATAACAATCCCAAGCACAATTTTTCACCACACTAACACCTACTTTCTCGCATGTGGAACTTCATTTTAACGATCAGATTGATTCAGAAGAGCAGCGACAAGCGGTTGCTACCGTCTTGCTACCGTGGTCTGCGCCGGATCGAGCCGCTGAGTGTCCGAGCTGGCAGGCGCGGCCGGCGTGTGCGCGAACTGTTTCCGAAGGCAGGAAACGCTTCACGATTGCCTGCTTTATCCATTTTTTGCGATTAAACGCGCGGGATCTACAAATTCAGCTCAGCGATAGTCGTAGTTGACCATGGAGCAAAAACGGTGGGCGGAGCGACGCCGACGACGCATCGCATGCACGCATCCGGTCATGTGTCTCAAATTCACGCGTACGACTAGTCGTGGTGACAGTCGTAACGATCAGTCGCATGCGAATCGAGTGTACAAATCGTACATGTGTCCAGCGCTTTAGTGTGAACCGCGTGCAATCCGTAGCAGACGATGCAGCGAACGTCCCTGACGTCACGGAGACCATGACGTCACGGTCCGACGTCACGGAGACCGTGACGTCAGGCAGTCCGCTTGCAGGCTCTCCTCCGAACGGCCATTTTCCCGCGCGGCGACCGAATTTGAAAGTGGTTGCAATAAACGTGCTATAATTAATTATATGTTGGTGGCTGACGCCTTTCGGTTCGATTTTCGTAATTACTGGGACCATAGGTATTCTTTACAGCATAAAAACTGAAAGCGAGAAATTTCGTGTCAGTACTCCTTTAAATTGAAACGGTTGGATGCGTGTGGGACTTTGGATGTGAGCGGCAGATAGCAAATGGACCGTGCGTGTTACGGGATGGATGCCAACGGCTGAGATTGCAAGTAGAGGAAGGCAGGGCGCTAGCTGGGAAAGTTTAATAAAAGAAATTCGGGGGAAAAACGGACTTGGGCTGAGAGGAAGTTTTTTTAGAACCACTAAGAAGGGTTGTTGGGCTGTAGTTGGTGTGTGATGGCTAATGATAATAATGGACATCTACCAAGAATGCAGTTTTGTTTATCACTGCTTCAGTGCAATAACTTATCACAGCAGGCGAGCCTGTGTTAGGGTAGCGAACTTTAATTTTGCACATTCACGCCATCAAAAATTGTGGAGGTTAAATTTGCATTCCGCTTCCCGTATTCATCTGGCCGTTTGCTTCAGATGTCTTAGCCATGTGTAGTGATTGTTTGGCCATGCTAATTATTGTTCCACTGCTTTGATTACATACTAAATGTACCGAATGTGGAGCCTCAGACGAGCTTTGTAGGAATGCAAAATAGGCAGTTTGTCTAATTGTTTTAATAATTTCAATGGTTTATTCAATCCAAAACGAAATTTTTGCATACATGCGTATTTACAGACGATGGTCCCAAAGCCATAAGGCTGAAACGGGACCCTCGGTAGTTCATTACTAAGGTAGCATGTAATCGCAGCGAACAAAATTGCTATTCTCAAATAATTACGAAAATAAATGCAGCACTTCGAACATTAACAATTTCAACAATTCAATTTGACAGGTCTATCAACATCTACTACAAAAAATTCCCTTCTTTCAGCAAAGAACATTGTACCGTGTCTTTTTTTTTATTATTATACTCCAGGAAACAAAGTTTGAGCAAATACAGAGGTGAGAAAAGAATAACAAAAACTTCTAATTGCGCCCCAAGAGAAATACCTTTAGTGCTCTTTTAAATACAAGTGACGACAGTTGGTTAGTACGTTCAAAAAGCTTTGAACCGCAGGCTGACGTTGTTCCCTCTGTTGCTCTGTCAGGCCCAGAAACAGAAGGCCAATGCTCACAAGGAGATGCTGACCAATGCCAAGAAGGTGCGTATCCTCTCCCTTCTCTGGTGCAAATGGCATCCAGATAGTGTGAATACAGGTGTGTGTGCGCTCGTGCATCCCCAAACTTCGGAAAATTCAAGGTTGCAGAAGAATGTGCTTCAGTGATGAGTGTAAATTGAACCAAACGAAAGTGGAGTGTGTACCTGAAAGTTCGGATAGATGACCCTAGATACCAGCAACACGTATTGTAAATTAGCTTTCTCCTTTAAACTGGTCTTAAAGCTATTTCTTTTATTTACCAACCAATTTTAATGAAATTGCACAGCATTGTGGAGTTTTTTGTGCTGATTTCCAGTCTGCAATTAGATGTTTTGCAAGTTGATTATTTTTTGAGATAATTAAGTATTAATTGCCATTATTTTGGGTCACAATTACAAAATAACCACTCCATACAGAATGGCGTTTACCCTTTGGCTAGGCAGACAAGTGACTAAATACAATGTTGGAAGGACTTTTTTTATTTAGCTTATTTTGGTCATTTGACAACACACTGAACTTCACTCCTCCCACGTTCTGCCAGAAATAGCTCAGAGGTGGTGTCAGTTTAACGCAGTAATAATTTTCCAAAGCCTGCATTTGAAAAATTTGTTTCTGACGTTGTATTCTCCACACATTTAGGTATCAAAAGCAAAAAAAAAAAAATTACAGTTGTACCTGTTCTGGGTGCCGAGATATCCGAAGGCGAAATGATAGCATCGCGTTGCAAGAAAAGGGCCGTTTCACCAGAGAATTCTGTGTGAACTGAGCTGTAGAGTGCACTTTAAAATGCTATTTGCAATAAGCTATGGTGACTTATGACTAGGAAATTTGCAGACCGATAGAAAAATGGCCATGGACGCCGCAAATGCCATTTCCCAGAAAACGACTTTTTGGTCGTTTATTGGCCCCAAAGGCCCATGTGCCTCCTTGGGTTGAGTGGAGGTGTATTCGGCTGCTGACGTATGTGCTTTTAGGTGTTTGTCGCATAGTGTGACATTTAATTTCTTTAATAGTCCTTGCGTTTTTTTGCAGCTAAAAGATTGTCTTTTCTGGCTGGAATAGAGGTGGGTGTGTTGTTAGCAAGGGCAATTAAACTAATGAAGGCTGCCGTTCGTTTAAAAGGCATTGTATTCAACCTTGTATTGCGGCATTTCCTGTTATTGCTGTAGAGTATGCTAGTAGTGTGAATAATTCAAACGAGTGACCTTGTGACACACAGGGATGCGGTTAGCTTTCTTGTACAAATACTTATATCTGTATGTAAAAATGCTTGATGGGGGTGTGGCAAGTAAAACGACCTTTTTATTTATAAACCAAGTTGAATGAAACAAGGAGCATTTATGTAACTAACCATTTTAAAAACAAAACTGAAATCGGTTTAAGGATACCTTCTATACTCTAATTACCTGAATACTAATTACCTGAAACTTGAATTAAGCATAATTAACTAATTAGGCAAGAAGTCAACAAGAGCTTTACGTCAGTGCAATCAGAAATGTCTATTCTGTGCAAGGAAGCTATGAGATTATTGCATTGTATCCTTTAGGCTGTAAATAAAGAACAAGAAAAGTTTCACCTTGCTTTCGAAATCATAAAAAGTTTCATGTCAGAAAGAAAGTGGAGCTTCTGTCTTTCTTTTTGGATGCCTAAAGGAATTAAAGCAATAATATAATAGCTTCCTTGCACAGGATAGATTTTTCTGGTCACGCTGACATAAAAATCCTGTTGAGTTCTTACCTAATAAGTTAATCTTGGGGTGCCTTTGTGATGGTAATTAGTCTTGTAACTCAAAAAGTATAGAAGATATTTTTAAACTGATTTAAGTTTTGTTATCAGGTTAGTTAACTACATAAATTCTCATAATCTGACTACATTTGGTCCAAAGAAAAACAAAAAAAACACAAGATGAGGCACCTATAAGTTGGCTGTGTGGTGATGATTATAATTTACGATGAATGTGTATCCCCCATATAGACTACCTGTCAAAGCACCCCTAAGTTGACTGACGACTGTGACGATAACCTCCTCCTCCACAGTTTGCGGTGGCCTGCCAGCGGGAGGTGCGTCGGTCGGCGCTGACGTCGCAGAAGACGAGCCGGGACGTGGCGGGGCGCGGGCGGCGGCTGACGCGCGAGATGGCCCTGTACTGGAAGCGCTACGAGAAGGTGGAGAAGGAGCACCGGAGGCGGGCCGAGCGGGAGGCCCAGGAGCAGCTGCGCATGGACATCGAGCTGCGCGAGGCCAAGCGCCAGCAGCGCAAGCTCAACTTCCTCATCACACAGGCAAGCGGGGGTTTCGAGTGGCGGTGGCTGTGCGCGTTGATGGTGCAAAGACTGTGGGCACTAGTGGCAGTCGAATCAGAGGAGAGCTATCGATTACCGTAGCATGTGGAGTTTGGGAGCGTTTTTAACCCTTTCAGTGTCGGGTATTTCTTGCCGTGACGCACCTCCAGTGTCAGCTTGGTTTCAGGAATATCAGAGAACGAGCATAACAATTTATTTGATTATGATTGCATTCGGAACGTGAGGCGTCGAAAGGAAACTGCATGGGCGAGAAATCGCCTTCATTCCACATATTTTCGGTATGTCGTGCACGCTTCCTGGCCAAAGGCCCCATCGTTTTATTATTGCGTTTATCAATCAATGTGTTTTATCATCAATGCGTTTAATTAACATTCTGCATTGTGCTTGCAGACGTATCTTGGGAACAGAATGTCGTTGTTCTAGTCATTAATTATGCTAGAAAAGAGAGCTGAAAAAAGGAAACAACGTGTAATTAACCTGCCTGCCAGCCTGTGTGCTCCTCTCAAACACCGTGTTCTTCCCTTGGCACCGCAGACGGAACTGTACGCCCACTTCATGAGCCGCAAGATGGCGGGTGCGGGGGCTGACGCCCGGCAGGAGGAAATCCTCCAGAGCCTGGACGAGTCGGCGTCGTGCTCGCGCTCCAGCTCACTCCTGGACGCGGAGGACGATGACTACGGTGAGAGAGATCCCCAAGCGGGCTTCCTTTCTTCTTCTGGGGTGGGGTCGTTGAGGGGTGGGATGTGTGCCGCTGTCCTTTGCTCAGAGTCACACGACTGAAAGACGTTGTGGTACCTTTGTTATACGAGAACCTTGGCAATGCTTGCGGCTCTGTGTATAGATGGTATTCACTGAAAAGTTTAGCTGTCAATTCCTTCGCTTGGCAACACTGAAAACGGCCACGGACAAGGCCGAAGCACCATGGACATGGCACGGCTTGTGCCACTGCGCCCGCACTCCATAGAAAAAAAAAAAGACACTGGCGTGCATCGTCTGCTCCGTTTCAACCCGATTCTCAGCAGTGGGGCCATAAGATAGGTTATTGATTGCACTCACATTGGAGTCGAGGCATTACTTTGCGTTCGGTGGGGTAGAGTTTGGAATGTCCAACACACATCCTGTGCTTTGCACGGACAAGTACGGCCATTCCGCGGAGCCCGACGGCGCACTCACATGGTTGCCTGCATGCGTGCTGTGCCAGTGAATACAAGCTATACGGGAACCTTGTGCAACGCTTGCAGCTCTGTGTATAGCCATACAGCTTGGGTGGAGGCTAAGCCCTGTCAACTTTTCTTTCTTTTTCTGGTGGGGGGAGAGAGGTAAGCGAAAGATGGTTAAACGCAAAGCTTTCTCCCGTGCAACCTGAGTCAAAGTCCAAGATCCAGACTGCTTCAACCATGTCGGAATGGCGGAATCGGATAGACGTCGGCTTCATAAAGCGAGGGGCGGACCTAGGTTCGATTCCGACCACAGGAAGCGTTTTTTCTGTGATGCACTCGATGTGCCTTTGTTTATTGTCATCGTTTTGGGAAACCCACTCTGTAAAGTTGGCGTTCCTGCAGGGTGTTTTTGCAAACGCCATCAGTGAGGAATAGAAAGCTTCGCTTTAAAAATTGTGCCTTGTTTGTGCAGAACTGATGCATGAAAGTAACTTGGGCGTTGCGCTGCTGAGCAAAGGGCCGCGGGTTCCATACCTGGCCATAATGGCCACTTTTCAGATGGAGGCAAAAAGAGGAAATGTCCGTGTGTTCGAGATTTCGGCCCCCGTCAGGTCCCCCAGGTGGTCAAAATTAATCCGGAGCCCTCCACTATGGCGCGCCTCATAGTCCAGGTGTAGCTCCGGTGCATAAAACCCTCGAAATTCACAAAAAGCAGGAAATTCACTCTCATTTCACTACATTTTTTTTTTATTCGAAAACACTGTTGTTCATTGGGTTATTTTGAGCGAAGTTGAAGTTAAGCAGACTTCCTCTGGTCTTCTCAAACTTGGTCAATTAAAATTTCACTGTGCACGGGGCTTTTGCGATTGCATGCCCAACGTAATAGATGCAATGAGCTTTTAGCATCTGGGCAAGGCTCTTCGAATTGTCCCCGACTTCCTTTGTTGAATCTTCTTTGCCCTTTATGCCTGCAGATAAAGAAGCAGTGAAGACGCAAGCATTGCGGAATGCTGAAGATGCCTACAGAGCACACCAGGCTAAGGTAAGACGCTGCCTCTTTCTTCCAGAAGGGGATTGTTTTCTGTTGGTTCATTTTGATTTTGGTGATACCTTAATCTTTTCATCTGCTGGTACGCCTATTTGAAAACAGAAAGGATGTCTCTAAGCTGTTACTTGAAAACCTTGTTGTTGTGTCATTACTGCTTTCCGTTGCAACAAAGTGCCTTAAACTGTACAGCATTGCAGGACTCTCGAACCTTTCTCTCAAACCAAGGACTGAAACCAGAAAGATTTTTTCTGCGAGGGTTGCCACCTACCCAGTTTCTGGCTGGCCCGACCGGTTTTTATACAGTGAGCCGGTTGCCGGTCTATACTTCAAAACGACCGTCATTGGCCAGTTTTTTGGCTATTGTGCCGCGATTATTGTTTCGTTGACTTTTTGTAAGCATCAATTCAGCAACTAAAATGATGAATGTTTGTCTACAAGCTGCTCAAAGACACATTAGCAGAGAAAGTACGCAGGCAGGCGCGTTCCCTGAGATGGAGGGGCGCCAAGATGAGGAACAGCACAACAAAATGCCGCCGCATTCAGCACATTCAGAGCAGCAAGCAAAATCTGTCACTTTCAGTACAAACGTTAGGTTGATTTCTCTCTAGGAAAATGCTACAATAAAAATCATTGCATGTCAAAAAAAAACATGGCGCCTTGTTATTTTTCAATAAAAATTCAACCTTCTATTTGTGTTCCCCCAAAGGTCCGTTTTTTTTTTTTACTTTTTTTTTTTTTTTGGAGAAAGGTGGCAACCCTATTTTTTACTCATTGCCACTAACTAGGGTAACTTGTCTTTAGGCCAACTCACTGTGCCTCTTCTACGCTTCAAATCCTCAACAGGAATGAGAAAAATGTTACGTTTTATTTTAGGCCGTGGCCACAACTTCGTTACGAACTTACGGCCGACCAGACGACTTTCGTCGAATCTTTGACTATGAGAAAGCAAATGCACTGCGCCCCACAAAATTTTTTCTTCCTCAAGCGCTTGTACTTTGAGTAGGACAAGAGCCCCAGTAATTGGGGGCAATTGATTATTAATCAGTGCCTGATATGTGGCTTTCCATTCCCCGATGTGCTGCAGACCGAGATATTCGACGTGGAACTCAAGAACATCAAGAGCTCAAAGAAGGGGGCGTCGTCGCAGGGCGACTGTAAGTTTGCCTTTCTTTTGCGCTAGGCTTGGCTTGGATTGCTAAGGCTGCCGCAGCAGGGTAACCAGCCGGCATGCCAGCCGAGACGGTTGGCTGGAGTACATTGAGAGGGGCACGTTTCTGCAATTGATTCTTTTAGCGTGTCTTTCTTTCTTTCTTTCTTTGATTAGAAGAGGATTAAAATGGGCTTAGGGCAGGGGGAATGTTGGAATAAAGTCTTCAGTTAGGTCCTAAATTCTTGTAAGATGTGCATTAAAGAGTTGCAAAATTGCAAAGGAGTACTGAACGAAATTTTCGTGTTAAATTAATTAAGCTATTAAATGGACGAAATCTGTATTTTCATTGTTGGTTACTTTTGTAGCTGATGCCTCCTTCCACACACATCGACCCTCATACATTGGAACCGTCCACGCTGCCTTTAATTGCACACTATTGGTGGCTCAGTGGCTAAGGTGTTGCGCTGCTGAGCACGAGGTCGCGGGTCGATTCCCGGCCACGGCGGCCGCTTTTCTGATGGAGGCGAAAAGCAAAAACGCCCGTGTGTACGAGATTTTGGCACACGATAAAGATCCCCAGGTGGTCAAAATTAATCCGGAGCCCTCCACTACGGCGCGCCTCATCACCTGCGTCGCGTCGGCGCGTTAAACCCCACAATCAATCAATCAAATAATTGCACACTATTCTCTAGAAAGTAGTCTAGAGCTGCGAGTCTGCTGTCTTCACACCACGCGGCCTCGCCCGTCTTCTCAAGGGGCCCACCTGTCTCACTGTTAGAGCTCCAGTAGACCTTCAAGATGTCCAAGCTGCAAACGCCTCTGCATTCTATTCCCACATCCCCCACTTGACCTAGAGTTTCCTGCTCTAATAAAACCCATCTCTCCCTCTGTTTTCTTAACATTTTCGAATGCCGCAAACACGAAATGCTAGAAATGACTGGTGGCGTTTGTTGCACATTCTTAACTAAAATTATCCGGCAGGCGTTAGTATGGCCACTGTTCGAGTACCTGAAATTACGTTGCCAAGTTTTGAAAAGCGTCTAGATTTTTGCTATTTGCAACATCCAGCCCGAGTCATAATTTTGCCGGCATCATTTGCTTAATTCTGGCTGAATAATTTTAGTGCAAGGTTCAGACTGATTGTGCAGTCACCAGGATTCGTCTCATTTCGTAGTGTAGTGCCTTGGAATAGGGGGCTGAAATTGTGTTGCACCTAATGATTGCAGTCAAGCTACCCGCCGCGGTGGCTCAGTGGCTAAGGCGTTGCGCTGCTGAGCACAAGGTCGCGGGTTCGATTCCCGGCCGCGGCGGCCGCTTTTCTGATGGAGGCGAAAAGCAAAAACGCCCGTGTGTACGATATTTCGGCGCACGATAAAGATCCCCAGGTGGTCAAAATTAATCCGGAGCCCTCCACTACGGCGCGCCTCATCGCCTGCGTCGCGTCGGCGCGTTAAACCCCACAATTAATCAAAATCGATTGCAGTCAAGCTGTGCTTCTTATGCTGGAAATAATCACTCTGAATGTGCCTTCTTCATATTTAAATGTATTGAGTTGCATGCAAATTTTTTTGTGTAGGCATTCTTAAGGGAGTCTTCCCAGACAACTGTCCGTCCGTAATGCGCGCCATGACACATTCTGTAGGAATACCCGGGCTTTATAGCGCTTGAAAGCATCATATATTGATAAAAAAAGTTTTACAGATACATGAAAATATTCCTAAACACTTAGTTAGCTTCTTTTAAAAATATATCACTTCTTTTCCGAGATAAAAAATAAACAAGAAACATATTTTGGTTTATCTAGTTTTCACTGGATGGCGCTAGCCGTCTAGCAAGCCAGAGTTTTCTTTCTTCATTTCAGTACAGAGGTGATATATTTCCAAAATAAGTGAACCAGGCCGTTCGGGGCATTTTCATGAATCTGCGAAACTTTTCGTATTGGTGTACGATGTTTCCTAAGCCTGTGGGTCGTAAAGTCGTAGGTCCCATAGTAATGTGACCAGGTAATTACAAAAGTATTCCCTAAAGGAATACTTTTGTAATCATGTAATTCCAAAATGGGTAAACAGTACCATGGTTCAGATTTACCTTTTGTTGTGATAAAGGCTGCGTCTACATCGGCGGTCCTCGCCCTGGTGTTGTTGTTTTTTTCCCCTGCAGTAAACGATGACTTCCGGGTGACAGCGGACCCCAGCCTGGCCACTGAAGACCTGGCCCAGCCGCAGATGTTCCAGGGAAAGCTCAAGTCGTATCAGCTCAAGGTAGGCTGGGAGAGAAGCTGCGCCCTGCCCCCGAGAAGAAAGAGGTGGAGGGGAAGGAGAGAGATTGGTGAGAGAGAAATAGAGGAGAGGGGAAGAGAGAGGTAGAGAGGAGTAAGAGGGAGAGAGAGAGAGGAGGGGAGAGTGGGAGAAGGAGAGAGATGGGAAGAGAAGGGATTGAGAGAGAGAGTTTGCTCATTTTTTGTCACACCAATGTGCGTGTATTCGGTAGTATTCAGGAAAACTTTGTGAGTCGCGGAGAGCAGGAAGTCTTCAGTGCAATCAAATGCAGCGACGGACCGTGCCCTCTGCTGAAACCAGCCTAAAAAAAATAATCTAGGCCAACTTCGCACAGATGTGTCGTACGTGAAATAAATACCTCATGAACAATTTTGCGCAAGTAAAAAAAAAAAGAGATTGAGCAGTGCCAGGCATTGTGGGTAGCATGCACTTAAGCCTAATGGGGGTTTTTTCACACCATGCAGATTCAGCATAGGTAAAAAGAGAGCAGGCATGTTTAAAGCGCGTCATAAATGGGCCCACTGGATTGGAGCTTCATTCTTTTGGCACAGCAGAAAACAGCTTGCCTTGATGAGGTACTCGTGTAACAACCTCACTTGAGCCATGTTTCGCTAGGGACAGCTTTTCCCTTGGATCCCTGAAGTCTGTCCACTTGAAGTTCTTTGTCCGTACAGTGCTGGGACTTTGAGAGACATGGCATGTCTAAGTTTTGCTAGGGAGAGCTTTTCCCTAGGATCCCTGAGGTTTGTCCATTTGAAGTTCTTTGTCCGTACAGTGCTGGGACTTTGAGAGACATGGCATGTCTAAGTTTTGGTAGGGAGAGATTTTCCCTAGGATCCCTGAAGTCTGTCCACTTGAAGTTCTTTGTCTGTACAGTGCTGGGACTTCGAGAGACATGGCATGTCTAAGTTTTGCTAGGGAGAGCTTTTCCCTAGGATTCCTGAAGTCTGTCCACTTGAAGTTCTCTACCTGTACAGTGCTGGGACCTTATGTCTGTAACCACCGTCGTGTTCCATTTGCTGTGCGCAGGGCATGAACTGGCTGTACAGCCTCTACGACAAGGGCATCAACGGAATCCTGGCCGACGAAATGGGCCTGGGAAAGACGGTGCAGACCATCGCTTTCCTGGCAGCATTGGCGGAGGTTTGTCGGCCTTTCTCATTACTCGTCTTCCAAGCACAGCGTTTTTTTTTTATTATTATTATGAGCAGAGACTTGATCAACTGTGTTTCTCGTCGCAGGTGCAGAACATCTGGGGCCCGTTTCTGGTGATTGCGCCAGCGTCGACCCTGCACAACTGGCAGCAGGAACTCACCAAGTTTGTGCCCAAGTTCAGGGTGAGTGGTGTCGGCAAAGTTTTTGTTATTGGTGTTCTACACCTGTGCGTTAATTTTCACCACTGGGTGGTGTAATAGAGCAAGATTAGAATGCCGGTACACAAAGAGCAGAGGGGGGAATATTGCCTAGGACAGTTACCACCTGTAACAGAAAAAATAAGTATTCTGTGCCTATAAGTTTTTTGTGCCTGCCCTTAGAGCAGAGCTAGTATTAAACCAAGAGTGTAAAACATAGATTAGTTTTTTATTGGTGACATGACACATCATTACCCTGCTACAAAGGCGATACCACAAGCAATCATCATCATCATCATCATCATCATCATCCTGAGCGGTGGTTAGGGATGACTGTTTTGCTGTTTGCAGTGACTGAGCTGTTACCCTCTTTGAGTGCAAGAACACGGGATTCCCGATCATGGCAGCGGAGATGTTCTTTTCTTTCTGGTTGATAATCATCATGATTTTTATTCTCTTGTATCCCTCTGTGCGTTAGTACTGTGCGTTAGTACCCTAGGGAATAGGCTTGCAGGGAAGCGGGAAAGGTGTCCTAGGAAAGGGTACCCTTGGGAATTAGTTTTATAGGGAGGTGGGAAGGGCATCGGTATGGTTTCCTAGGGACAAAGGGAGGAAGCAGAAAGGGCACCCGAGGAAGTGGTACCCAAGGGAATAGGCCTGCGGGGAAGTGGGAGGGGCGTCCTAGGGAATGGTACCCTTGGGACTTCGTTTGCAGGGAGTTGGGGAAGTGTCTGTATCAGCAAAGCATGTTGTTGGGCTAGTTGGTTCATATTCATACTTAAAACTGCGCATTCGGACGGGACAAGGAAAAGAGGACACAGGACGGGCGCAGACTCGAAGACAGTAAAAAGGGCAGTTGCTTCTTCTTGCTTTCAAGGAGCACTAACAAAATCTTGCCATCGTAAGATTCAGGAAAGTTTCGATGCTCAGGTTGCCAGATTGATTGCTGCTGGGTTTCCCTTAATGGTTGTGACAGCAGTGGCTGCAAGAATGGTGGTGGCAGCGGTGGCCATTCTTAGGCGCAAGAAACCGGTGGTAGTGGTTCCATACATTTCATCGAGTGGCACACAACCTCAAAAATGTGGCTAACAGGCACAAAGTGCCAATCGTTTTTTCTGCGCCTAACAAGTTGGCTGGCCCGTGCCCCGAGATCCTGAAAGGAATGGAACAGACACCAGGTTGCCTAAAACGACATGCGACGCCATACGTGAAGTGCGCAATCGGCGTGGTGTACATGATCCCGCTCACATGCGGGCGGGTATACATTGGACAAACGGGCCGCTGTCTTAACGACCGTTTAAGGGAACACCAGCTGAATATGCGTAATAAAACGGGATCCCACCTTCCGCACCATTGCATGGCTTGTGAAAGCAAGCCGTGCGAGCCAGATTTGATTCGGACAAAGGTGCTGAGGACAAGCAGAGAACAGGTGGCAAGGGAATTAATCGAGGCCTTTTTCATTCGAAAGCCTGGTGACCAGTGTGTAAGTGAACCATCCATATCTCTGTATGGAAATGAATTTCTAAACCGTTTATCATGTGATAAAGGTGGTGACATGTGTGCGCATGTGCTGGTGTGGGTATATTAGCATGCTCCATTTTTTTTCAATAAACTAGTTGCGAGTCTGCGCCCATCCTGTGTCTTCTTTTCCTTGTCCCGTCCGAATGCGCAGTTTTAAAGGGAAGCTGAAGCGCTTTCCGAAAAATTTGAGTTAGATTAACAGTTATATAGTTTGTTGCGCGCTGATTCCGAATATCACATTGAAATTTATCGTACATGAGTCCAAGTGGCATTTATCTTGCAAAAAGCGCGGCCCCGTTTGAAAGACGCCCGCTTTTCGTCTTTTGACGCCCCTGATTGGTTGCGCCCGTCATGACGTCAAAGGAGGACACCCTTCGGCCGCGCGGGTTGTCGGAAGCATTGCGAACGATCGCACGGTTGCCTTTGCAGCAATTTAGCTTGCAGTTTAATTTTCGCACATGACTGGAAGTTTGTTTCATAATTTCCCGTGCTGTTGGTTCAATTATCGTGGAGCTTAAATTTGCTTTACACGACAGAGAACCCCAAAGCAGTGACTGTGACGTCGACTAGTGGGTTCCATCAAAATATTTTTGAATTAGGCAACCAGCATGGGGGGATTTTATACCTTATGTTAGTATTAGGTACTGCCTTAACTGTTTCTTATTATACACAAAACCATTTATGCCGAAGATTAATGGGCGTTTTATAAACAATCTACCAGCGAAAAGCACGTACGTGCACTGCGCGAAAAAATAGCGTTCATGCGCTGTAAACGTATATGCGAGACACATCTTACCGGTACACGCATAAACCAACAAGCAGACTCTGCTTCCGCATTTCCTTTGTTCGTTGTCGCCCACCCCAGCCCCGTTACTCATCCCCGTACACAGACCCAAACGCGCGCGCCATTTCGGCAGCGGCGCTACGGCGCCTCCGCGATTGCTAGCTGCACTTCGATGAGTGGCGTCTTACTGCTTCACATGCATTTATTCTGAAAACACTGCAGCATACTAGTGCCTGCTCAGCATCATTGGCTGTAGTAAGGCTTGGTTTTCGCTCGTGCGTTGCGCATTCTGCTACAATATTACGGCCACCTCGTTATAATTAACAGACCAGTCGGACAAGGCAGTTACGTTGTAGTTACGTTACTTTAGGTAACAATCACCAAACGTTTGTGATAATGAATCGTTGACCTGTTTCAGCATTTCTAGATTTAAGCATTTACCGCGCTAGTCGGACAGAGGCCGTATATTTACTCTTCGCTCCTAATTTTTTTAGTATCATCATTATATATATCACCGACTATCACTGGAGCACACTTGAGGCTCAGTGACAACAAGTGCTGGCCAGGTTATAATATGCAGCCACACGGAATCTTGGGCAAAAAATTAGGCCCCCGCAGTCAATACAAATTATGGCACGGTGGTGGTTCGGAGTGGTGTTTTTTTTTTAATTCCAGACAAACATCACCTTATCGTGACATGTATACTTGCAAAATAAGTAATCTGGTTGTCTTGGTTCTTTTACTTTGTAGGAATACTGTTTACCTCTTAGCCGGGAGAGAACTTTTATCAGGATTGGCCCCTTGTTTTAGTTTCGCCAAAAAATTGTTTTTTTGAACACTGTCCTGAGCCCATAGGGAAAGAAAACCGACACGTTTAACGAAACAAGTATTTCCTGAACAAATGTGACTTGGTTTCTGGAATGGAACGAAACATCCCCGGCCAAAGTACAGCAGTATTCCCCATCCTTCCTAAATCTAGAATCTAATGTGAACATTCGCGTCCGTCGCATAAAAAAAAAAAAAAACGCATTGGAGCGGTTTACAAAGTATTTAACGTAGTGTAGTATATTCTCTGTCAGCAAGAACAGCCACCTCGGCTGTCGCTTCCGTATGTTATCAAGCATCCCGGCGTGGCATTATTCTGCTTAGGAATACGGCATGATAACGTATGCCTCGTTTGGCGTTCGTGCATACTTTTTGAACACGAAAATTGTACACATGAGTGCTATCAACCACAACAACAACAAGTATTATTCACAAGGAAACACGGCGAAAAGAGCATGGCCGAGGCGGCCGATCCGGCCGGAAGTCCAGGTATGACGTTTTTCAGCCGGTTTTCGCCCGCGCTCTTCGGTCTTCCGGCATCGCACGGCGAGATGGGGGCGGGGCATCGGGCCACTTTTGTTTGCGCATTGCGCCGCTTCTATTGCATGTATTGCGAAAATATTTCGTACACATGAACTATTCAATGTGTAGTTACTGCTAGTCAACTTTTCTTTTAATTCTAAAACCGCTTCACCTTCCCTTTAAGTATAAGTATCTGTATGGTTTCCTAGGGACAAAGGGAGGAAGTGGGAAGGGCACCTTAGGGAACGGTACCCTAGGGAAGCGTATCCTAGGGAATCTCCCGCAATCCTCATCCTCTTCTTGTATCCAGGTGGTTCCTTACTGGGGCAACACTAGCGACCGCAAGGTTCTGCGGCAGTTCTGGAACGGCCTGCACCTGCTCGGAGGGGAGCGGGCGTCGTTCCACGTGGTGGTGACCTCGTACCAGCTGGTGGTGCAGGACGTCAAGTACTTCCAGCGCATCCACTGGCAGTACATGGTCCTGGACGAGGCTCAGGCCATCAAGAGCACCTCCAGGTGAGGGAACGGGGGGATTTCAGGGGAAGGAGGGGAGGAAAAGAGCTGCACTGTTTGTCTGCTTCGCACGAACTGTGTCAGCCAAGGCTGGAGGAGAGAAAGAAAAGCATCGGTCTTGAATGCGCAAGATTTTGGTGAAGGGGTCCGAGTTAAGGGGCACACTGATCCTAGAAAGGTGTTTTTTTTTTTTTTCTTTGCAATTAATTTTTATAAAACTTCATGGGCTTGATCAGTTTTTTTTCATTGATTTAAAATATCCAATAAGTTTCTGAGTTAATTAAAAATCCTCCTTAATTGTTCTTGAGAACAATATTCGGTGAAACTATTCAGCAAAAAATTACTTTTAAAATATCCAATAAGTTTCTGGGTTAATTAAAAATCCTCCTTAATTGTTCTTGAGAACAATATTCGGTGAAACTATTCAGCAAAAAATTACCAGCAAGGCATGAGTGTGTACCGGAAGCTGTGGAGAATGACTTTCTTTTTTTTTTTTTTTTTTTTGCAATCACATACAAGTTTACATCAATTCTGACATCTAGGTTTCAAGTACTTCTGCTGACCAATTAAAAACGATGCTCAAACATAAAATGCAAAATATGATTCCCTTATTGGACGGTTCAAACATCCGGCTTCACAGTGCAAAAGAAATGATCTTCCTAGCTGCACTACATGCTGGGACGTACCTCTCGAGAATTTTCTATCACTGCAATACCACTTGTGGTGAAGAAGTGGGAAATTTTGAAAAAAAATATTTTTTTGTTGAAATCGGGCTCTATGGCTTTTATAAGTACTTGGTACTGTTCCTCCTATGGGATTTTCGGAGGAAAAACTGCAAATCAAAAGAAAAGTATTACATTTAAAAAAAAACGCTTTTTAGATGCAACGCATCTCTTTCACCCGCCTTGTCCCTCCGGCGGCGTCCGCATCCCTTCCCCATTCTCCTCGTCGCGCCAGCTGCGCGCTAGCGCCGCTCTCACCGCAGCGCCATCTGCGTGTTAGCGCTCGGCTGTGCTCGCTCCGTCGCCGTGCCAGCTGTGCGTGGGTGCGGGTTAACACATGCGCATGCGCTGCTCTGCGCTGCTCTCTCTCATTCCCCTCACCGTACATATAAACGCGGTAACTGCGCCGCTCCGCTCAGTCGTTCCGCCAGCGCTCCTCCGATGACATCCTCCGGTGACCGCCGATGATTTGAAATGGAGACTAACAGGCTTGATATCGCGATGGTCGGCGCAACCGTAAAATTTACACCATCTTCCCGCGAGGGGAACCATGGAGTAGATGCGACGCATCGGGGGTGAACATGCTGCGTAAATAGGACACACAACAACAGCAATCCACACGCTAACATAACGGAGACGCAACGGCAACCCCCGATGCGTGGCATCTACCCCATGGTTACCCTCGCGGGAAGATGGTGTAAATTTCTTTTGGGATTTTTCTGTCCCAAAGACCCTTGTAGCCTGGCCATAACTTGGGTGCGTATAACATCAGCTTGAGGTGAACGTTGGGCATTGTGAATGCTAGGTAGGAGGGACTCTGTGTATGTAAAGACAAGAGCCGTTCCTCCCCCCTGTCGTACAAGTGCAGCTTGGCTGTCCGGCGAGTACCGGCAGAACTGACGTCCCTGCGTTTTTCCCTCGCAGTGTTCGGTGGAAGATCCTGCTGTCGTTCCACTGCCGCAACCGACTCCTGCTCACAGGCACGCCCATCCAGAACACCATGGCCGAGGTGGGTGGCTTGGCTTGGCCTTTGGATTGTGTGAAGCCAAACTTCTTCTTAGAAGCCTGTGGCTATTGCAGATGACACTGCCTGTTCCTGTTCGATTTGTTTTGTGCAGAGTTTCAATCCAGCTTCTTGCCAAGTTTGCAGACTGTATGAAGCTTGCCTGTTTTTGTTATTTATTTCAAGTCGGGAATGAGGGTTGGCGACGTGTGACTAGCTTTCATTGTCAAGTGCATGTTTATTCGCGTGAGCTTGCTCTGTGAGGTTGGAAAAGTGAAGAAGGTGCTCTTTGTCGTGTCAGGCACCTGTGATGATGAATCCGTTTAACTTTAGGGGGGCACTGGTCTTAGAAACTTTCTTTTTGCTTTCCAACCAATTTTGATGAAACTTCATATACCGTATTTACTCGCATAATCCTCGCACTTTTTTTTCGGAAAAGTCAATGCGAAGATAGGGGTGTGAGAATTATGCGGGGAAAAAAAAATCCGGTGCACAGTGTTGCCAATTTGCCTTCTGCCAGCCCCGCTAAATGTAGCGGTCGTTTTTTGTATATGTAAGCTCAGTGTTGCCAACAGCAGCTATTTCTTTTTATTTTATTATTTACAATGTAAACAGTCTCCCGTCGATCAGCGATCATGAAATTGCCGCCTTTGCCTTCTGGTGCGCGCCCTATCTCGTCGTCGTCATGTGCATGCCCTACTCCAGTAACGCACGTTGAAGTCGGTGACGCCAAAGTGCCTGCCTGCGGTGCGGTTGCCGTGTTTGATCACGTACCCTATCGCTTTCAATTTGAAAGCGGCAGTGTAGCTGGCGAACTTCTTCTCCGTGGCGAAGCGGCACGAAGCACAAAACAAAGAGATCAAAAAGTTCTCAAAATGGCAGCGAGCTATCCACCACTGACGCGACTGACTCACTGACTGCTGCTGCTCAACGACGGGACCGTGACAGCGACACGACCACACGACAGCGGGCAGCGCGAACGCCGTCTAGTTGCGCACACGCGAAACCGGCTCAGGGATAGTGTGAGTAGCGTGTTGGGCGCCTGTTAGGGAGTAGCCATGCAAGTTGTTAAGGCGCCTGGATGGCCTTGGATACACACACAGCGCTCTCCGCCGAACGGAGGCGGCGGGGGAGGGCGCGCGTTGTAGAGCGCGTGCACCATGCGGGTTTCGCGAGCAGGCAACTTTCGCCGCTGCGCAGTTGGGGGTGCGAGGATTATGCGAGGAACCAAAAAATCCAAGTTTTGGTGGCTCACATTAGGGGTGCGAGGATTACGCGAATGCGAGGATTACGCGAGTAAATACGGTACTTCAGTTTTTTTTAGCTGATTTCAAATAGCCAGTTAGTTTTGATGTGGGGTAGCTGGTTTTTAAGTTAAGAATTTTCCTGATTGTTCTTGAGAACAATAGGGAAAAAACTGTTCAACAAAAGATTACCAGCAAGGCATGAATAGATTCCAGAAGTTGTGGAGAACGAAATGTGGGAAGCGGTTTTTTTTTGTTTTGCAATCATATACACGTTTACATCAATTCAAACTTCTAAGTTTGAACTACTCCTGCTAACCAATTACAAATGTTGCCAATTAAGCAATTACGGAAACACAAAATGCAAAATCTGCTTCCCTAACTGGATGCTTAAAGGTGTTGTGCCACCAAATTTTAACTCTGTAAAAAGCCTGCTGTAGGCTTCCTCTGCATGCAACGACCCTCAACACGAAGTGCTGGGTACAGCAAGTGCTTAATATATATTTTAATTCGCTTCTAAAAATTACCTAAATGCTCTTCTGGAAATCGGGACCCATCGCTAGCGCCACTAACCATGACGTCAGGGAATTGCCAGCGTAACAAAGTTTGTGACGTCATACAACGTTAGTGACTCGAGCGACGCCAACGTGAACTCCAGTTACCACAGTTTGTTTGGTCGCTTGGTTGTATCAGACACACTATGCCGACACGACGGCGACGACGACGCGACGCCGACGAGTCGCCAAATCATCGGCCAACTGCCGAATATCCAGACCGCGTTGTCACACTACGCCGACGGCGACAGAAACACGTCGGCCGATGGAAAGTCGCCATAGTGTGACTGACTCGCCGACCGAAGACGCCAACAAAACCGGTCGCCTGACTGGTCGCCTGACGCGTCGTCGGGAATCGACCGAGAGAAACTGCGCCCCGACAACATTCGTGCCGCAATGAACGCGGCTTTATTTTGTTAGTTTCTGGAGTGTAATAAACTCAGTAAGTTCAGTGAAGCCCATACAACTCAACACTAGCGCTAATGCAATCCGTATTTTGGCGTTCGACGCTTCGGCCGTGCTCTTCGGCGACGCTGCTACCCCGGAATGCGTGTGCGATCTGCTCGCCTGTAGAAAATAGTTTCGTGCAGAAGAAGAGTTACGTAGGGTAATTTGGGTAACAAGAGATCAGTATCGGCAAAGGTTTTTAACGTAAAACGTAAAACCAAAGTACGGCAAGCACTATCCCTTTAGTGCAAAATCGCAGTCGCAGCCGGGCACACTTATTTTTGCGAGCGCTTTCGCAAAATAGCAGAGTTGATGGCGATAAGTTGTTGCGGGGGCTTCGCAAAACCTTGCTGCGCAAGCGCTATTTAAGAAATTTGAGTTTACAAGTGAGGAATTCTGTAAACTAGCTAGTAAACGCCGACGTGCGACTTCAAAGATGGGCCTCCATCTAGTACACCTGCTATATCGCAATGGTAAACCGGTTGTTCGGTGGCTGAGTGGTCTCGCGCGTTGCGCCCGCCCGGTCAACGTTGCGAGTTCGATTCGCGGGGAGGGTAGCTTTTTTTTTTTTTTTTTTAGCGTTTTTTTTTTTTAGCATTTTTATGGTTTGCATATCTACAGTTTTCATTTGTCTGCATCCGAGGATCCAGACAAAGAATTCGTGTCGGAGCGGTCGCGGCTTGACGTGACGAGTCGGCGTGTTTACTTCCGTGGTGAAGCACGTATGTGGGGGAGCAGACGCCGCAGTAAAGTCGCAACGTACCACAGCGCCGCATGGTAGACACGCGTGGCAGAGCGTCCGCGCAACCATAGCCTCCTATATAACCTACTAAAGGAGGCTATGGCGCAACACTGTGACGTCACTGCTTGAATCGGCGCCCAGAAACCGAAACCGAATCCTGTTCACATGAATCGTGCGATAATAATTTTTTTACTCAGAATATGTGCATGTGAGAGCATGTATCATGCTTTCTAATGAAATATAAAACGTTTGCAACAAAGAATGCACAAGCAACAAATTTGGTGGCACAACACCTTTAAACATTCAGCTTCACAGCGCAAAGGAAATGACCGTCCTAGGTGCACTACATGCTGGGATGTACCTCTCGAGAATTTCGTATCACTGTGATACTACTCGTGCCGGAAAAGTGGGGAATTATGGAAAAATTGTTAATACTTTCTTTGAATCGGGCCTCCATGGCTTTTATAAGTACCTGGTACTGTTCCACGTGCGGAATTTTCGGAGGGAAAACTGTGGAAGTCAAGAGAAAAGGGATACCTAAAAATGCTTTTTTGGGCAATTTTTCTGTTCCAATGACCCATCTGCCCCCTTAACGCCAGTTCCCGCATGTGCGGCGGGAACACAACGCCCTCTCAAAACGACACTGTTTTCTTGCCTGTGCAGCTGTGGGCGCTGCTGCACTTCATCATGCCGACGCTGTTTGACTCGCACGAGGAGTTTACGGAGTGGTTCTCGCGGGACATCGAGAGCCACGCGGAGAACCGCTCCACCATCGATGAGAAGCACCTGTCACGGCTGCACATGATCCTCAAGCCCTTCATGCTGCGCCGCATCAAGAAGGACGTCGAGAACGAGCTGTCTGACAAGGTCAGTGGAGAGGACTCGGTGCAGTTGGCAGTCGTCGAGAAACCTCCAGGACGTTACGATTGCACCCGAAAGCCTCGCTTGTGCTGCGTATTTGTTCTGAAAGGGCTCTGCGTATAGGTTGTATTCACTGGCAAGGCACGCATGCAAGCAACCATGTGAGTCAGCCATCACTGTTTACGCCGGGCTCTGCGGAATCGCATACTTGTCTGTGCTAAGCAAATGATGTGTGTTGGACATTCCAAACTGTACCCCACTGAACGCAAAGTAATGCCTCGAGTCCAATGTGAGTGGGATTCACAACATCTCCGTTGGCACCACCGTTGAGAGGCAGGTTGAAACGGAGCAGATGACGCACGCCAATGTTTTTTTTTTTTTTTTTGCGGCATGCGGTCGCAGTGGCACAAGCCGCGCCATGTCTGTGGCATTTCAGCCATGTCTGTGGCCGTTTCCAGTGTTGCCAAGTGAAGAAATTGACAGCTAAACTTTTCAGTGAATACCACCTGTAGTATCTGCGCGTAGGTGTGAGCGTGTGCAGGAGTGCTGCACGTACAGTCTGGGTCAAAAGTCTTCTGGGCCATGTTAGAAATAATTCTGAAGGCAGAGGCTTGACTATTGAAATCAGATGCCGTAAAGTTGGCGCAAAACTATTCCGATCGCACTCGAGAATTACGCTTCTGCTTTAATTACTTGTGGCATGGGAACTTTTCGCGTAACTTAAGAACTCTTGACCACGCTTGCGTATTCGCCCCGAGCGCGAACACAGTCGGCCTCTGGCGGCGGCGGGACGAACCGCTCCTAGTGTGGATGGCGCTCTCACGTCGTCTGCCTTTTCACGTTGCATGCGGCGCAAGACGCGTGCTGCACACGACAAAACAACCAATATGTGTGCTCGTTTGGCAGTAAGCAATGGCATAGTTACCTCTGCGTGCGCATTTCCTCTAGAAACGCAATAATCAGCGGCCGTTGCGGGTTAATGCGCTGGTTTAATTCCACAAAACATCTTCGCTATGATCACCGCTTGAGTGTGAAACGTGTTATAAACATTGCTTCCACACATTGCACTTTTCTTATTGTTGACTGCAGTCGTCTGCCGTTTCGGGAACGTCGAAGGGTGCTTTTTGAAGGTGGCGTGGTGATTATTTAAAGGATAAAAGTTTAGTACGCGAAACGGGTAAGAAGCGACAAAACCTGTGCATACGCGTGCGAATTCCACACCCTTGTAAAATTGCGCTGTGTCCGTATAGAAATAAGAAACAAACAAAAACATTTACATTGCACACGACCCGTGCGCTATCGCCCATACATTACCGGACACGTATTTTACACCCGCAAGCGCCTGTGTGATCGTGTCCTTCCCGTACCTTTTCTAAAATAAATACCATTTTTGGACAGTCGTTGGTTATACTCAGGAGGAGGAATAAACATTTATTTAACTGTGTCGAGTTGCTAATTTTACGTATTATTTAAAATACGTTTCTATGGATGCGCAAGAGTATTTAGGGGGGATTTTTCGGTAAAGTTAAATAGTGATGATTTTCGTCAGTCATGTGGCATTTCGTGTGTCATTTTCATATATATCATTTTCAAATCCGACATGAATCACCTTGTCCAGAAACGTGTCACACTCAGCATAACCAAATGCCTAATTTGGTCACGTCTTAATCTCTTAAGGTGGACCTAAGTTTAAAGAAAGAGGAGAAAACGAGTAATATATAATGCACGTGTTGCCCACATGTGTGTGGGGTGTGTGCCATGACTCGCTGGTTTTTTTTTAAATTTTTTCCCACAATGCTTGCTTTCAATACAATTTTGAAAAAGGCGACCCACAATTCCTGGACAATCTCGGACCAAAGGGGGGTAATCAGTTTTGAAAATACGTGTACTGCTTTTTCACCGCTACAGAACTCGGCGCCTAGTGTAGTTTCGATTGTAAGTAATACTGATAACCATAGTTTGGCTTTTCGCGCGCGTTACATGCGTTCTCTTCTCGCTGCTCTTGCAACGTTTGGCAGGATCCCCCCCCCCCCTCCCCCTTCCTGAAAAGAAAAAACGAAATGCCCAGAATTTCATTTTTAACCAATCCTCAAGAATTAAATGCCATGACAAAGGCGATATTCAGTTTACAAAACAAAGTAGTTACCGGGAACCCGTTGTGCTGATTTGCAACGAGACATAAAAAGGAAATGTTTTCCTACATCTGCAACAGCGCAACTTCATTTATTGCCATCTTAAGGGTTCGTAAGCGACCTTATACGCAAGAATGCAAACACATCTCGCTGTTGCAGGCACCTGTTAGATTTTAAAAGGAACGCAAATGGTCAACAGAGCAGCCGTAACAGAAAATTTGTGCTCACTGTGAGGTCCCAGAAGCTTGGTTTGCACACTGTAAACCTGCTTGTCACTTTGGGAAAACCTAGATAAACATGAGATGTTGATTGTACTTCATGCGTTGACAATTCAATTCGCAAGTTCACTTGCGACGAAATCCGTAAATAAGTGATCTGAAACCGTTATTCGTCAAACTTTCCTTAAGAGTCTCTAAAATTTCATTTAAAAGACCCGTTAGAGCGGTTACATTTTTATCTCTGCGCTGATCAAAATTCAGTAATTTTATGTTGCCTTTTGAACACACAAAAATATCGTAAGCTCTTAGAAAGAATTTCGGGGCAGTTAAGTAGTGTTACCATTTCAGAGCATCCCACAAATGCTAGAATGCGTCATGCTACCAGTGAAAGCGATTGAGATTGCCGTTGTAAACTGAATTTCAGAGATCGAGGCTTCCTGATTTTTTTATATTTATGCTTTTATTGAAGGCTCAAAGCCATAGCCTGGAAAGATCGAGCTTGCTACGAGCCACAGCGTACAAGTTCATTGTCACAATTACGGCCATTCCGAGATTCCCGATGAGTCGTCGCTTTTTTTTTGCGTAATAATGAAAACTGACTGCCGCTTCCATGCTATACATTGAACGTTGAGGAACCGAACTACAGCATACCACTCTTGTTTGCACCTTTCGTGCGCACATACGGCAAGAAAAAGGAACGAAGCGCGCCCACAGTGTGCATTCTTACGGGCCGCTCAGCGGAGCATCCACACTAGCAGCGCGACGCTGTCGCCACCTACATGTCGAGCTCGCGGCGAATAGGAAGAGACCGCAGTGGTGGTGTTACTGACACCCTGCCCTCTCCCCCCCCCCCACCAGATCGAGGTGCAGGTGTACTGCTGGCTGGCTCAGCGGCAGAAGGCCCTGTACCAGGGCCTCCGCAACAAGATCTCCATCGAGGACCTGATGCAGTCGGCGGGGGCCTCCTCCACCCAGGCGCAGTCGGCCACCTCCTCCCTCATGAACCTCGTCATGCAGTTCCGAAAGGTGAGCTCGAGAGAGGGGGATCGGCCGAGGGGTTCGGCTGCTCTTCCACGACTAACTGCTTTAACCCTTTGATGCCCAAAACTTCATTAGTTTGCTAAAAGCGGCCATGAGGACAAAATACAAGTGTGTTTTATTCGAAAGATTTGGTGTTTTATAGTGCTCTTAGCGCTTGTCAGGCAGCAGATGATGCCATCTTCACTAAGAAATTAATCAATTTAGGTTAAAATTTTGATTCTCCCGCCAAATCGTGCGTTTTCGGGACGTCGGCAATGAAGTCATAAGCGCACGTATGCAAACAAACTTGCACTGCGCGATTCGGCTGCAGCTCTGCTTGCCGTCACTCTTCCCAGATGGCACTACCATACTCATGCGCAGACTGTTGTCTGCCGTTGCTTTTGTTTTTTGACCGTATTTGCACCTGGCTTGTTTTTGTTACTGTAGAAAGCAATCGTTTCGTGAAACATGGAATATCCTGACAAACAGGGCGACGTAGGACAACATCGCTTACGCCAATCGGCGGTGCGTGCAAGACAACTCGAAAGCGGCGGACTGCTGTGCAGCTAAAAGAAGCGTAGTGTGTGCAGTACCAACAACAGTACGCATCGGTACTTCTATGTTTACATGTGCTTTCGTAACTTCCACAGTTTTGCCCACCATTCTTACTGCTGTAAAAAGAATGTGCCCTAAATTTAAGCGCAAATAGCTCGTTCGGCAAACTTATAAGCTCTGCCTAATTTGCGTTTGCTTTTGCCGGCCTCCGCCAATCACAGAGCTGGCTGGTATGATATCATTGGTTCTGTTGCGGGAAATGAGCTAGTGGGTTGTATGGCCATTCCCTTTTTTCCTAATTATATAGGTTATTTGAGCGAAGTGTGTGTTAAAAGTGGTGTCAGTATGATTCCAACTAACGAGGCAATCTTATGAATGAACCAAACTTGTGTTTTGTCTTCATGACCCCTTTAAGCATGTAATAAGTTTTTTAAGATCTTCAGACATCACAAATATGAAGTCAGATAAAATTTGGTTCATTAGAACAGGCACCAGGACACACCGGGAAACACTGGGCACTGGCTGCCCATATTTCACTTGAGCAAGAGAGCTGCTTTGATCACCATAATTTACATGGTTCAAGTGAAGAAAATGACGTAAAGTTTGCATTGCTATGATTTGTAGTAACAACTAAATTGCGCAATTTCGGTTACCTGTCGCTAGCCCATTGAGCCACCCGGTCACGATGCGAGTTGACACGCGTAAACAATACTTTTTTTAGCACACGGAATCACGTGCTGCGTTCTCTTAAATTTTTGAAGGTCGGGGATCCTTTGTCTGTCGATAGATGCTTTTAAATGTCAAAAAGAAAACACAGAGTAAGAGAAAAAAAAATATTGAATTGTTGCTCCTGAGCAGCACTGGGCATCAAAGGGTGAAGGTTCTTGGTGTTCCAGGAACGGGTCTGTCGTGTTAGCGTTGAAGGTGAACTGTTGCTCTGCACGCGGGGTCACGTTTGGAATGTAGCTTCTTGAAGTTTCAGGGAGACAGGAGACACGACTTTGTAAGCAGTAACCTTCGATGACAAACTGTGCGAGTGTTTAGGGTGTGTAATGGGGTTATTTCTGCAGCATTAGTATTTTATTGGGATATGCCAGCTTTACATGGAATGCCGGTCTTATAAAATTGTCCTTCTAGGCTCTTGAAAGGCCTGCTTCTGTTTGGGACATACTAGATGGGTGTATGGGTCCTGGTATATAATTGGTTGGTATATGCATCTTGGTTGCCGTGGTTGTGTTGGGCCATGGCTACAGATCCCGCATAATCTTGTCTGGCTTGTGCGTCTTGTGACACATGGGAGATTTCAAGGACGCAATAGGAGTGAAGTTTCGGCGCTTGGTAAAAAAAAAAAAAAGCACTCCGGCCTTTCTTAGTAGGGGAGGCCATTCGCGGGATTTTTAATCCGCATTGTTTTGTACAGAATCCAAGGGGAAACCCACAGGGAATGAAGAAGCTTAATTTGACGACCAGGTTGTCGAAGCGAAGGTTCAAAGTGTCGGAATAACTAGTATGCTGGCCATCCTTTTCTGACTTCCAGGTCTGCAACCACCCAGACTTGTTTGAGAGGAGGGAGGTGAAGTCGCCGTACCACATGAAGGGCTCGACCTTTGACCTCTCTCGCTTCCTCTTCTCCCAAGGTCAGTCATCAAGGGGTGGCTGTTCAGCAGCGCTTGGAGTGCTTAGCAGCAGCTGCTGCTTTCCCATTGACTTGACAAAACGCACTTGGGGAATCGGAAAGCACAAATGCATCGCAGACTTATTAGTTGAGACCGACCCCTTGACAGCCCACTTTGAATGCGTGTCTGGCTACGTAGGATAGGTATTGTCAGTGTATTCGATTCTGCAATGCTACAAATAATGAAATTTCAAGCTAGGTAGCTTTGCAAGACACAACTGGTGTGGATTCTGTGCAAGGGGGGTCAAGTCTTGATGAAATAATGCCGACCCTACGCCTCAAACCCAGCTGTTTGCAATCACATGGACACCGTCCACTTCTGGCTTGTTGACTACCTCAGTTGCGTGAAACATGCAAAGAAATCGGAGCTCAAGTGGCAGTTGAGTGTCCCTGCCGTCTTAGCTGCTGTTTGACGCGAGAGTAAGTTCATTTGAGGCGTTGTCAGTTGATTATTTGACTTCACGCACAAATTGGTGCGACACCGCCTTTTTTTTTTTTTTTTTTTTTTCCCAAAAATGGTGGCACTGATGTTCCACTAGCATGATTCACGAGGACGCGGGTTCGATTCCCGGCCGCGGCAGCCGCTTTTCCGATGGAGACGAAAAGCAAAAACGCCCGTGTGTACGAGATTTCGGCGTACAGATCCCCAGAGGGTCAAAATTAATCCAGAGCCCTCCAATAGAGCGCGCCTCATCTCCTGCATTGCGTCAGCGCATTAAAATCTACAATCAAATCATCCACTAGCTTGATTAATTGGTTCAAAGCCAAGTACTGTATTTATTCGAAAATAGGTCGAGCACGAATATAGGTCGACCCCCTAAAAATTGAAGTCGCCGAAAAAAAAAATAATATATTCGATTATAGGTCGACCCATACTTTTAAGAAAAAAACTTGAGGAAACTTTTTAAAACTCCCATTTATTTACAACGCGGTCACCTCACTGGTCGGAGCCACACACTGCGTCGTCGTCGGAACTTGCGCCGCAGTTCATTACCCACCCCCGCCCCCGACTGGCTTTGAAGGCTGAACGGCCAATCCCGCCTCGCAGCGCTAACTGTTGAGCTTTGGTCTGAATATCTTCGCAGGACACTCGGTGTCCTTTCGCACGCTCCTCTTCCACGTGCAGCCGGAGTTTTTTCTCGAGAGCATCGTGCCTCCCACCACGAAATGTACGACGCAGTCCCCTACAAGCAAAAAGTTCGTCGTCCCGCTGTTTCCGCCATCCCCTGATCAGCTTTTCATTAACGACTAACTCTCGCTGAGCGGCGCAGTTGTTCAAGTTCTCAGCAAACAGGATCACCCGCCGCTTAAAGTCCGACGTGACATCGCGAAATGCGCACGAGAAAAACGTTGGGTGCGGAAATCACAACGAAGCAAACACAAAGAAAGCTTATGAAACGGAGAACGGGAGATAGTAGAGACAGCGAGCGAAGCAGGCAACGCCGTTCCGTTCACGAGGTGGCTACCTTACCCCCACCTCGCGCTAGCCGCTACCGCGGCTCCGAAGACACCAAGCCAAGCCAATCTGGCTCTCTAGCCAGTACGTAAGCTCGCTCGCATGGAGTGCTCGCTCGTGTCCGGTTCGGCCGCAGGTAATGCGCGATAGCCGGCAGTGACTGTGGGTGGTTTTCTTACGCTGATTGTTTTGTTATTTTTTCCTTTATTTTCTTGCCTGTTTTTGTTCTAGATGCTCCACGGCGCGACGGAGAAACGGATCGCTCGGTGCGCTCGCCATTTTTGATCACGATATAGGTCGAGGTTCTTCGGTCACGATTATAGGTCGACCCTCAATTTTTAAGCACATTTTCGGAAAAAAAAGGTCGACCTATATTCGAATAAATACGGTAACTGTCTCTTTTTAGTCCGGAGTTGAGATCGAGATGTGACACCCTGTGCGGAGGCTTCAGAACTGGAATGTTCGTTCTCACCCTAAATTCCAGGGCCGGAATGGTCCCTTAACTGAATTGTCCCTTCTTGGTTTTTTTCTGTTGTTGTTTGTGTTTGCAATTTTGCTTTTACCGGTAAGTTGCAGCTTTTGGGAGTGTCGTGCCAGTGCCCTTGCTCTGCTGCTTCTTAAAACTCGTGCGCTGGGTGGGGCTGCAGGCATCCTGTCCGGGTGGAATGACCACCACAGCCGATGGCCCATCATTTTCCACCCCAGTCACATTCACCACTCTGTCTTCAAGCGAGGTGAGTCGAGGGGGCTGATGGGCTTTGATCTCTGGGGCCCTGGGTACACACATAAGCACCTCTTCCCTAGAGCTCGAAACTATACCCATTTCTCCGGGGCAGTTTCGCTCGGCTGGAAGTGATTTTTAGAGAGCATACTGTATGGCAGGGTGGAATGCTTAAGACTGGAGCCAGCATGAATGGCCAAAGCGCGATTCGTGTGCTACCTATTGCAACGTTACTCAGTAGAACCCCGCTCTTACGTTCCTAGGTGCTGCGTTTTCCCATCTCCTATGTTGTTTTTGTCTAGCTCCAGCACTGCTCTTAGAGTCCCGTGTATTAAAATCCTCATAGTATGTCCCAAGGTCATGTGTCGCAATCTGACACTCTGAAGCTGTGCGGGCAACGTGCGCGGACCGCCATTTTGACGTGGACGAGCCTTGACCAGGCTTGGCTACGGAACGGACTGCGTGAAGCCGCACACAGGTGCGATTTGTCAGCACTAGATGGCCCTATGTTACTCTGTGCTATCACCATCATCACTGCGCTTACAACAGCAGTTTCACTTCGGAATGTCGTAAGTGCACGTTTGCCATGAAGCACCACCGCAAGAATAGCACGCGCTCTCATCGCATTGTGCACTTCAAGCTTTGATAACACCGTTGAACTTGCAACTGCGAACTCCGTCGGGCCTTGAAGGCGTCTTAAAAACGGGAGGCGCTTTCCCTTCAAGAAAAGCTTGACGTACTAAACGCAGTAGAGAAGCAGCCAGCGCGGAAGAGAGTCTACAGTGCTACAGACCTTGCATTGCCACGCATGGTGTTTTCCAGCGATTGCAAAAAGCGACAGTCCTGCATTCTCGAGTTTTTTTTTTTTTTTTTGGGGGGGGTTCGAAAGCCAAAGTTGCAGAAATATGCGAGCCAAAGCTACGCTGTTTTTGTTCATTTTCGAAGGTTTCCTCACTGCTGCGTTTTCCTGGTGGTTACGTTTCGTTTTCCCGGTCCGGGGAAAAATGTTTGTTGGTGGGGCTGTTGTTCAATGGGGAATTAGGTACGAGTCGAATTACTGCTTTCTGTGTCTACGCATTCTTTGTTCTTTGACACGCCGTCTTCACTAACGCCCATCAGCTCTGTGGCGACGTTTCTCAGTATACGGGACCTGCCTGGTACAGCATATCTCCGACTGTTTTCACCCCTAAAATGTTCTTTCTGCTTGTGCTCAGTATAAAAAAAAAAAAAAAAAAGACAATTGTACTTTGATGCCTTGCAACGACCATGAAAAGTGTTTTCAGCGAAGTTGTCCAAACATTCCTCGCATTCGTCTCCTCCTTTTAAGTGCAGCGCACTTTAGGGGCTCGCTTTGTCGTTGTAGCTCGCTGTAACGGTCCATGTCAAACGACTGCCGGAATCAGGTGGCGCCGTGAAATAACGGACCCAAGTAGAGCCCGGCATTGCCTCGTAGGGCGTCCCACAGAGGCTTCAAAAACCACGCAGTTTTAATAAATAGTCATAGCAGTTCGAAACTCGTGAACTGCTGGCGCTTGTCATGCGTCTCCCCGTTGTCTAGTGCAAAGAAAACTGCAGGTACATTTGAGGCAAAATATACGCAATGAACCAGCAGCGCCCGCGTTCATTTAGTTAGGAAGGCTCGTTGGGTTGTTTTTTACGATAGTAAGCGAAAAAAAAAGTGCCAGCGCAACGCCGGCACGTGCGGGAGGAAAAGCGAGCACAAAAAGAACAGAACTTCCGCTGACGCAGGTTCAGGCAGGGGGCGCACGAGCGCTGTGAAGGCGGGAAATTTGAATTGCATTGGGCGGTAGCAGTGAGTGGATAATGGCACTACAGCCCATTACGGCGAATCACTGCTCTGCACTTCCGGCAGCTTTCACATTGAGTAGAACGGCCTTAATTTTTTTCATTTTTCTCCCTTGCAGTGGATGGCCAGCCGACTAGCAGCTTTTCTTTCTGCCGCTTCGTGGGTCTGTCGCCATCGGAGCTTGCCAAGATCATGCTGTGTGGCCTCCTGGAAAGGTGTGCATGCATGCGTGCAACCGTCTGTTGTCCGTCAGCGTGGCCAACAAAATTGTTTCTTGAGAGCAGTGTGACATTCTCTAGGAAGCAAGAAAGGAAACAAGAAAGCAAAAAGTGTTGTGCGTGGCAGTTTTTACAGATGCGTTGGTGCAGATCAGTTTTACTTGTATCCAGCAGGTAAGGCTTGCAGGCCTGCAGTAGAAATTGAGAGAAGTACTGGATGTCTTAAAATATAAGACAAAACACTTGACAGTTTCTTTTTAAGTTTAGTGTTATTCGTGGTTTTTAAGAGGGCAGTGCAAGGGGAATGTTGTCTTGTCAAAAACAAGGAGAGTCGCAGGCTTAGTACTCTGAAGTGCACGCTAAAAAGTAACGGGACAAAAGCAGAGCCAAACAACAAGGCAGTTAAACATTTGCTATCCAGTTTGAAGGGCCTTGAAATGGGGCTAATAGGATTGACTCTATGGGAGCATGAAAGCTATAGTCAGCACTAAACGGTGCTCTGTAATTGGCTCGCAGAAACAAACACGTTTTGAAGATTGTTTGAAGTTTCCGTTTCGTGGACACTGCAGTCCTCGAATTAGTTGGGAAATGCCTTATCTCTGCAACTGAAAGGAATCTGGTGAGTATCAGCAATTTCCAACAAGGAAAGTTCAAAATTCAACTAGCGTGAGAAACGCGGAACGATCTTTTGAGGCGGTTCGAGAGTTTTTTTCTGGAGAGTGGGAGCGGGGCCGTGATACCTGGCTCAGTTGTCTCGTGGCTGCATTATCTCTTTAACGACTGGATGCGTTCGTCCACCACATTTGGGAAGTGTTTGGGAAGTTAGAAAAAGAAAATTAGAAAAGGAAGCATGTTTTGGCGCCCTTTGAGACATCGAGTTTTAAAATTACCCAGCGGGCCAAAACTTTAGAGTTGAGCTTGATGAAACTATGCAAGCATTCAGGCCTTATCAACTGTCTTTGGCATCAACTCATCAAATCTGCATGGGCCCCAATGCGGGATTCTTTCTTTTTTTAAGGGGGGGGGGGGGGGGGGGGGGGAGGGGGAGTTCTTGGATTTTATGGTTCAGTTGCTGGCCAGGTTAAGCATTTTTCTACACCCCCACACCTGTTGTGTTTCTACCTCTCCTGTCTTGCAGGTTCTTGGCGATTGTCAAGGAACTGAAGGAGGCACAGAGAATGCACCATCGTCATGTGTGGCGCGAAGAGGACAGGCACTCGGGGTGAGGCAACGGGCATTTTCAACTCCTGTTTTCAGCGCCCAGTGATTAAGCGTACCCCTACGCCTTACGGGATATGCATTCCGGTACAGAGAGTTATCCTCAATCACTGTTGAAGTGATGGGTGACTTGTGAAGCCTACGGAAGTTTTGTGTTGTGCAGTGGTCATGAATTTACTGGAAAGTTGTAGTGTAAGCAAACGTTACAAGACCTCGGGTGGTTTAAAATAAGGTAGTCTTTTGCTCTAATCCCAAGGTAATTTTTGTTCATTATTGCCCATAATTCGTATCAAACTGAAGCTGGCCTCCGCCGCACAGCAAGTTGGGCTAGCTTGAATGTGTTCATTTCGAACAGAAAATGGCTGCCGGTGTAAGGAGTAAATAAAAAACACATTTGAGTTGTATTGGAACTGAGCCCAGGTGTTCAGAGTAGGAACATAATGTGTTATGACTGCGTCGGGCACTGGCGTCATATCATGTGACAAGTGAACATGACGGCATGGGAGTAAAACAGCTGCAGAACTCTGTTTTTGGACAAGTGGGGGTGAGAAATGTCGCCAGTATGCAAGTAATCGACACCTAAAGGCGAAGAAATAAAAGTGAAGAGACGGGAACACCGAAGAACAGTAAAGAAGTCTTCGATACGTATCGCCAAGGGAAGCCATAAAGCTCTACCGTAAAATACCGATCAAGCGCCCCCACCCATGCAAGCGCCCCCCAAGCATTTTCCCGGAATTTAGAATTCCTGTACACGACCAAGCAAGCGCCCCCTCCCACTTCCCGCCATTCCGAAAGCGTTTTTTTTTTCCAGGCTTTTGGATGCCACACTGTTCAAAGCCGATGCCGAATCCAATACAATCCAAGTCGTTGCTGCTACAAGAACGCGTTACCAGTCATTGTCATTCCATACCAGTCATTCGTACACGGTAAAAAGGAAGCTCGAAGTAGTGGACTGGCATCGGAAAAATGGCAGAAACGTACACCTCACTTCTCGCGTGTTCAAATAGGACGGTAAAAGGATACGTGAGTGGGATAAGAACTACGAAGTTTTGCTGCAACAAAACTTCGTTGTCCCCGAGGACCCTGACGAGCTGCAGACCCGACGGCTTGAACCTTATTTTGGGATCGAATTCTGAAGAATCGTTTTGCGGATTTAACAGTGGTTGAAGTAAATGTGAAAATTTACGTTTTTAGCATTGCCTAGAAGTGTCGTGACTCATAAATAAACATTTTTCATAATGAAGGCCACAGTGCCTTTCTCGCGATAGCCGCCACTTTGTGCCGCCATCTTGAATTTGGGGCCCGATCCGAATAAGGGCCCCCTTCCTATCTCTACGCCAGTTATCTACAAGTTTTGGGGGGGTGCTTGCTCGGTATTTTACGGTAAAGCTCGCCTTCAAAGCCCCAAGGGATTTTTCATTGCTAGATATTTTGTCAGAACCAAAACTGAAACGAATAAACGAGGCTGTAAATAATTATTTACACTGCGACCGACTCTCTGATATGCGATTCTATGATTAGTGGGCTGGTAGGCATCCATAACAACGGAAAAAAAACGTAACACACAAATTTCGTGTCAGTACTCCTTTAAGAATACTCCAAGCCCTAGACACTCTATCTGGAAAGTTGAAGGAAGAAATGTCGATACAGTAATCCCTCGTTAACTCGAAGCCGTCAAATCCGGGAAAAATTTCGAGATAAGCGGTGTTTCGAGTTAAGCAAAACACCGAAAATGTTTGCCCATGTCACTGTAAAAGAAAAGCCAGTGCTGCCAGGAAAAGCTCCACTGCACGAGAGAGCTACCGTAGTAAAGGCACAAGAATTCGGAGGGAAAAAAAAATTTATTACCGAGGATCAAAAAACTGCGTGACGCTCGCCTGTTTTGCGTTCGGTCCGAGAAAGGCGTTCTCCAGGCGGATAGGAAACGGCCGCGTCCGTGGGAATTTCAAATTCGCCCTTCACAACCGCGTAAGAGCTAAGCATTCGCACGGAGCCCTCGTTTCCTGTTGGGAGTGGACTTTGCCTTCTGCCCTCCCGGTCAAGATTTCGAGATATCCACTGTCCCCTCCTAAAAACGTTTCGAAATAAGAGGGGGCAAATACATAGCACCTATGGGAGGTTAATGCACGGCGAAAAAAAGTTTCGACTTAACCGAGATTTCGAGATATGCGAGTTCGAGTTAACGAGGGTTTACTGTGTATTTCTCTTGTGCTTTTCTCAGAAAGCACGCATCAGATTTAGAAATTGTTTTTTTGTTCTTCCGCACGTACAGGAGCAACGCCCGGCAACGAGTGTCGCCCCAAGAGCTTCTCGTCAGCCGTCACTCGCCGACAGGCGCGGCATCATTGGCCCAAGGGGGTCCCCTGTGCCCACTAGTGTTTGCCGCCGACCGTCGCTGCTACGGCTTCATCGACCACCGGGTGCACGCCGTGGCAGAGACAATCGCCCACCGGGAAATGCGTCGGCGCAAGCAGCGCACCCCGAGGCACTCCTCCTCTTCCCATCACCACCACCACCATCACCACCATCATCATCACCACCACGCGCACGGCTTGCACGGCGGTGGTGACGGGGCGGCACCACTCCCGGGCAGCGCGACGCCAGTTGCGCCCATCGGCTCTCCCTTGCAGCAGCAGCAACAGCAGCAGCACCACGGGTCGCCGGTTGCGAGTGGCGACACCAAGCCTGCGGTAGGTTGGAATTTCGGGTGCAGTCGTCTGCAAATGAAAGCTGGGGGGAAACCGGGGCAAGATTTCGGTGCGCGTCGAAGGTCTCCAGGCGGTCAAAATTAATTTGGAGTCCTCCACTATGGTGCGCCTCGTAGCCCAGTGCAGCTTAAGGTAAGACATGCCTCTTAAAACAACTTCTAATTTTTAAGTTAACTTTGAAACATGTCAGTCTTGCTGCTTTTTCCCCAACTGATTTCTAATATGCCATTATTTTTTGAGTCAGTTACCAAAATAATTAAGCCATTTTTGGAGGAACAATAGACAAAACAGTGTTAGCCATAAAACTGTAATCTCGATGTTTTTTAATACTAAGAAACCTTGTGAATGCTATGGGAAGCAGTTTTTTGATGCACCATTTGGAACTAATTTTACAGCTCATTAAACTAGGTGTTTGAAAGGCGCACTCAAAATGGTTCCTTACCACTGGTGCCACCAAAGTTTAATGAGCTGTAAAATTAGTTCCAAATTACACTCACCAGGGCTCATGATATTGGAAAATATAATGAATGAATGAAAAGTCTTTATTGTGGAATGGCTCTTTGGCCTAATAGGGGGGGGGAAGAAGGGTGTCGGAGAAAAGACAGAAACAAAGAAAGAAGAGAAAGATGTGCGTACACACATGCGTGTACATGGTATACATTTGCATTTAGTCGTAGAAATATGAAGATTGCAGTTCTACGACTAACACTGTTATGTTGTTTGATATTAGTGGGGGAAAAGCAGCACACCTGACTAGTTTCACAGAGTTTACTTAGAAATTAGAAGCAGCTGTTCTAAGAGCAGTGCAATAAACCAAGTGCGTTAAACCAAACCTCCCAAATTTGTTAGAAGTTATCACTGTATTGATTCGTGTTTTATTTGCAAAAAGTGCGTCACTCTGTTACTAGGGCGGAAGGAGGATGCTGGAGTTGGTTTCTTTTTTCTCGCTTATTTCGGTATTTTTATTGCTTGGGGAATAGATGGGGCACGTCAGCAAGACTTTCGTGTTGCTCTGTCAGCAGAGCGAGTGATAGGAGAGCACAGAATGACACAGTGGGGAAGAGGTGCCTTCAAAACACTGGTGATGTTGTTGGGGGGACGAGAGAGAGAGGAGGGAGAGAGAGGAGAGAGAGAGGTGGGGGGAGAGACAGAGGTAGAGACAGAGGGAGAGGGGGAGAGAGAGGAAGGAGGGAGAGAGAGAGGGGAGAGGGAGGTAGAGACAGAGAGAGAGGGGGAGAGGGAGGTAGAGACAGAGGGAGAGAGAGAGGGAGGTAGAGACAGAGAGAGGGGAGAGAGAGGAGAGAGAGAGAGAGAGATTTTATTGTCGCAAGGGCTAATTCGAGGTAGGGGTGGTGACCGAGTGGGAGGAATGTCGGCTCGCCAGCTGCCTCTACCTTGGCAGGTCCCGCAACTCCTGCTACTGCTTTTACATGTTGTAGAATGGAGTCTGCAGCCAATGTGGGTGGCAAGCGGAAGGAACGGGTATAGCTTGCATTCACTGGCGAGGCATGCATTCCGGCAACCATGTGAGTGCGCCGTTACTGGTTACGTCGGCGGTACTTGTCCGTGCTAAGCACATGATTTGTGTTGGACGTTCCAAACTTTACCTCACCTGAACGCAAAGTTATGCCTCGAGTCTAATGTGAGTGCGATTAATAACATCTCTGTTGATACTACCGTTGAGAATCGGGTTGAAATGGAGCAGACAACGCACGCCAGTGTTTCTTTTTTTCTCCGGCTTGCAAGCCCGTGGCACAAGTCGCGCCCTGTCCGTGGTTGTTTCCAGTGTTGCCGAGCGCAGAAATTGACAGCTGAACTTTTCAGTGAATACCACCTATAAGAGCGATGAAAAGGTGATATTGGTGGACAAGAAAAGGAATGACAGGCAGCCAACACTGCTGATAAAAAGAGGGCAAACGTGACGACTGAAACAGAGTGCCAAGCACAGTTGGCACGGTGTACAAGGGGCGTGCGAGAAACGTCGCGTCACGTATTAATGAAGCCAAAGTAAGGTGTTCGCATTGAACCGAGCCCCAAGTTCACGGAGGGACGAGATGCTTATGCATTAAGGATTCCACCATTGGGACTTTAATTAATTTCTTTTCTTGTTCTGGCATACTTTTTTTTTCTTTTCCTAGTTCTATCTTTGTTAGGCTCTAAAAGTGTAGGCAGGTGGCCTTCAAAAAATTACTCTCGGTCTGCATGGAAAAATGGTGTTATGTTTATGATAAACATTAAAAATTGTTCTTTAGCATGTTATAACTGATCAGATCTAGTGTAAAAAAACATCCAGGGTGCGTGTTGGGAAATACACATGTTGTAGTTCCACAACAAGTTCTGTGGTTTGGACTCTGCGAGGAATGAGAACCTTAGGCTGTGAAACACGCCAGGGCTAACGTATTTTGAGCAGACCGATTTTAGTGTGCACCAAGGCGAGTATACATGGTGGCAGATGCAGTGAGGAACAATTTCGCTGTGGGGTTATTTTTCAGAAGTCATCGTCGTATGTGCCACCCTCAAGTCCCCCTCCGCTCCCGGAGTTCCCTCACCGGCCACGGCCGGCTCAAATCCGAGAGTGCGTGCCGACGGACATCCCAAGGTTTCTCGTGTCCTGTGTCGCACCAAAGGTCAGTGAGCGGCTGCTAGTCTTGTATACAAACTTTTCCGAAGGCAGACTGAAGTATCAGTTTTGAGAGTTAGTGACTTTTAAGTGCAGAAAACTAAGTGCTCGCCTTGTCATCGTAGTTCAATCGCTGGACCCAAGTAGAGCAACAGGGCGTTCCATCGTCGCGGCGTAACCCTGAGGCTTCGATACCAAGCGGTTTATATAGTCATAAGCGTTCAAAACTTGTGAACCACTGGCGCTTGTCATACATCTCCCCGTTGTTTAGCGCAAAGAAAACTGCGGGTACATTTGAGGCAAAATATACGTAATTAACCGGCAGTGCCTGCGTACATTTAGTTCGGAACGCTCGTTAGGTTGGTTTTTACGATAGTAAGCGGAAAAAAGGTGGCAGTGTAACGCTGGCACGTACGGGAGGAAAAGCAAGCAGAAAAAACAGAACTCCCGCTGGCGCAGTTTCTGGCAGGGGGCGCGCGAGCACTGCGAAGGCGGGAAATTTGAATGCATTGGGTGCTAGCAGTGAGCGGATAACGGCGCCACAGCCCATTATGGCAAATCACTGCTGTGCACTTCCGACAGCTTTCACGTTGAGGGGAACGGGTTTAATTTTTTTCTTTTAGCTTTCACTGGCCAATTGTCGTGTATACCTTCCGTGCATATTGAGAATGAAGGAAGGTGAGGTGGTTGTCTCTCTCGTTTTCCCCCCAAAGTTTTTTGTAGCGTGGAGTTGAAGTGTTGCAGCAAAACCAGTGGTTCTGATTTGTTCCTTTTTGGAACGACGATTTCAGCTGTGCTTGGTGTAACCTGGAACAGTGCTTAGTAGTACTTGAGTCTTGTCTGCAGCTCACTTTACGTTAGTCTCGCGCTCACACTTTCGTTGGAAGTTGCTATCTTTGCCGAGCGTCAAGTTTGCTGCTCTTCATTAAAACTCGACTGGAGGCTGTAAAGTTGGAAATTTGACGAGTACTGCGCAAATGTCTGAGGCGTTGTGCGGTAGGCAGGAAGCGGTCACATACCATATTTTTGCACGTATAACCCGCACCAAAAATGCGAAAATTTCAGTGGCAAAGTAGGGGTGCGGTTGATACGCGGGGTTTTTCTTTCAGCGCAGCTTCATGGCAATCCGTGAAGACGACCTTGTACAGAACAGTGAGGTCTGTGGCTCAAGTGATAGCTCTAGCGGGAGCAGTGACACTGAGGGAATTGTGACTTTCCCCTTACAGTCAGTGTATTCTACTTGCTAAATACAGTCTAGGCCCATTTCAACGGACCCTCTTAATCAGGAAAAAAAAAACGTTCACTGTAGCTGAAGTATGCAGTATCTGACAAGTGGGAAGGGGGGGAGGGGGGGGGGTATATGAGCGCAAAAGTGGGTACTTTGACTGGTATTGCATATACATACATGCAGTAGACACTTTGTTCTTTCTACATGCCTGCAGCAGCTCTGCACAGTGTTCGTGCGAGGGCAAAGAGTCGCCTAAAGACTAAAGACCGTTCCTAAAGCTTAGCACCAGCATTTGGAAAAGGCCTAGTGTGTGCGGTGAAGTGTGTAAAGACGCATGATATGCTGAGCAAATAAAGCAAGAATATAACTAGGAGCCATTATTAACCAGCTACAAAAATCGGTCGTGGCCATCAGAATTAGCTAGGCTCTCTTGAATCCCTTTGTGGCGAGGCGGAATAACCCGAAACGGTTCGTCAAACAAATCGGATCACTGCCTGACGTTCCCCCAAGGCAGCTGTTCATTTTTAATGAGTTTAGTCTGGTCGTTGAAACAGCTGATACGAAATAATCTTATGGACAGCTGTGAAATCGAAAGACCAGCTGGACTGCGCATGGCTACCAGAAGATTGCACACAATGTATGGGAACCAACCCCCCTACTTGAGGCATTTCTTCCTTTTTTCACCTAACAGAACAGGAGCGATGCACGCATGGGAATAATAAAGACCGGACTTCTTTATTATATAAAAAAAAAAACTGACGAGGGCAGGCTCGACTTCGGGTGTATTGGCAGCGGCCTTGTTCTTGACTGTCGAGCGGACTGTCTGCTTAGACAGGCCTGTACTTCTGGTGATGTCGGCCTGTTTTGCGCCATGTTCAACGGCGTAATTGCGCTTAATTTATCCAACAGTGGAATCAGCTACCCGGCCGCTCATGCCACCGGTAGCACAAAAAAAAAAGGCCACTGGCACTGGCTTGGCTTGGCTGCGTTGTGGGATATGAGGGGTTCCTCGGGGACCTAGCCAGCACTCTGGGGTAGGCCCCTACGCTAGCTCCCGGCGTGTCAACCACGTGGGCTCCCATGCCTACGGCAGCCCAGTGAGATTCACCGATATGAGAACACAGTAGACAGTAGTGCTGAAGCACAGCCGTTTATTTGGGGAATCCCAAAGCATGCGAGCACAAGGCTCGACGGCGTTCACGAATCACGCCGTCCGGTTCGTGATCGCGAACAGGAGGCAGGCACTCACGGCGCGTGACAAAGTTCCCACCTGAGATACATGTATCCACCGGCATCGCCGCGCTGTTCCGCCGTTCCTGTCCCGACCGGGCCTCCGGTGAGGCTCTCCCCGTCTCCCGCGCGCACACGATTGCGCCACCCGCGCGCCTATGCCTATGCCCGCACGGACCGGTGGTGCCATCTCTCGGGGGCACCGATGAACCAGCGGAGCGCCGCACCGGTTTCACCGCAAAGCGTCTCTTCCGAAGCGCGTGCCGGCTCGGGATCGTGGGCCGAGGTTCTCCACGATTCCCACAGCGCCAACGACCTGGCTGCCAACAACGCTGCCAGACATAAGTTTTCTTGCCAGACTAAACAAAGAAAAAGCATATCGGGCACTGGCCGTGTGGAAGTCTGCTATAAACATTCAGTCGAAACAATTTTCGCCTAAAATTTAGTCTGTTGTAGCCGATAGTCTGCTCTAGCTGGGTCCGTTATGAGCAGAGTGGACTCCGTTTAAAATGCATGGGCACCAGACAAACCAACAGGAATGGTCTGTTGTAACCGAAAGTCCGTTGTTGCCAGATCTGCTGTAACGAGCATTGACTGTATACGCTTTTGCTGTCTACATAGTATGTGATGTGTTGCTTGCAGTGGGAAAGCTTGATTACATATTTCTGCGAGTAGTGTGGATGACATTGTGGCTCGAGATAAAGGGAAAAGAAATTTTCCCCGAGCAATTCTCTTTGTGAGCACTGTTTGGTAGAAAAAGGAATTCAACAGCTTTACATGCCAAAAAAGTGTTGGTGTAAAATTTTTTTATTGCGCCATTTTGCCCTAGGGCATCAAAGGAATGGGGAAAGGGAGAAAGTTGGGTCGACTGAGTGGCTGTCGCGCACCGCCCCCCGTGACCGTTCTTGCGTTGTGACCCCGGTTTTCTTCGCAGGTGACGGCCGAGCCCTGGGACCTGGAGTGCCCGTCGTCGAACCGGGCCCTCTGGTGGTGGCGGGGGGTGCAGACGTGTGGGAGCCCCGAGGCCCAACGCTGGTGGCGCTGGGGCTCCACTGAGCCCAGGCCGCCCGCTCCGAGCGCCGGGTTTGAACCCTGCGACCCCCCGGAAGGGGGCATCGCGTCCGCTCGACCCCTTCGCGGATGGTCGCATATCTCTATACCTGGTGAGGCGTGGACTGCGAAGGGCCTGGACTTTACAAAGGAGCACACGCAGGAAACTAATAACGACAGCGTAGTTTTATTGCGAAGGGCAGGGTGGAAGTAAAGCAGTCATTTCAATTTGTTCGACATTCCTTGAAGGAGGAGCTCTGTACTGAGCTCTCCAGGCAGTCATTGCCTTAGCTGTCCCCTTAAAAATTTTTTTTGCTTTCCAACAAATTCTGACGAAAATTCATGGGCTCGTTCAGTTTTCTTGGCTGATTTCAAATATCTAATTAGTGTTGATGTCGGGTAACTAGTTTCCGAGTTAATTAAAAATTTTCCGGGATTGTTCTTGACAACAAGAAAAACACTATTCAACAAAAGATTACAGCAAGGCATGAGTAGTAGATACCAGAAGTTGTGGAGAATGAAAGGGGGAAATTTTGTTTTTGTTTTTGTGCAATCACGTACAAGTTTACGTCAATTCTAGGTTTTAAGTACTCCTGCTAACCAATTAAAAATAACGCCAATTAAGCAACTACTGAAGCACAGAATGCAACATCTGCTTCCCATATTGCATGGTTTAAACATTCAGCTATACAGTGCAAAAGAAATGATCTTCCTAGCTGCACTACATGCTGGGGTGTACCTCTCTAGAATTCCCTACCACTGCTATACCACTCGTGGCGAAAAAGTGGGGAATTATGGGAAAATTGTTATTTCTTTGTTGAAATCAGGTCTCTATGGCTTTTATAAGTTTCTGGTACTGTTTCACGTACGGAATTTCTGGATGAAAAACTGTGGAACTCAAGAGAAAAATGATACCTAAAAAAATGCTTTTTGGGGCAATTTTTCGGTCCTAAAGACCCATGTTCCCCCTTAAAAGATTTTGGCGTGCATGTATAGTCAAACAACGCGTACATGTGTGGCAGAAAACAGATCTCTTAAGAACAGGTAGGTTTTAGTGAAACATCGGGGTGCAGGGCAGGGGTGGAAGTGCCGCACCATTTGTGCCAAACTATTCCGGTCCCCTTTTCCTGCTCCATCCTGCTCTAAAAGGCATTGCTACACCAAAACTGCTCTCAGTGTGCCGCGAAATGGAAGCTGCAGTTTGAACGACTTAGAAGTGAAGTTAGTTTGTAAATAGCGTGCGAATTTCTTGCTGCTGCAACATTATGGCAGGGACATTCAAAATGTTTAATTCCTTTGTTTCACTAACGGTTGCGTGTGTCTCAGTGGCTGGGCTCAGTTTAGTTGGAAGTTGCCCTCATGCGTTGGCCACTGTGCCTCCCGCAGACAAGGAGACCCTGGTTACGGACTCTGGGAAGCTCCAGGTCTTGGACCAGCTACTCCAGAAGCTCAAGGCGGAGGGTCATCGCGTCCTCATCTACTCACAGATGACGCGAATGATCGACCTCCTCGAGGTGAGTCTGCTCCCTGGGGTAGAAAATAAAGCGGAAAAAAAATCTTGGGCCATCTCCACTAATGTGAAACTTGGGGAGGGGCAAAGCACACAGTGTGCGCTGGTGTTTCCCACAGCAAAATCGCTGCTAATGGGCAACAAGAGGCAGAGGATGATTTTGTTTCAACCACAAACATGTGTACTATCGGCGTCAAATGAAACGAAAATGTGAACCTGAACACACAAATAGCGCAATTTCTTTCCATGCAAGCCAAAATGACGCGTGGATTAGTCGGAAAAACAAAGTTCGGAAAATTGGATTTCCAAACATACCAATAGCAAGCCATTATATGAGCTCTGCGAGCAGTATTTTTCAATTTCGCACGTACTGGTTAATATTTTCGTGTTCGCGTTTCATGGGCGCCAGTAAAGTGACGGTGGGAGGAACAATCGCGTGCTTGCTGAGGCAGTGGCGCCCTCTCTTGCGTTGTACCGGATTTAACTCTTTCGGGACCGCCGGAAAAAGTGATGAAAAAGGGAGGTCTCGGTACAAATTTTTTATTACATAAAGCAAAGGCACCATCCTGCCTTGGCATATACCAAAATGCAGCTAATTATATGTTCTTTGACATACAATACCAAGTTTTACTTCAACACTGACATGAAAAAATCTGAAAGTAAGAACTTCGTAAAAAAACTACAGAAAAAGATAGAAAAAAGCGTAAATATAAAAATATTAAAAAAGAATAAAATTATTTCAGGATATACAAAATCTAACACAATGCTTTGTTTCTTCATCGCGAAAGTTTGATGCGGCTAGGTGTAACTGGTTTTGGGTTTTGTGTGTGATCTCTTTGGCACTAGGGCCATGGCTACGTCGTCGCCAGGTACACGCCGGGCTCTCATCTCGGCGAAAACTTGATCCGTTTCTGCGCTGGTGGCAGGAGATCACCACCATAGGTAGTTAACACCCTAGCGAATAAATATAATTCAGCCAGAACATATTTCGAGCGCACATACCTACTCCAGAGCCAATTGAAACCGAAACCAACACCCACCCTTGAGCGCGATTTGGTGTTCCAGGCTGAAGACGCCTGAATCCTCACTCGAGCTGAAATCCGATCTCTAAAGCCGCATTCCGACTCTTCACAGCCACTCTCATCTTTAAAATCCACAGTAGAAGGCGAAGATATGCGAAACAAAACAAGGCGGATTTCTTATCGTGCTCGCGAGAGTATGACGCCATGTTTGTTTGAGAGAGAGAGTTTATTTTATTTGCCGTTCAAGAGAGGTACAATTCTTAAAATATACAGACGAGGGTCCCATTTGAAACCACTGCCCGTCAGAATAAAATATCTGATGCGTTGCCGCCTGGCGATAAAAAAAGGAACTTCACAAAAGAGAAAACTCCAGTTTTCAAACTATCTCCTTGATGTCGCTAGGTGTTCCATCGAGCGAAAATTTGTATTCTGCAGGCTCGCGAAACCATCGATCATATGTGATCGATGGCCTATGGGGTGGTCCCGAAAGAGTTAAGCAATAAAATGAGAGGCAGACTGGCCGTAAGTAAGTTGGCTTCATGTCGCACGCCGCAGCTTGCTAAGAAGCATGCTTTACAGGAGAAAACCTGGCGTTTGAATCCAATTTCGAGGCGGAATTTAACACATTCCTGTTATTACTGCAATTAAATCATGATTCCTGTATTTTAAATTAGTTTAAATCATGTTAGTTTATTTCGAACCGGTTTTACCCATTATAAACTTGTTTTTTGACCATCGTTTGACAACTTGATTTACCGTGACATGAGACGATGACGGGAAACGCCGTCAGTCGGAGCCCCTAATGCTTCACCCCTAGAAGTTCACCTTCCTTTTGACGTGGAGGCTCTTTCTGTCATCAAAAGGAGGGAGAAACTTCTTCCCTTTCCATTTTTATGCCTAAAAGGAATAAGAAAATACTCTTAACAGCTTCCTTGCACGGAACTGACCTTCTTGATCTCACTGGCACAAAAATTGTGCGGAGTTTTTGCCTGTGTGGTTGCTGTGTGGCTGAGGCATTGCACTGCTGAGCCCAAAGACACAGGCTTGATTCCCAGTCGCGGTGGTGCTTTTTCAAATGGAGGCGAAAAGTGGTAATGCTTGTGTGTTGAGATTTCGGCACCCGTTAAAGATCTCCAGGCAGTCAAAATTAACCTGGAGCACTCCACTGCGGTGTGATAATAGCCCAGGGGTAGCTTCAGTGCTTTAAGTCCTCGAAATGTTTTTCCAGTTGTGTTTTTACATAATTGGTTAATTAATCTTGCGGTCACCATTTGAAGGTAAATAGTCTTGTAACTCAAGAGGTACAAAACATATCCTTAAACTGACTGCAGCTGTGTTACTAGGATGGTGAACTACTGAAATGTTCCTAATTTGATTACATTTGTTCCTTAGAAAACAAAAAAATAGTTTCCCTTGCCTCGATCACCCTTGAATTACCTGACTTGTGCGACCAAGTGAAAGCTGATTGGCCCTGCCGCAGGAGTACATGTGGCACCGGAAGCACACGTACATGCGGTTGGACGGCTCCTCCAAGATCTCCGACCGGAGGGACATGGTGGCCGACTTCCAGACAAGGTGCTGCACTGCTCCCTACGCTTTTCAAGCTTGCTTGCTTTTGTGTGTGTGTGTTTTTTTTTTTTAGGAGCGCTTAGCTGAGAGGTTATGATTCTAATTGCAATTTGCTCTGTGTAGACGAAGGCTGTATAAAGGGCACGTACTGAAGTTTGTGGTTCAAGGCTGGCATCGTGCTTAATGTGATAAAATGGCCAACGCGAGTTTGGCCAATTTCTTCACGTCAGGAGTGGAACCCTGGTGTTCAGATGTGTTTAGGCTTCATGACACGGCCGAAAGGGAAAACAAAATGATTGGCGAGGGGAAGATTTCATTTGAGCAAAAGTGCTGTACCGATACGAGGTGCAAGGCACACACTCGCAATGCCATTTACTGCCGCACTGTTTGTTGCCGGAGCGGTTGGTTGACTGGTTCACATGAATTTGGCTTGGCTTGACTCGACTCTGGTACTGTTGCAGGTCGGATATCTTTGTCTTTCTCCTGAGCACACGTGCCGGCGGCCTCGGCATCAACCTCACAGCTGCTGACACTGTGAGTTTCGGGGTCCTTTGAAGTATTTCGAGCATCTTTCTCCTCACCAGCTCCTCCTTCACATCATCGTCTGTCCTGTCACCTCTTAGGTGATCTTCTACGACAGCGACTGGAACCCGACGGTGGACCAGCAGGCCATGGACCGTGCCCACCGTCTGGGCCAGACCAAGCAGGTGACCGTCTACCGACTGCTCTGCAAGGGCTCCATCGAGGAGCGCATCCTCCAAAGGGCCCGCGAGAAGAGCGAGGTGGGTGATGTGCTGGTTCCTCCCTCCCTCCCTAGGGGAAATAGTTGCGCTTGTGGCCGATGGGGACCCTCGCTTCACATCATACACATAGAAACAGTATTAAGAAGCATATTAGTAACAAAGGATAAGAATGGGATGGAAGGATACGATAGGGGTGGAGTGCATTCGGCAGGCATTCTCAGATAATGAATGTCAGCTTACCACTGTCCCTGAAAAGGAAAGTGTATGACAGCGGCATCTTACCGGTACTCACCTACAGGGCAGAAACTTGGAGGCTCACTAAAAGGGTGTGGAATCTAAGCCCAAGGGACAATGACTTCCATGCAGAGAGGGGCAACCGTGAACCTGCGGTCGCTGAGGGCTTTAGGGTATTGGTTTTTTCTGGCAGGTGATGAATTCCTGTCTGTTCAGGTGAAAAAGAAAAAGGTCATTAACCCGAACTAATGATGTGCCACATCTTCTCAGTAGGATAACGAGGGCAAAGAGGGGGCAGCTGAAGTTAAGTTAATGCTATACTTGTTGGGTACGCTTTTGCGCCAGTTGTGTCGCCAACGAGAGGTAAGCGAGAGGCAGAATTTGAACAGAGAAGCACGCATAGTGGTCTAGTCTACAGAGCGTGCCATTGAAGTGGCACGCTTATACGAGAACATGCACCCTCATAAGCACGCACCCTCATAAGCGCCCTCATAAGGATAAGCACACTTATACGCAAACGTGCTTATACGCAAACGTGCTTATACGCAAACGTGCTTATACGTGAACGCGCACCCTCACAGAAAAGTTAAAAGTGAAGATGATGAGCTCCCCCCTTCTTCCTGCGCACGCAGATCCAGCGGATGGTGATCAGTGGGGGCAACTTCAAGCCCGACACGCTCAAGCCCAAAGAGGTGGTCTCCCTCCTCCTGGACGACGCCGAGCTGGAGCGCAAGTGTGAGTGTCGTGGCCTGTCACCTTGCTCTGCTCTCAAGCGTGATTGATGGCATGGCAGAGTCTTGAGTGTTGGCTGTAACGTTGCCTTTTGAGTGCAGAGCACTTTAGAGGCTTGCCTTGTCGTCGTAGCTCGCTCACTGCACCCAAGTAGAGCCACACCGTTTCCGTCGTCGTGGCGTAACCCAGAGGCGTCGGAATGCCAAGCGGTGTATATAGTCATAAGCGTTCAAAACTCGTGAACCGCTGGTGCTTGTCATACGTCTCCCCGTTGTTTAGCGCAAAGGAAACTGTAGGTACATTCGAGGCAGAATATACGTAATTAACTGGCGGCGCCCGCATTCATTTAGGAAAGCTCGTTGGGTTGGCTTTTGCAATAGTAAGTGAAAAAAAGGGGCAGTGCAACGCCGGCACATGCGGGAGGAAAAGCGAGCACAAAAAGAACAGGAATCTCGGTGGCACAGTTATAGGCAGGGGCGTGCAAGCACTGTGAAGGCAGGAGATTTGAATGGCATTGGGTGGTAGCAGTGAGTGGATAACGGCGCTACAGCCCATTATGGCGAATCACTTTCTCTGCACTTCCAACAGCTTTCATGTTTAGCGGAACAGCTCTAATTTGTTTTTCCTGGTCTCTTTACGGAAACGCCGTAGTCCGTCAGCGGCAAGAGGAGAGGAAGCAGCTGGAAGACTACCCGGAGAAGCCCAAGGAGCGCAAGCGACGCAGCGACAAGGGAGAGAAGGTCGGTCCATTTGGGATATCCTTGATTGGACTATAATTGTTTCTTACGTTGTTAAATGCTCAAGCATTTCTGTGTGGACTCAATGAGGGAACTCATCTGTCTGTCTGTAGAGTTTGATGAGTCACACTTTTGCTGCATCACAAAATGGCAATAAGAGACGACACTAGGGCCTTCACACTTTGCTATGAGACTACTTGTATGGCAGTCTGTTGCCTGGAAAGATGTCTTACCAGCAGTGCTTTTGTGTAATGTAGTGCAGCTGCCTTGGAAGGGGGTTGGTGTATTAAGAACAGAGCAGCTTAAGGGGGGACACTGGTCTTGAGGACCGATTTTTGCGAAAAAAAATCAATTTGCTGTATTAATTTTATTTGCAGTCTACAGGTCTCAAAGAATGTACCTGCAAAATATCATAACTGTATCATAAGTATTCACAAAGCTGACGCCCTTTGAAGTTGCATAAATGACCATTTTTGCCTATGTTTGCAAACTTCGTTCCCTGTTTTCTCAGAACCAATTTTTTCTCCACATGGTCAGCTGTCGGGTGCAATATCTTGGGATGTACTGGTTCGATTTACATCATTTTTGCTGCATTCGAAAGCTTATGAACTGAACAGTGCAATAAAACCACAAAAGTATACAATTTCTTTTAGCCGGCACAAGATTTTATGCAATTCGTTTTACAAAAACATTGTAAATTGATTACCCGACATTTACGAATTTCACAGCGTTTGCACAAACCATGCTAAAATTACTGCAGTGGTATAGTTGCACTCCCTGGTCCTTCTAGAGCACAAATGAATAAAAGTTATTTGAGTATTTCATAGGTACATAATGAAAAAATTGCCCAAAACGGAGTGACATAACTTGTTGCACAACTCTGAACTTACACCCCATAGATGAAAACTGATGCATGTTTGTGCTCAGGATGTTGAAATACACTGAATGTGTAAATCGCAAGCACATAGGTTAAAAAAATAACAAAAATGTCCTCAAGACCAGTGTCCCCCCTTAAGGGAGCAGATGGGTCTTTGGGGCCAAAAAATGTCATAAGAATTGTTTTCTGAAGAATGGCATTTTCGGCATCCATGGCCATTTTTCTGTCAGTCTGCATATTTCCTCATAAAAAGGCACCGTATTTTATTCTAAATAGCATTTTAATGTGCACTCTACAGCTCAGTTTGCAGAGAATTCGATGGTAAAATAGCACACCTCTTGAAACACGAAGCTAGCGTTTTGCCAACGGATATCTCGGCACCTAGAGCAGGTACAACTAATTTTATTTGTTTCTGATACCTATACGTGTGGGGAATACAATGCTGGAAACAAATTTTTCAATTGGAGGCTTTGGAAAATTATGGTGGTGTTCAATTGACACCACCTGTGAGCCGTTTCTGGTAGAGTGCCGGAGGAGTGAAGTTCAGTGCCTTGTAAAATGACCAAACATAGATAAATCAGAAAAGTTCTTCCAACGTTGTATTCTTTAGTCATTTGTCTGCCTAGCCACAGGGTAATCAGTATTCTGTATGGAGTGGTTATTTTGTAATTGTAACCCAAAATAATGGCAATTAATCATTAAATTACCCCTCAAAATAATCAACTTCCAAAAAATCTTATTGCAGATTTGAAATCAGATCAATAAACTCCATAATGCTGTGCAGTCTCATTAAAATTGATTAGTAAATAAAAAAAATAGCTGTAAGACCCATCTGCCCCCTTAAATTAAGCATTTGCCCGGCATTTTGTCACTCAAGATTTTTCTGGTAATTTTTGTCCCTTGTCAGGTGGTGGGATGCACCTGGTGGGGTTTTTTGAAGCAAGTTGGCAAGTGTGAATGGAGATGTTCTGCGTGGTTTGATGGATTGTATTCTCTTTTCCTCTTATGCGTTCAGCGCGGTCCTCGGAAGAAGAAGCTCGTGGAACACAATGTCACGACGAGTGCCCCTACACCGGCTTTGTCACAGACGCCGCCGCCCGGACTGCCGGCCTCGCAAGACACCGAGTCGGTCGTCAGCCTCGACTCCATTCCCCCGAGCCCCTACAGTGAGGTAGGTGTTTGCAGTGAAAGCCGAAAGCTTGCTGCGTTGGCTCTTGGATTGGATTGGATTGCTGACTTGGGTGGCTGTTTTCCTGAAGGCCGCAAAAAAAAAAAAAAAACCTGTAGGTTGAGATTTCAGTGCAGGGTTAGAGATCCTTGGGTGGTCTGAATTAAACCTTGGCCCTCCACTATTTGCCTGTGTTGAAGCGCAGGCTTACTTTTGGTGCACAAGACCCCCATTTAAACTTGGGAATCCACGCCAAGGGCTTGCATTCAAATTCGTGATTGGCACGTAAAGAAGACCACTTAGCCGCCCAAACAGGCGTCTGACAGACTGAATAGACAGCTGAGTGAAAAGAATTGTAATGACAGAATTGGCCTTTGTCAACAAATACTGTTCACTGTTTTGCAAAGCACGAATAAAATTAAGGGAGCATTAAGGGAACCTGTTGAGAGCATGTGCGTTTAACAGTGCTGCTCTCTCTTTGTGCCCTCGCAGCAGTCGCTAAGCAGCCTGCCTGTCGCACAAGACGACGACAGCAGTGATGGCCCCCTCATCGTGGATGATGGCAGCCCCTCCAGTACGCCCGTGCCCCCACTCAACACCTCAGGTGAGAGCTCGACAACTGCGCTTAGCTGTCGACCTCGCTGAGATGGAGCACGCTTACCGTAGTTACTCGGTTCTAACGCACGCCTTTTTCCCCGGAAAGTTTCTTCTAAAACCGCATGCGCGTTAAAGACCTCCACAACATTGCTTAGCTGCCAACCTTACTGAAGCGGAGCATGCTTACCGTATTTACCCGGTTCTAACGCGCGCCTGTTTCCCCGCAAAATTTGTCCCGAAATCGCATGCGCGTTAGAATCGAGCACCAGCTGAAACAGCACTAGTGGTTGCTTATCACTGTCAGCACAGCAGGCAAACCATAATGGCACATCTGTGCAAGCAAAGCGTCAAAGATATCACGGTGGGCGTTGTGCATGCATCTTTGGTGGGTAGTGGGTGTTAGCTGCAAGGCACAAAGGTGAGGGCAGCCGGTGAGGGGCTTGTTATGCGCAATGATATTAAAAAGAAATGCTAGCAGATAGCAGGCGCCCCTTTTTAGATAGCAAGCCTGAGATTGCAAGCCCAGGCTTTACATCGCGCCAACCAAAGAGAAAGAGCAGCTGATGTATTACGTAGTACCATGCAGAGTGCCCCTTTTTACGATGGATTGGCACTCTGACAGCTTCTTGCTGAACACTTTTTTGTTTTAACCAGTTTTCGTGACGTGAGCTTGGAAACACGGTCCTCTTGGAGGGGCCATGCAGACAAAACGCAAGTTTAGTTCATTCGAAAGACTGCCTCACTAGAATCATATTGACACCACTTTTAGTTTAAACTTCGCTCAAATAAGCTGTATAATCAGGAAAAAAAGGGAATGTCTATGTGAACTTCTAGCTCATTTCCCACAACAGAACCTATGATGTCATATGTGACAGCTGTGCGATTGGCTGAGGCTGCCAAAGGCAAACACAAATTAAGCAGGGCTTATAAGCTTGTCGAAGGAGCTATTTGTGCTTAAATTTAGGGCACATTATTTTTATAGCAGTAAGAATGGGGGGATAAACAGTGGAAGTTACGAGAGTACACGTAAACATAGAAGTACAGATGCGCACTGCTGTTGGTACTGGGTGCACTATGCTTGTGTTACTGCAAAGCAGTCCACCGCTTTTACTTGTTTCACACGACACTGGCCGATTGGCTTAAGCGACGTTGTCTTACGTGACCCTGTTTGTCGCGCATAACCCATGCTTCACGAAACGATTACTTTCTACCGTAACGAAATCAAGCTAGAAGCAAATACGGTCAAAAATAAAGCAACGGCGGAAAACGGTCCGCAGCTCTGTATGGTAGCGCCATCTGGGAGGACTGACGGTACGCAAGGCTGCAGAGCTAATGATGCACTGGAAGTTCGTTTGAATACCCGCCCCTGTGACTCATCGCAGACGTCGTGAAAATACCCGATTTGGCGGGAAAATCAAAATTTTAACCAAAATATTTTCGCAGTGAATACGGCATCGTTTGCTGCCGGACAAGGGCGGGAGGGCACTATAAAACATAAAAGCTTTCGGATAAAACAAACTTGTATTTTGTCTGCATGGCCCCTTTAGTTGGTTTAACATAGAGTGGGTTGCCAACCTAGCACGGTAACTTTTTGCAGCCATGAGCGGCTTGACCTGTGGAGAGAACTCTTACAGTTTTTCTTTTTCCGGAAGCCAAAATCAGGTGCGCATTAGAATCCGGGGCATGCTAGAATTAAAGGCACGTTAGATCACGATAAATCACGTTTCGGCGCACGATAAAGATATCCAGGTGGTCAAAATTAATCCGGAGCCCTCCACTACGGCGCGCCTCGTCGCCTGCATTGCGTCGGCGCGTTAAACCCCACAGTCAATCAATCAACGTTAGATCAGAGTAAATATGATATGCTGGAACCGGTTGGAGCTTTCACGAACTAACCCCTTGGAAAATGCAGCAACTTGTATAGCTTCTTAGAAGCTGCGCTTAAAGCTGTGTGAGTGTCCCCTTGCAGTATCATACATTGCGAGGAAAGTTTGTAGGGCGTTTTGGGAGAAAAAAAAAAATGGGTGCATTGTCCGCAGTAGTTAAAATTGAGAGGCAGTACAGCTTGTTCAGCGCCTGCGTTCTTGTAACTCAAAAAAGGGAGGACATTGTGTGCTGGTCCGATTGGTGGAGCCAGTGCAGCTCCTCAAGCTAACCAGATGTAGCAAATGGACTTTATGCATGAAAATAGCCAATAGCCGGCAGTACTAGAGATTTAGTTTCAAGATTAATTTTTGAGCCAAGCCTATTCTTCAGACGTGTAGCTCCTTTGGCATCCTGCATTGAGATGCTGTAGCATTTTAAAGGTCAACCAACAGTTGTGAAGCGTTGTCACAGCTAGTGCTCCATCATGTATGTTTTTAATCATACCTCCCAAGTTTAGGAAATAGCTAACTGAAGAATAAAAAGTTAGAGAGCATTGCTCTTTGCAACAGTTGAGTAGAACACTGTTGGGCAAGTTGGTGCGTATTTCGTAAAACTTGGAGCGAAATTCAACAAGGACGACAGAAAGACGACAAATACAACAGTTTGTGCTTGTCGTCTTTCTGTCGTCCTTGTTGAATTGCGCTCTAAGTTTTGCCAAACAGTTAAGGTGTTAGGGACACAAGAGACGACGGTACAGTGAGTGCCCTCTAGTCCACGCAACCTCTCTCACCACCTATTACATCGCATTCATTGAGGCCTGCCTACCATGAGTGTTATCTCTGTAATAACACGCACTAATATCCACAACACGTTTGACTATTACTGCCACTTGTCACGCCCATGTGACCTCATACCGTTTCCTCACTATCCTTCTATCTTGCTTGCTCTCTTGCACCAGTGGAGAGTCCCGGTGCTCCATCCCCGGGAGGCAAGAAGGGGCGGGGAACGGGGCGGAGTCGGGGTCGGCCGCGGGGATCAACACGCCGGGGCGGAGCAGCACTCCGTGGTCGGGGATCGATGTTGGCAGCCGCGGAGCGGGCTGGAGCCCAAGCCGGAGCGCAAGCCGGTTTTGCGGCCTACGGCTACAGCGTACCCTGGAACGGCGCCTCTACAACGGGTGAGTGCATGGTCTTCTTTCTTTTTTTTTCCCAAGTGAAGTTTGCATTGGCTGGCATGCGCTGGCAGTGGGGGTGTAAGCCGAAACACCTTGCAGCAAAGCTAACTTTATCAACGTGCTCTAATGATGATGGTGATGATGATGATTATCTCTTTGAAGGGTTTGGCATGTACCCACTGGAGGGATTGGCCACGAATGAATTGTTGACTGTGCCTTTATTGGTGCTCATAGATTGAATTTGGGCGCCACTATATCAAGCCACAATGGGAGCCAATCAGCATCGTCGTTCCCATCACGCCACATCGCATGTGCGGTTGCGCACCCTCGTCGAGCAGTTCACCTTCTTGCACGGCGTGGGTAGGCCACGCTTGGTTCACTCCCCGGAAGAGCGGGCAGTCATTGAAGAACTTAAATGTTCCCAATAATCGCAGAGGAATGATCTACAATGACGTATACCAAACATTTGCATTCTGGTAAAGCTCAGCGAAATGAAAGGGCTTGGTTTTGGCCGATCGGTGGTTTCGCGTTTTCATTTCGGTCGTTGCCTTTTGATTTTGGCAGAAGTAATTTCGTTTTACGGTCATTGCATTTTGATTTTGAACGTTCTCGTTTTCACTGAGGTCAAGCTTCATGGGCACCCCTGTTTTTAAAGGGAAGAGGTTCGTTGTTTTTCCTAGTTTTTTTCTTTCCTACTTCTGCATGAACTCTGTTTATGATGTAAAAACAGATGCAGCCAGGGGCGGATCCAGGTTTTTTCTGAGGGGGGAGTCAGCTTCTACCAGTGATGATGATGATGATGATAAAAAAGAGGATGAGGATAGTAGTCTTTTTTATTCACTGAAACATTTCAAACCACAAATACAAGAAATAGAAAAAAAAATATTCAACTAGACTTTTTCTACGACCTGAGGGGTCATCTTCAAGGGGGTGCAAATTCCCAAATTGAGGGGGGGGGGGGGGGGGTCAGGACATCCGGACCCCCCCTCTGGATCCGCCAATGGATGCAGCTTTTTAAGTCAAAAGCCTTAGATCTCTACGTTTCATGAAACATCAATGGAACGTCTAACTAGGCTTTTGCCTTCACATTCTTAGAAGGTTCTAAACATTCCCTGTAATTTTGTTTGGCAGCCAGGAGGGTCACTTATGTCACACCTTCCATTGCAAACAGTTATGGACAATTCTCAAAGGCCTTTCTCAGGGGTTCTTCTCCTGTTTGACGCTGGTGTTGCAAATTCAGTTGTGCCCTGCCTTTTGTTTGGCGGGGGAACCGAACTGCTTTAACCGGAAAGACGTTTCAGGTGTTAACTAAACCTGGGTCGAACTGTTTGATAGGGGACTGCTTTGTGTGTTCTCTCTTTCACCCTTCCTTCTCAACTGAGAGGGACCAAAAACGGAAACTTGTTCGGTATATCTTGCCAAGCCCAAACAAAGGAGCATTTCTTGGAGCTTCCTACACTCGAATGGCTTGGTTGCGAACATAGTAGATAATCTATATCGAATGCTGTGGGAGCTGTGAAGTTCATTCTATAACACCAACCTATAACCCACCCTACGTTGCGTTCAAGCGAAAGATGGTGCCGAGGGAAGACAAGTTTCCGAATAATGTCGTCGTCCACTGTCAGGAAAGAGGGGTGGATGGAAAAAGCAGTGGTGCTTGACTAGATCAAGTCCATGTGGTGTCGGCGGCCCGAAGTATCGCTGGGGCTCCTGTCAGTACTTGTGCTGGACACTTCTCGGTGTCAGCCTGGCACGGTGCTTATTTCGTCCTTTTTTTTTTTTTTTTTCTTTTTCACGCATCTGCTGCTCTTGCAGTTTTTCAAAAGTGCCGTTTCTTGGCGTTTGGAAGAACGGATGTCATAGTGGCTGAAGCCAGGCCAACACCGCCAGTGCAACACAAGCAGAACGACCGAAATACAGACCTTCGTTTCCCTTTTTTTTTTTTTTTGTACTTTGTTCGCTGCCGATGCAAACGGTGGTTGCTGTGCAATGCTGTGCACAGCATTGTTAGATTTTTGGGATTTTTCGGAGGCTCACAGAAGATTCTTATTTGCTTCAAGCTGAATAGCAGTCATGGGCAAATCGAATGCAAACACAAAACATGAATCAGGACACACAAATAGCGCGATTTCTTTCCATGCAAGCCCAAATGACGAGTGGCTTAGTTACAAAAACAAAGTTGAGAAATTGTGGCTTTCCAAATATACCAATAGCGGGCCATTATTTTGACCTTAAGGAACAGTATTCTTTAAATTTGCACGTTTTGGTTCATATTTTCGTGTTTGCCATTTCATTTGTTCATGAGTGTACAGGTCCAAAATGTGCGTTATTCATGCCCATGAAGAAAGTATGAAACATCACCGGGGAACTCAAAACTGCTTGAAGGCTGCTTTTGTACACCAAATTAGTCATAGCCATTGTTAATTAATTACCACAGCAAACTGGTTCTTCAAATTTGCACAGTCATGACACGATTAAAGGGCTACCAAAGTGCTTTTAAAAGACAGCGATCAGAGGCGACATTTTTCAGTATTTCGCACTCAGTTCATATGTCACCAATTTTATTTTAAAAATTTTATTAAGCGAGGTAACAAGCAAATCAAATGGCCAGTAATACCAGCCATTGGTTATGAGGCCAACATTACTGATACATACTAGTTTGCACAATTTGCCACTTCCTGGGAAGCAAACCAAAATTGGGAGTTTACAAAATGACACAGGAGGTCGTTGGGTCCCTGCTGGAGTGCACCACTTAGATGCTCAAATGCATTAAGTGCAAAAATAGCCACTTTGCCTCATTCCCAGAAGTGGCATCATTCTTGCTCAAATGGCGGGAAATTTAAAAGTTCGTCATTATTTCTGTATTTCTTTTTTGTCGGAAATAAGGTCCCTTGCCAATGACTATAGGAGTCAGAATAAGTTACCAAAGACCGATTATTTCAATTAAAGTAAATAAAAGACATATATGCAATTCAGTAGCCCGTTCAGGCAGAATTCAAAATTATGCTATGTAGGCTAGAAATTCTTGCAAGCAAGTTCAAGAAATTTCTTAAACTGCAAGTTATACCTAAGTAATAAGAAGAAAAGGAAAGTGCGAATTAATACATCCAAGCACTTTGTTAAGTCTCTTTGGTTTTCTGACCAACTCAGGCGTACAGAACGAATTGTCACCGAATTCGGGACGAAGTTTACATAGTTGAAAGGAATTGCTGTTGCTCTTTTGAATGCAGCTTTATCTGATATCTGAATAGGTGACAGATCTCACTGTGGGCCGTGGAAAATGTATAATAATTTTTTACAGGTTGGAAGACATATCGTAAGTATTTTAGGGTATTTTGTTATATTTTGCTCTATTAAATGTTGTTGCTTTTTTTCTAACAAGATCACTTTTTAAATTGAAAGACAACGAGAAGTAAGTTATGACGGCCCACTGGCAAAAATGGTGGGCATTGCCTTCAGTACAACTGCAGTGGACTCCCGTTAAAGGGACCCTGCAACACTTACCATCGACTACTAGGAATGTATTGTAAGGTAAAGTCTAATGTCCCAGCAACCTCCTCCCGCAAGAATTATGAAAATCCGTTCACTATCACCGAAACTACGCGCGATGAGAAATCGCACATAATTGTTCCCTCTCAACTCGACTGCGGACAACGCGACGAAAGCTGCGCGCTCTCTCCCGGAGAGGGGGGCGGCTCAGGCGTAGAAGTGGTTGGTACACAGCGCCGACGACGGCGGATCATCACAGGAAACGCGAGAAATAAGCCGCGAAGCTTACCAGCGACAGCCAATAGGCAGCCACGGCCTCAATGACGACGCTTAGGCCATGCCAGGGGAGCATAATGAGGAGAACTGAAGGGAGCGCGGTTGGTTTTTCCGCGTCTTTCTCGGCAGTTTGCGCGCTCACCGCTTTACGTGCACGTGTAATATTTGGCTCAGGTATTCCTGGCAGTGTAATCTAAACGTCGTGCTGGTTTACTTGCACTGCTCAAAGAGTGTTGCGGGTCATTTTAAAGGGACACTGAAGTAAATTTGTCAAGCTCCCGCTTTTGCTTGGACTGCGTAGACTGGCTCAAATTAGCACACTTTTCATCGTTTATCCGGTTGACAAGTCTGTAAAAATTATTTTACAAAGTGCGAAAGAAGAAATAACTGACTGACTGACTGACTGACTGACTGACTGGCTGACTGACTGACTGACTGACTGACTGACTGACTGCAACGGCTTACTTGCACGAATGCAGGGTTCGCACAGACCCTTGAAATCCTTGAATATCCTTGAATTTGATAACATTAATTCAAGGGCCCTTGAAACTCCTTAAATATAAATGAGCTCCTTGTAATCCCTGAAAATTTAATGGGCTTTGTTTCAATAAAGCAAATGAACGACGTATTTCCGTAAGTCGCACTGATTTTAAAAACGTGTTTACTGAGGAATGACCGCGAAAACAAGTAGCTTTGACAGAAGAGCAATAGCAGCAAGTTTCGGTTTCGAAACCGGCAGCGCCTGCGTCGTCTGGCAACAAATGCGAGCCAGAAATCCAATCCAATCCAACGCAAGTTATATCAACGGTCGGTCTATGGTCCCTAGAATATAGGACCATAGTCGGTCGGTACTCTGTCCGTGCGTCGGTCTCGCGCGTCATTTCTCAGCGAAAGTTCGCGTTTGTGCTGTGTGCAATGCTTGCAACTTTACTTTGACAAGATGCCAGGCGGAAAGTGGAAGTTTCAGTCTGCGTGGCTGGAGCATATCGTCACTGGGTGAGGCCGGAGACAAGCGACCCTTATCGAGCGAAGTGCGCAGTATGTCAGAGGTCGGTCGACATTGCAACAATGGGGGAGTAGGCGTTGAAGAGCCATCAGAAAAGTGCCAAGCACCGATCCAAAGTTGCGGCGGGTGAGGGCTGCTCTTCCGTCACGAGTTTTTTGCAAGCGGCAAACGTCACAGAAACGACTTCTCAGCGGGAAAACACGGAAACATCCTCTCCAGCTGCGACCCTTGACGAAGACTGCTGAAGGCATGACTCCGTGATTGAAGCCGAAATTTTGTGGACGATGAAAGTTGTGTCTTCACACTACTCATACAGCTCCAGTGGATCAGTTTCCGAGCTGTTCCGAAAGATGTTTCCGGATAGCGATATCGCGAGAGGCGATATCGCGAGAAGTCGAACTGCTAAAGAAAAGGAGCTGGAGATAGCTTCCGTGGAAAAAGAAATCCATGCGAAAAGTGCGCTGCTTTCATAAGTCTTGTGAGCAAATAAAATTTTGCTAACACTCCTTGAATTTTGCCCATTTTCATCCTTGAAATCCTTGAAAAGTCCTTGAATTTTCAGTCAAATATTCTGTACGAACCCTGCGAATGCTTTGCTCTGTGGACAGCCAATGCACTCGCCATTTGTACAAGTGCGGCACGCACACACACAGCTGGCTGGCGCCGCATCTTTTCAAAGTGCTACGAGTTGTGCCACGCCTCCGCCAGATGGCGCCACGGGTCCTGTGACCGAGAGAAGACGCAGTGAAACATCTCCCTCGCGAGGGGCACGATCAAATGCAGAGCATTTCCGGGGGCGCACGACGTTAAGTAGTTTGCGTTACGTTAATGTTGTTGCACTTGTGGCAACTGCTGACGAGAGAGCGCTCGTCAGCAGTAATTTGAATGAGTCGACGATATAAGGCGCGTTCGTAGCGTCCCATTCTGTGTCGGCTTTGTGGCGCAGTGGGTAGAGCACCATGTACATTGCGTTCCGCCCGCAGGGTCGAGGGATCAAAACCGGGCGCCGGATAGTATTTTTTTTTTTTATATAGTAGGGACGACGACGGTGCGGACTACGGACGTCAACGCGGGTGACATCGTGAGTTACTGAAATGCTCTGCATTTAAAACTACCATGCGCGGTTTGCGGCGGCTGCACCAACTAAAGGCTGTGGCGATGGGAGGAGACGCACAGTGATTGGACGATGCCCAAGGTTAGCAACCAAACAAGTTTCAGTTTCGGTTCTGTAAAACAACGTGCTTGACATCCGACGGCATCGTTGGATGGGCATTCTCAATATCTCAGTAATCGTCGTACCGCGCTTCGGCCATGTTGTCGGCTGTAAAATGCATAAGATAAGCCTCCCAGGACGGCTTGGAATCGTAGCAATCACTAGCTGAGGCCTACGCAGTGGATGAACGCCCTCCGCGTCCCCGCAGACGCTCAAATGCCATGCGCTGTTCCCCCATATTTGGAGCTTGCCTCACTCATGCCTGTATCGTAAAAAGCGTGTTCGCACCAGGCCAAGGGTCTGTTGATTCTGGCCTGTGCCCACTGCACGCAAGCAGTCGGTGCTTATGGCAAAAGCACGCCTACGAGAACTCGCCAGCGCGCCAGTGTCAGCCTGCGCGTGTTCGGTGAACTAGTTCGTGGAGCAATGAACGTTGCGGCCCAAAAAAAAGGTGATCTCAGTATAGAAAACATCGGCGGAAAACGAAAAAGTTAACTTACAAAAAAAAAGAATGTACCCGCGGGGATTCACACTCGTGACTTGCAAAACACTTGCAATGACATACATAGCGCTCCAGACCACTTGGCCACGGGCGAGCACTGCCGACCTTGGAAATAGGTATATAATGTATTAGCAGTTTACACTTTTATTTTGTTTTAGCATTTCAAGCAGCTTGGGTGACTATTTGTTGTATTGCGCTCGTGCAGTAAGCGTCCCCCAAGTTTCCACTATATGTCACGTCTAGCAATTGCATTTCTTAGACGGAAAAGCGTTCGCAGATGCATAGTCGTGCTGCTGACCGCTGTGCTTGTTCGGCCAGCGCAAAAAAGTGCTTCCCGCACCCTAGTTTTATGCTGTACGGTAAAAGTATCAGTTGATTTTATTTCCTTAGTACCTATATTGACTCCGCTGACTCTTCTCCCACCTTCAAGAGTCCTTATATTTTCCTACTGGCGTACCAGTCAGCGAAGCGTCGCATGTGCGCTTGTGCAGCGCTTGTGTGAAGCGACCTTGACTTGGAGCTAGATACAGTGTACAAACTAACGAAGTAAAGAAAGGCACATACTTTCATTCACAAACGTGTCCTGGCTTCGTTTCAACTGAGCGAACGAATTGCGACGACCCGTCGGTGGCCGGCGGACGAAACGCTGGGCCGACTGACTCTGTCTGAAGGCCGGCGAGCCGTGCAGTAGCGCAGCCAATTGCTAGATCATCTCCTCCCGACGTCACACAAAAACGCCACAGAAAATGGGCGAGGGTGCAGAGAGGAGGACAGCATTTTCTAATTGATTTTTCTACTAAATAAATTTGCGTAAACGCGCTCAGAGTGGTCGAAACAGGGCCTAGGGACTCCGGACTACAATTTGCGCTCGTAATCCCGCAATGTTTACAAATCACTTCAGTGTTCCTTTAAGACGAACACTATGGTTAAGACAAACAACATTCTTGCTCTCTTCAGCACGATTCAGCACGTGTTCAGCACAATTGGTCCAGAAAATTTAAGTGCACTTATTAATCGTCATAACACCCATGTCTTCTTTTTTTTCTTTTTAGTGCCGTTGGGAAGGAATGTACACCCAGTAGTTAGATGGATATTGTATTTCTTTCTTTGAGTTTTATGCTAAACAAAACGACAACCTTAAAGGGGCCGTGCAGACAAAACACAAGTTTGGTTCATTCAAAAGCTTGCCTCGTTAGAATCATACTAACACCACTTTTAACGCACACTTCGCTCAAATAAGCTACGTAATTAGGAAAAAAGGGAATGGCCATGCGACTCACTAGGTCAATCACGGGCAGTTGTGCGGTTGGCTGAGGCTGACAAAAGAAAACGCAAGTTAGGCAGGGCTTATAAGCTTGCAAAAACAAGTTATTTTCATTTAAATGTAATGCATATTCATTTAATTGCAGTAAGAATGGTGGGGTGGGTAAACAATAGAAGTTATAAAAGTTCGCGTAAACATTTGTAATTTTCATTGTTAGAAATACCAGAAGTGAATACCAGAAGTACCAGTACGCACTGATACTTCTATGTTTACGTGAACTTAGAAGTACCAATGCGTACTGCTGTTGGTACTGTGCGCACTATGCTTGTTATGGCTGCACAGCAGTCTGGCACTTTGGGGTTGGTCTCACTCGACACAAGCCGATTGGTGTAAGCAACATTGTCTTACGTGAGCCTGTTTATTGAGCATACCCCATGTTTCACGAAACGATTACTTTCTACTGAACAAAAACTAGCCAGGTGCAAATACAGTCGGAAACTAAGCAAAGGCACACAGCGGTCTCATGCAGTATGGTGGTGCCAACTAGGACTTATAGCAAAAAATGTGTTCTGGAGTCCGCTGCAGAATAAACAGTGCACCAACGTTTGCTTGAAAGCCTGTCCTTGTTACGACATCGCAGCCGTCACAAAACACACGATTTGGTGGGAGAATCAAAATTCGAACATAAATTAATTTCTCAGTGAATAAAGCATCGTTTGCTGCCGGACAAGCGCTGAGGGCACTGTAAAACACCAAATCTTTCGAATAAAACAGACGTATTTTGTCTGCATGGCCTCTTTGAATTTCATGGCATTCGTTAAGAGGCATTTACAAATGGAAGAGAAGCATTTTGAACAAAAGTTTTCCCCTTGGCGCCACTTTCGAACGTTTTCGTTATTTTACCGTCTGTACGTTAAAAAACGACCTTCGTGGCCGCAATTGAATGAAGTTATCAAGGCCAGTTTCCTTCAAACTAAACGAAGTTGTATTTTTTCTTCATGGCCTCTTCCAACTAATTCGTACTAAGCAGCGCTGGTTTCACGGATAATACGCTGCAAGGCTCGAAGGGTTCCGCAACTCTTCGGAGTCGTTATTCTTTCAAAAGGACCCGGATTAATAAGCCAAGCCGTCATAAACACCAAACAGCGGGCTGTGTTCTGTATGCCGCGTGACCGCAAATTTAACACGGAAGACCGAGCTAACAAGTCCCCCCCCCCCCCCCCCCCTTTTTCTTATCACTCTCTCATGGAGGTATCGCGTCCAAGGCCGTCCCTTTTTCTTTAAGGACGCATCGTTGTCACCTGGCTCGTAATCTCGCTGCCTAATAGGGCGACGACAGGAGACGGACGTATTAAAAAAAAAAAAAAAAAACACTCGAGACGTCTTCAAGACACCAGTGCATGTGGGCTAACAGTGAACTGCGTATCTGCGGTAATTGCTTAATTGGCGCGGCGTGCGCACGAGTAGCCGCGGCAGTAGTCCATTCTCGCCTTTTAAGTCGCCTCGATACAATCGTGCCAGTGTGTCCAAAAAAATAAAAAACGCGAGTTGAATCGCACTTTTTCCGCGGCACGCGTTGTTTTTGTACGCATACCTGCGAATGCGGGAAGTCTGCGCGATACGCTGTGACGTCATCGTCATGCGCACGGCACCTCGTAAGCGGGCACTTTTTTTTTTTTTTTACGAAACTGCAATTTTACGACGCGTGAAAGCCTTCCGTGCGCTGGCGCATGGCAGTTTTTGAGGAAGAAACTCTTCCCATCTTGGAAGCTTTGTGATTCCGAAAACAACGCTCGATTTTCTTCCTCTGGCGCTAATCCGTTTGGCGGCGCGGTTTCCGCGAGTCCGTCTTGGCCTTCATGATTTGCAACCACGTCGTTTGCCCAGGGGCTGGATTCGCGCTACCTTTAATTTGCCAGTCCAGAATAGTACTGCGCAGTCCGGGGCCAGTGCAGTGCCGCTCTCGCAATTAAAATTCTATGTGCGAAAAATGAAGGTAAAGATGGTTTAAAACGCGAATTGCACCGTGAGTCGTGAGTGAAAGTCCAAAAATACAACCGTGTAAGATTGACCCGCCGCGGCGACTCAGTGGCTGAGGCGTTGTGCTGCTGAGCACGAGGTCGCGGGTTCGATTCCCGGCCGCGGTGACCGCTTCTCTGATGGAGGCGAAGATCAAAAACGCCCGTGTCTACGAGATTTCGGCGCACGTTAAGGATCCCCGGGTGGTCAAAATTAATCAGGAGCCCTCCACTACGGCACGCCTCATCGCCTGCGTTGCGTCGGCGCGTTAAACCCTACAATCAATCAATCAATCAATCAAATCATAACGCGAAGGACGCAGGTTCGAATCCTTCCACGGGAAGCGTTTTGCTCATACAGTGCGTTTTTCGCGACGAACAACGCCGTCAATGAGGCATAAAATTAGAAAGCTTCGCTTTGAAAAAAAAAAATGTCATCCCGCCCTGCTAAAGTGGATGTCCAGCGAAGCAGTTGTAAACCAATAAAACTGCTGACGGGAGAGGGTATGAAATGTTTCTCGTCGTCTCGGCGGGCTTGTCGCTCGCGCTCGGCTTCTCTGGCGGCAAGTACTGTGTCCGGCCTAGCCTGACTCATGTGCTCGGCGTCTTGGGCAAGAACTCTACTATTTTAGTGACACTAGTCCTGTCCTTAAAACGTAATCTGCAAACATAATCTTTACCGGGCACACATAGTGGGGGGGGGGGGGGGGGGGGGGGGGGGGGGGGGAACCATTGTCCACAGGCGCCTTATCATCCATAATGCGGTTTCAATGCTTGTATTGTGGTTTCCTCAAACGACATCTGAGCTGCATGATGCATGCCTTATAAGCCTGACGTGTGTGCTCGGCGCCTTAGGCAAGAACTGCTGGTTCCCGCCTGGTTTTGTTGTTGTTTACGACGCGAAATTTTCCGACCAACTAGAGGCTAACAGCTGCACTTGAGTAGTCCTGTGCAGTTTAGAATGAAAAATCTAACAGCTTCTGTATCTAGGTTGTGCCCGTTTCGAAGTCGTCTGCTTCAAGCCGTAAACGCGAGTCCTGTTGCGGAGCCTCCGACGTATGCGCGGCTGAAACTTGCGCCCCTCTGCTGGTTTTACGTCACATCCGTGTCCGCTGCCTTCAGCCAATCAGGGCCAGCCACAGGCTCGTAGTGACATGTGCAATGACACTTGAAGGGCTAAAACCAGCGTTTCTCATAACGAACTTCCTGTATTGTGCAAAGAGGTTATCGTGTCGTTCGGAAGTTCTGTCTGTGCGTTACTGTTAAAGGGGCACTGACACAAAAATTTTGCATCTTGTTTTTTTTTTTTTTGTTGCGATAAGTAGCTAGTGACCTAATTATAACCTGTAGAAACCTCATTTGCTTCAGCGTGCGACGGTTGTTTATTTAGAGGCATTTTCAATGCAGCCAGTCGCAGTTTCGGTTTCAGCCAGTGCCGCGAAACGATGGATTTTGTGGATTTTGTGTGAACAAAGCTGACCACGTTACCGTCGGAGGGATATCACAGAGCAGAGCCGCCGTAGCACTGTCGAATCCTCATCGGCGGCAGTTTCTGCGAATGCCCCCACGTACTGATCTCGTGAGGCTGTGACGCAGGCGCTGGGAGTGTAAATGCTACCGCGGCTAAAGAACGACGCGCGGCGCTCGAGACGGTGGTTGCACTTTCATCCAGCGGCCGTGGTGGTTGGCAAGACGCGCGCTGGGAGCAGACGGCCGGTCTCCTACAGGTCCGCCTACAGAATATGTTCGGCTTAGCACTGCGGCGGATATTCGATTACCGCTCTCGTAAGCGGTGCAGATGACAATTTTTAATGCAACCCGCCATCGCATCATTAACTCCTTTCCCATGTAAGCCACCATGGTCGGGACTTGGGGACAATTTCGTGCAGCTTTAACGCTATCACTCGAGCTGCCTGCGCCGGCCTGGGCCACTTCGCGGCCGTGGCCGCCGCCTGCACAGCGACCGTGCGGCTAGCTCAGTGGGATTTTCGTGCCTCCGGCGCGTTTTCGCATCCAATGTGAAACCGCTGTAGAACTTTGGTCGCGGCCAGCTGCCCGATTAGCTGACGAAATCACGGCGCCTCCGCTGCCTCCGCCGCCAACGATCGGGTCGTTCGTTCTCGAGAGCAGAAGCTCCGCCCTCCGGCCCTCCGATTGGAGCGGCGAGCCGGGCGAGCCGGCGAAAAACGCCGGCAGTGCGGAAGCGGCAAACGCAAACTCGTGACGTGTTGGATGTTGTTTATTTACACAATATCCTCGGGATGTCGATTGCGCGTGGTCCTCTGCTGGCTGCTCGGTTGCGTTTCGCACACTTTAAAATTGATTTTAAATATGTTCTAGGCTGTATTCGCCGCTGATATTTTGCAGATGATGTATATGTGTTCCCACCAATCTATCTCCGAAGTTATCTCGCCTTCAAAATTTTGTGTCAGTGCCCCTCTGTTACAAACATACAAATTAACGTAAGGTGTTGATTCACGGAGCGGCGCGGTATGCAGGGTCTTAGAACGGTTTCCGTCTTACAGCAGCCGTATCACGCAACGGTGTGCAGTCCATGTCTCTTCACGTCGTCCTTCGCATCGTCATGCTTTGCAAAGATATCCGCCGTCGTAGTGCTTGTTCTGAATGTCATTTTCGGCTGGGACGAACTCGACGTACTTTTAAAAAACCCTCGTGATAGGAATCTAAAGAAGCATGATGAATTAACAGCGAGGTCGTACTCATTTAGGGTTTATGGTTCCGTGAGTTCATTTTTGTTTTTATTTTGTAACTTTGCGAACAATCTGGTGCGTTTTTGTTCGTGCACCCATTCGCGGTCCCTAGTAGGAACTCTGGAGACTGCCGTCGAGACGGGAAGTTGCTTTCTCGGTGGGGTGAGGCCTGCTGGAAAAAGAACGAGAATAAATACAAGGTTTAAAAAAGAGGCCCTTTTTTTTTCTTCCTCTTCATCGGAGCCCGGCCGTGAGAAAACCGGAAACGCAAAGTCGGACCCGGGCGTCGTCTCTGCGGCCTTTTCCGGATCTTCTTTTCCCTTTTTGGGCGCGTGCGGCGGCAGATGTCGTCTGCTAACTTGCCGTGCGCGCGCTGCGCCACTGTGCGGCGGCGGCGGTGAAAGCAGACGACAGTTTCCGTGCTTGATTGCAGACGATTCGTCGCGTGGTTCCGCTGCTTCTTCACCGAGCCGAGATATCGTGTCTTGCCACCGACAACGAAATAAAATAACTTTGAAGCGGAATAAGGAGCGGAGTTTATGAGAACGAGGCGTACTGAGACGGATGCGGTTGAATGGACGAGCTGTTGAAAAAGCGCTGCTGGCATGCTGTGGTTTTGCCTGGCTTCTTAAAGCGGATTTCCGTCTTTCCACATTTTTCTTTTTTTGTCAAGATTTGAGCGTGAGCGTTGTTTTAAGCTTATGCGCGTATCCTGCGCGAGTATGACTGGTTGGTGGTAGAGCCCAGAGTATTTAGTGGCTCTAGTTGGCAGGTTACTTTAGCGGCGACGTGTTGCAGCGCTGCTTCAAAATCGTCCGCGTTTCCGGTAGCAGACGATTTCCTCCGTGATTTAGAGCAGACAAGTCAGCATAAAGTACCCGTAGGTACGCTGGTGTATATTAATATATTTTTTAGGCAGTTTTCTCCAAAAACGTAAGGTGTTGGTTATCATCAGTGGCCGAACTGGCTTTCCAAAGCCGAAGCTCTTAGTCTATTTTGTCATTCTCGACTGCTTAGAACCGCTCAAAGATAAGCTCCGTATATCTTTCATCTTCTTCTTCTTCTTCTTCTTCTTATTATTATTATTATTATTATTATTATTATTATTATTATTATTCAGAGTCTCAATTGCCAGAGTATAGTTTCGCACTTCCCAGAAGTTGCTAAAAACTATTCTGGGATATATGCATATAGAAAAGACCACAGAGGCGAACTTGTCCTTCTCTCACGTGTTCGGGCAAAAACCGTTGCGAAAGCTTTTTTGTTGTTTTTATCTACCGCTTGCACATCACCGTGACTTCGCTTGCATCGACCACTTCGTGTTTAGGTAGGGAAGTTGTCGAGGGGCGGAGCTGCACTTCCACCGTCTCGTGGCGGCGCGCGGAGGTCACGAGTTCGTAATGGCTTTGTAAGCTCCCTCGGGGCAAGGGCGGATTAACTCTTGCTCATTAAACGGTTGCGCCTTCGGGGATTAACGGAAACGGATTAACGGGGGTGAGAAGCTTTATGTGAATGCAGCAGGCACCCACGAGGAGTATCGTCTTGAGAAACCAGCTGCTGGCGACGCGTTGAATGAATTCACGCTGGCCGCTTTTTCGCTGGTGAAACGTGAAAGGTTTCTCACCGCATTCAAGACTGAGCGGTCTTTCTACTTTGGTCTCATAATCTGTCAAATCTGCTAGCTTCTTTTTTCTTCATCACCCCAATGGAGTATGAATCATTGTTTTACGGACGCCTGAGCAGTGTGTCAGGGGTGCGACGCTTGATGAATAACTCTTGTTGTGAGCTCGTTTTTCGAGAATACCCTTCCCCCCCCCCCGCAATTTTTTTTTTGTTTCGTCGCTTCTTTGTAGCAGTCTGACGACCTTGGTGGGATGGACGAAGCTTAATTACCGTATAAACCGGATTATAGGTCGAGTGGGAATATAGGTCGACCCCCTACCCTGAGGTGGGAAAAGTTGACAAAAAAAATAATTCGGCACAGAAGCGCACTCACAATGTCTATATTTATTTTCGACGCCCGTCTGTCACTGCCACTCACTATGCCTGCCGAAGTCACTCGTCCGAGCTCTCAGAGTCGTCCAAGGATGACTGCTTCGCAGTCATCTTCCATACCATCAGGCGCGTTGCTGATGAAGCACTTCCTGAACGCTCGTGTAACCATGTCGTCGGGCAGCGACTGCCAAGAGGAGGACACCCAGCTTGACACGGTCGCAACCGGCCCGTATAGGTCTTTTTGTTGTCGCCGGCTATCCACTCATTGTACAGTTTGCGGAGCCGGTCCGCGCATGGCCTCCGGAGCGATCGTGAGCGAAGTTCCCGGACGAAGTCCGCCACGTTGTTCTCCAACTCGGGGTGGACCGCTTGACGTCCACGGAACGATCAGTTTCGGGGGTTGCACGCGCACAGCTTGGCTTTTTGGCTCCGCCAGTACCGCACACTTTTCTCCGAAACGCCTAACTGGCGTTGAGCCGCCATATTCCCATTCTGCTCGGTGACTCAATCACCGTCAGCTTAAACGCCGCGGTGAACTGGCGTCAACTGCCGCCACTCATCTCGGAACAGAGACGTACAGAAATGTATGCACGCACGCACAATAAACGAGTAAAAGACGAAAAACTAGAGGAAAGCGAAATCAAATAAAAGCCTGATAGTGCGAGATCGCAGTCCGACACGAATGGCAATGGCGACGGACTGCGCTTGCACATTGTTGCCAGACAACGATTTACATTCTGCCAATGACCGCTATATAAGACGAGGGGTGACTTTTGTGCGGATTTTTTTGGAAAAAAACTCGACCTATATTCCGGTTTATACGGTAAGTCGCTGGGAAGTTGCAGTGTTCAGCGGGTGGCATTAATGTAAAGCGGTGGTGGGGTTGTGGGAAATGACGAGGTGTTAAGGGGATGTTGAAGAACAACAGCGACGAAGACTTTAGATAGTTCCGGAAAAAATAACGCGTAAAGTAGGCGTGCTGGGAAATTCTCGACGACAGCGCCCCCATGTGTTGTGGTCTTGGTGGGTTTATAAAACCGGACGGGCAATGCGGGTGGTGCGCTTGCACGACTCGTGACTTCACTGTTTGCAGGCTTCTTTTCAAAGTGCCAGTGTAAAAGGTGGCACAGATGGCAGCAGGGAATGAATGAATTTATTTATACGGGTGATGGGGACGTCTCACGCGTGGCGGAAGGGGACGAGGAATGAACCCCGTAGACGGATGGGGTTTGAGCGATACGCACGAACCACTGAAGGCAGGTCTTTAGGGAAGTGTAGTTTTCCAAGATGGCTAACGGGTCCAATTGGCGATGTTTTTATGTCCGCCCTCGCACACGGACGATTTCACTTCACCCGTGGAAGGTTCACATCTTTTGCGGAAGACCAGAGGGAGGGGTTACTTTGACACGTGGTTTTGATGTCACTTGATCTAAAATTCGTATGTGCGGACATGCTGCAGTCCCGTACGAGGCGGTCAACGTTGGAGTTAATGTTGCAGCGATAGTGGGTGCAGCAAGGGCGAGTGTGTAGAGCCGTCTGGTGCACCTGTCGAGCTGATGTCTGGCGTGATGGCGTCACCACTCCGTGCTTTGCGGAGAAGCACCTATATACAGTATATATACCCATGAGACCTGCTGTGTGCAAGTTATTTAACTAAAACAGCAATAAACGAAATGAATGCCAGATTTCCGTCAACCTCGCGTTCGATCCTGCAGTGTTGGTGGCCGCTTTTCATACGGAAGCGGTAAGCAAAAGCACGTGCGGTCGAGATTTCGGAGTATACCTAAAAGGTCCCCAGTGGTCAAAATCAGTTCGGAGCCCTGCACTACTGCGCGCCTCTTTGCTCGGGTGGAGCTTCCGCATTTTAAACCCCATAATTTGAATTTCCGTCAACCTCGCAAACAGACTCGACCTAGGGCATGGTTCATAAAGCACACACTACGGATGAGGGTGAACTTATTGTTTTATCAGAAGTTGTGTTAAGCATTCTTCAGCACTTTTTTCATTTATCCGTCAGCTCTTTATTCATGCATTATCATTGTTTTATCAGAAGTTGTATTAAGCATTCTTCAGCATTTGCTTCATTTTTCCGTCAGCTCTTTATTCATGCATTATCGACACGCGCGTTTGGTTTCACGGGAAAACGCTGCACGCGCATTCTTTAGTCTACTAAGCACGGAGTTAGTGCTAGTGTTTGGCATACATCTGTCTGTTCCGCGCGTGCGTCATATACCGGGAAGCAGGCGTTGCGGAGAGTATCCCAGTCGCGCTAACAATGGCGCATATCGTCTGCGACGACGTTGTTCTTCTTTTTTAGTGTTACGCGGGATGGGCTAATTCTTACCTGGCGGAAACGTTCTTCGAGGGGCACGAAAACGTCGGGGTGGTCGTGCTGCCCTCCGCGTCAGCGCTTTCGGCGGTGTGCTGGGTTTCTCGCGGCAGTGGCGCAACATGTAGCTGGCGGACGTGCCGCGCCAGTTGCGCCAAGGGACAGTTCTTACGCCCCATTTCTCCAGAATTCCGCACGTGTGTAAGACGAGCGTGACATTTCTCACGTTTCTCGCCCTCATTGCTTCCCTTTTACCCAACTAGTGTAGAAAGCCCTGTAATAACTCAGTAATGAAGTTCCATGCATTCATTCATTTATTCATTAAATTCACTAGCACCCACCGTGCACATTGTCCGCAGCCAACAGTCGTTCCCTGTCGCATGTGGTGGCTTTTGCACCCTTGTCGGCTGTTGTCTAACTTCCCCGCTCATTGGATCGCCGCGTGCAGGCGCGGTGATCTGCAGGCCCTAAGTTCGTGGACCTGCGTGCCGCCTGTCGCTTCTTAGGTTTATGCGGCTGGGAATCCGAAACTAACTCTCGCTTATAACCAGCTCGTGTGCCTTGCCATTGAAGCAGGTGGGAATGAAACAGCACCCTACGTAGGTGTAGTGGTAGCAGCCTGCATATGTGGGGTACGGACCCAGTCAAACCGACCTTGCGAAGCCTTTTTGGCCATGCTCCCAATCCCGCGGAGATTGATGTTGAGTGAAATAATATTTGGTATTAATTGCGGGCTTCGGTCGGTGCCGGTACGCTACTAGGGATGTTTGTCATGGCGGTTGGCGTCCGTTGACGCTACGGTGGCGGGTACCGGAACCTGGCTGCAAATGCGTGCACGGGCACGGCGCGCGGGGCCTCTCCCGCTTCTGGAAAGAATGCGCGCAAGCGCACTCTCCCGCGCTGTGCCCGCGCGCGCATGCGCACTCGGGCCCCGGTACCCGCCACCGTAGCGTTAGCGGACGCCACCTGCCGTGCCGTACATCAGAGTTTTAGCACAGTGGCTAGCATACGCTAACGCTACGGCGGCGGGTTACCGGTACCGTACTAACCCTACTGCGCATGCGCGCGCGGGGAGGGCGATGAGGTCGCCCCTCAACGGAAATAGAGGAACTCTGTGCGGAACGAATGCGTGGGCTCGGCGAGGCATAGGCGGCCGTCCCGGCGGAACGAACGAGCACCTGCCCATCGGGTCCCGGCACCCGCTGCCGTAGCGTTAGCGTCCGCTAGCCGCTGTGCTAAAACTCCCTATTATTCGGGGCCGGCGCAGCGCTCGGTTATAACGCGATAGCGGTGAGGAGAGCGTAGAGCGTAAGTCACCGGGCGCCAGGCATGAATCATGACTGGTCGATAGGGTCATCACGAACGTGAGGCATGTGGAGGCGCGAAAAGTTTCCATCCGTCGCGAAGTTCATTCAGTGACACTGTGATCCTGATGTCGTTGTTCGTACGGGAGATCACGTGGTACAGTGGGTGTGGTGCCGCCTCCCACATATTCTTCGGTGCCATCATCTTGTACGAGTGCATTTACATTTCCTCCTGCTTGGCTGTTGCATTCCGTTTTTAAACCGTTTTTAAAAGCGAACTTTGGGCGTCTTCTGAATTCTTGTTTGTTTCTGGATTGGCAGTCCCGTAAGTGGTGGGTCTTTGCGGCATCGATAAGTGTGTATGCTATGTGCTAGGCAGATTTTCTTTTTTCGCCGACTCTGGCCGTACTAGCAACGTGGACATCCTAGGCTCTCACTTGCCCTGTCGCATTTGAATGGTGAGGATTTAACCATAACTGAGACATGTTTCCTAGCGCAAAACAAGACACGAACTAAAGAAGAATGCATGTGGCACTGATTCGATAAATCATATGTGACATTGCTTGTGAAGCCTAAATGCTGAAAATTGTATGGCACTGGCAAGACACCATTGCAGTGCGGAAAGGATTTCTAGGGACCAGTCTTGGCACTCCAGGGTTATCTTATTACGTGATGTAGGCCCTACAGCAGTGTTGGCTGTCAGTGCGCATTGTAAACATAACTAGCATGTAAACATACTGAGATGGATTGGCCGTGGCTTTAAAAATAACTAGTGAACGGAATAATTTTGAGTTAGGCTCAGCCAATCAATGACTTGAATTGATATTGTCACACGTCACTGGAATTCAGAGAACCCTCCCCACGGAATTTTTTTTAATGTGAATATTTTATCCAGATCTTCGTTGTTGTAGAACTTGTCGTAGCACCGAAATTCGCCCCGTTTTCGAGGAACGGCATCTATGTTGGTGGACCTGACTATATTTACTTCCTGTGTGCAGGTGGAGTAGCAGCAGTGCCCGCGACACGGGGTGGAGCAGCAGGAAACCCGTTCCGCGGAGCCCTCCAACAGCAGAGCGGGGTTGCTCCGAGGCACAGCTCTCCCAGGCCAAGCCCCGGCCAAGGGCCGCCTTCGACATCCACCACTGCTGGATCTCAGCCAACAATGTTGCACCAACAACAACACTCCCAGCGATAACAGTGACACTTCTGCCGCGGGAGGAACTGACTGCAGTGATGTGCGCCATCCTGCGGTGGCGCTGGTTTCCACGTCGACGCTGCGTTTGGATGCCATCTACTCGACTCGCTGTCGCTTATTTCAAACCTCGGAGCAGGAGTCGTGTTGCCTAGTGACCGCAACACCGTGCATCACCTACGCATCGTCCAGTGATGTCGCGTCAGTTGTCGTGCATCGTGAGGGAACGTCGTGCGTCGCCCCTGAACGGGCCGCAGACAGTCGTGACGTCGTCAAAGTGTGCACAAGACATTCAGGCAACGTGGAATTGCACTTAGAGCTTACGCCCAACAACTACCTATCGGTGCCATAAATTGTCAAAGCCTCGCCTTGATGATCCCCTGTATCCTCTGCCTTGGCGCTAGGCTCGTTCTTTTGGTTTTAGGTAGCCTGAGATAGCGGGAACGTCTCAAGGATCAACTCACTGTGCCCAGCCCTTTGACCGGCCAACACATCTCTTTTGCGCTTCTATCTCGTCTCAAAGTGTTGTTAACGTCGTTAGCTGGCCTGGGCTGTGTATGTGATCTTGATAAAGATGTGGTGTCTTGAGTTCGCCTAGTCTAACAGCCCTGTCTGGGGGAGTGTTCGCTATTCAGCATGTTCGAACTGTTCGTTGGCCGTCTGTGTGCCGTACACCTGCCGGACACCCTCGAGCAGCAGCGTGTGTACATAGTGTGTGAAGCCATATGAAGTTGTGCTTGTCCATATTTGGGATTTGAGTCAGTTGACTCGTCACAGACTGTTGGCGTCAATAATCGTGTCCAGAATGATTAGGTTATCGTGACAGCTGCGTTCTCAATTCTACACAATGCTGAAATTGAACGTTGTCACTATTATCGAATTGTGCTGTTAAGCCGCAGTGCTGGTGAAAATGCTTGCACGCAAGACTTGACCAGTTGGCGATATCACCTAGCCAAGGCACTTTATACTGCACAAATAAAAGACAGCTGCTGTCGTAAAACAGGAAGCCATACACATGATTCACGAGCGGCAAAATTCATAAAGCACTGCATGAATGCAGGAATGCAGCATGCCCGTTTCGCATGTGCAGTACCTACAACCGGCTTCCGTGATCTGAATCACAGTCATTTATCCGTTGTGAGTGGCATAGTGCTGCGCACTTCTTCATAAGCGGCTGCACGTTCCGCGTGTTAAGTGTCGGTCGAAGACGGAAGCTTGCACGTCATTAATTTGAAAAGTCACGTTAAAAACCCCCGCCCGCGTTTTTCCTTGTTGGATGGGGCACGTGAGGTGATAAGTGTTGCATTTCTTTCCTCCCGCTCTTTTTTGTTGTGATTTTTGAGGTCGGAAGCTTGCGCTGGAAAATTGACCCGACTTTGTGTGGCATTACGGAAGTCGTTTTTGTGTTGCGAACATTGTCTGTGAGTGTGTACGTGACGATTCTGCTTCGAAAGCATCAGGGTGCTGTGTTGTTTTTTATGTTTGAACTTTAAAAAAGAAGTATGAGTGAGGTCGTTATGTTTTGCCGTTAACCGCGCACATGGACGGGATTTTTCTGCCGTGAAAGTGCTTTCACTGAGCACGAATAAAAATAGCATCGCAAGAGCCACCTAATTGAATTGAAGTTGACGTGTCCTATGTGTGTGGCTCTGTATGAGGTTGACACTAATCTTCCCTTGCTATCTAAATCTAAAAGTAAAAACAATCAAGGGAATTGGCCACAAGTAATGCATGCAAGTATTAATTTCAACCCGCTACTGGGCTATATGACATCATATTCAGAGCTGTTGGGTAGCTGTTCCGACAGCACCCTCCTTTTGGCAGCATTTTTTTTTGTCGGGATAACACAGCGGCTGACGGTACATTGAATATGGGGTTAGATTTTTAAAAAAACCTTCCCGATCGTGTAATTTGAATTGAGACCTTAAGTGAAAAGAAAAAGGATAACGTGGATTGAAAACTTGCCATCTAAATATATTGTAAATAATAAAGCTTGAATTTCTCGCAAACCTTTCTGTACGACTTATATATATGCTTCCATGGAGGCAACGTCCCACATGAGAAAACGCTCCAGGACGTTATTACTTCTAATGGCCTGTGGGACACATTATCGGGAATGGTAAACTTAAATTGCATCGTTGCTCTGCATTGCAAGAGGAGTATTTTACTGCAGCCAGATGGAGGAGCTTGTCTTCTGGCTGGGAAGTCTGGATAGTGTGAATGTGTAGGGAGATTATGTAAACCGAGGAAATCTGAATATTGAGAATACAAAGGCCCAGGTTGACATTCCCACCTCCTGCTTCACAGCTCCCCATTGAGAAAGCTGAAATGGAATGAATTACTATTCAGGGCCCTGCCACTCTATGAAGAAAAATGGCCAGTGAAGCTGAGCGCAGTCCAAAGGAGTGGACAAAAGAAAACATATTTATAATTTGCGATTCATCATACTTCCTAGCTATAAAAACTGGATGAAACTTGAGAGGACCTGAGTTTTGTTCTAGCAGTCAAACGTGGAGCTATATGTTTCCGTCCGCATGCATTGTAGGCACCTGCTGCCTGTGTAACACACCAACCCAAACCACCAGACCACGGAGGACTGCAGTCAAGTCGCATCGGGCCGTGGGATGTCCACATTTAAATCTCCCGCCAGCGCAACAGGCTTGTCATCGGAGAGCACATGAAGCCTGGTTGTGAGTGCATGCACCCCCCCGGCAACCCGTGATGTGCGCGTGCTTGAATGTTGATATACTAGCATAATAGAGCGACCTCCGAAAATTAAGCTTCCGGCTTCAGTCGAGGTGACGTCAGGGCCTTTACTAAGCTCTTCTTTCCTCCATGACAAAGCCGAAGTTAATGAACATGCCTGCGATGATGATGATGATTGCAAGTGGTATCCCCTTTGTAGTGGGGTGATGACATGTCACCTTACCAAAAAAGACTAATATACCTATGTTTTATACTTTTGGTTTAATACTAGCGCTGCTCTTAGGGCAGGCACAAAAACTTATTAGGCACCAAATACTCATTTTTCTCCCTGTTACGGGTGGTAGCTGTCCTAGGCAATATTCCCCTCTGCTTTTCGTCCACCAGCATTCTAATCTTTTCGTCGCCTCGACAGCCTTAAAGTTAACTGCCTCTGTGATACGCTTAAATCCTAGGGCTTCTGGAAGCCGAATATTTCCCTGATGTACTCTTGGATGGATACCCACTCATTCTAGCACACATAGTTTCTGTTTCTCTTTCGCAGACCGCGCATACCCCATCATTTTGTGTAACCCCCGCAAAGCTCTTAGTTCGCAAACCTCAAAAAGCAAAGCACTGCCCTTGGAATTATCGTAGAAATTTTTATTTCTGATGTGTCGAATTCTCAGCCCTGTACATCTCTAACGACGTTTTAGCTTCCATTTGTTTTTCTCCATTTATTCGTTTCTATCTGCGTTGCCTCTTTGCACGCCATCTGTCTGGGCAGTGCGGTCAGGCCGCCATATACGATCACGCTATCACCCACCTCCCGGAAAAAATATGTAGAAATACTCTCGGTCATTAGGCAGAAAAACACTTCCCTCACTGCGCACAAGGATTTGAATACCACAGAAGCCCAAATCCTGAGGCAAATACAAGCAAACACATACCCGCACAGATGGCGACTTGCAAAAATGTTCTCCGAAATCACTCAAAAAAAGAAAAAGAAAAAAAGACAGAAATGCGGAGAGATAGCCAGGTTATACCACGCAACCTGTGCATACCCAAAACACTCATACACACATTAACCCTATCAAGGCAGGTGAGGCAGCCCTCTCTTGGAGGACAGCTATGCTTGATCCAGAAAGACAAGGTGGGAGCTGTCGCATATGGACGCCGGGCCCCTCCCATGAGCTCCCTCCAAACTTTTCACCCCCATCCCCATCACACCCCGCTATTCTCAATTAAATGTTCTACTACTACTACAGCCATATACCCGCTTCCGCATCGCCAAGCAAAAAGGACTTTATCGGGAATTCACTTCGCTATTCGCTTAATTGCTACTTCTGTAACCAGCATGCTCAAATTACTTACGGAGACATGTTTCTAGAAAGGCCACAGCACATTCACTAGGTCTACCTTGAGTGAGCTGAAAGAGAGGGAGAGAGAGTTGCTTTACTGGACGACAAACGAAAGTCGACTCAGCCGATAACTGCCTCTCGGGTTGAGGGCACTGCAATCGAGACTAGGTCTAGGATGAGGATAAACAGAAAAGGGGATGGACAGAAAAAAAAGATAGAAAGGTAGAATAAGATGGTGGTTCACAAGCCGCGCAGCATGGACAGCACTGGCGGCATCATAGCCGGTCCGAGAGTCCCGTGTCCTTTAAAAAGTCCAGCAGGGCACGTAACGCTTTTTCGCGATTTGATATTGTCACGAAGCCAAAGACGATGCAGTTGTCTTCAAGGAAAACAAGTTTATTGGAGCGAACTTGTGCTCCCCTAACAACTCAAAGAATACACAGGCGGCGAAGCAGCAGTCAACAAAAGTGACGTGTGCAGGCGAGCGTCGACGATTCGAATGCCGCAGCATCTGCTCTGCGGGAATTTATCACTCGGCGCGAGGGTTTCTCGAATAGTCGAATTGTATCCAGAACACTGTATAGATCAACGAAGATTATCCTAGGCTGTTCACGTTAGTTCGGAACGCTGTGCCTATTAGAAGAGATAACACATGCTGTACAGAAAGAACGGAACACGCGCCTCCCTTGGCACCTAGACAACACCGATAACACAGACCGGCACAGCCTGGTGGCAAAAGCAAAACACAAATAAACAAACCCGATGCCTGGTTCGCGGCAATATGTGTAACATTCCCGGAACAACAGGTTGAATCGAGGACCGCTCGCCTACCCCACAGGTGACTCATCAGTGTTATCATCACTGTGTGGCGCTGCGAGCAACGCGGAAGGCGGCGGCTGCCGTGCCCAGTGAGATTCGTCGGTCAGTTTCAACTTTGTCAAACACTTCGCTGAAATCGCAGCACACCCGTGATCACCTGTAAACGGCAGCAAAACGCTTCTTACCGTTGCCCATCTACACAGTTTCGTTAATTTGAGCCTATAGCCTGCATTCACTAGAGAGGCATGCATACAGGCAACCATGTGTGTGCGCCGTCACTGGTTACGTCGGGCTCCGCGGGATGGCGGTACTTGTCCGTGCTAAGCACATGTCGTGTGTTGGACGTTCCAAACTCTACCCCACTGAACGCAAAGTAATGCCTCAACCCCAATGTGAGTGATATTAATCACATCTCTGCAGACACCACCATTAAAAATCGGGTAAAAACGGAGCAGACGACGCACGCCGGTGTTTTTTTTTTTTCTGCGGCGTAGGGCCGCAGCGGTACAAGCCACGCCTTGTCCGTATACCGCTTCGGCCATGTCCGTGGCCGTTTCCAGTGTTACCAAGCGAAGAAATTGACAGCTAAACCTTTCAGTGAATGCCACCTATACTGCCGGTTGGTATTCCTACGTTACGAAAATGACATGGAGTAGTTAATCGAGAGCTTTAGCACAGCGGCTAGCCTACGCTACGTTAGCGGCGGCCGGTACGACGACCCAATTACGCAGGCGCGCATTCGTTTCGGGGACGGGCGGATCCTGACGCCGTTCCCGCGGCTCACGCGCATGCGCAGTCGGATCCCGGTACCCGCCGCCGCTAGCGTAGCGTAGCGTAGGCTAGCCGCTACGCAAAAGCTCTCTGCAATTCCGGGTTTACACTGTTGTAGCAACTCTCATAATGTCTTGAAACGTCACTTCACGTCTCAGCCAACTGAACTGCGTGACACGCCGTTTCTTTACGTCCATAGCTCACGGTATGGCTTTTGCGTCGGTAGTCTAAACTTGTCATAACCTTACGGTAATTTGACACTATGGTATCAATGTGCTTACGATGATATGTACTACTTGCCGCAGTCTACATTTTGCATGACAGCGTGGTGCAGCGCGACACCTTGGGGCTGAGTGAGTGAGCAACATACAAGCGAGGTTTAGGTGGATTGAGCCATATGCTGTCAAGACGGCAATAAAACAGGTTTTTAAAACCTTCCTTACCTTACCCCATTTCCTCACCTTACCGAAGGAGCCCTTCATGCTCCCTTACAGTGAGGCGACCTTGCAGCTCCGATCCTCATTTTTAAAGCCTCGCTCAACCTCCCTTACAAAAGGGCGCCCTTACTCCCGTCAAGGAAGCCATTCGTGCACCTGGGTGCGAGGCTAAGCGCAATTTGTTCTTAAAATGTGCCTTTATTAACCATGATAGGCATGCAAGTTGTCGTGTTTTACATTTATACGGCATATATATTTAATGTTTGCTTATTGCGCAGTTCTTGAAACAAGTTGTACCGGTTGGTTACTACAGTTGGTGGTAAGTCAAATCTAGTCTGGCAACAGTCTCACGTTGATTTTTGTAGGGTCCCTAGAAATTGTGCTAGTCTGCCGTCCGCGCGCTTTCTCTATGGGAACGCGTGTCCGCGCCGCTGATGCACGCACAGCGCTGCGCAGAGGGCGCTGCGAGCAATCGGAGCGCCCGAGCGGCCGGAGTGAGAGCGGCCGCAGGCCGGCCTGTGCCGCGCGCTACTGCCGCGGAGCGCGAGCGCGCATCGGGGTTTGTCGGCCACTTAGAGCGGTGAAATCGAATGGTACGAGGTACATCAACTCCCAATCAGCTCACTATAAGACCTTTTAGTTTCACGCCCCGAGTTTTTCGCGAATTGGGCTACGGCCGCTGAATTTCACGAATGAGACCGAAGGATGAAACCGCAGCAACCAGCGTAGCCGTTTCACTACCACCGCTTGAACCATTATTAAAGTGAAGCTTTCTATGTCTCACTGATGGCCTATGTCGCCTCGAAAAAGCACTGCAAGAAAGCCAACTGTCTCTGACGACAGTGATGTTTGTGAGTAAAGTGAGAGGGAAAAAAAACGCTTTCCGTGGTCAGAATCGAAGCTGGCTCCATCGCGTTTTGAAGCCGACGTCTATCTCAATGCGCAATTCCAACATGGTCAAAGCAGTTTGGATTTGGAGAGGAGTGCAGTCAGAAAAAGTATCCACTCCTGCACTCCGCAACGATGGTTGAACACGAAGCTTTCTTTGCGTGAAATCAAACGGCGAAGGGTCGATGTCAAATCCGGCGCGATCATAAGTCCAAAATGCGTGCGAGTAAAAGTGAAAGCTCAATCGAGTCAAAGTCAAAACTCAGACGACAAGGAATCGCTCACAAGAAAGCTTGGCGTTCAACCATCAATGTTCAGACAGTGAGATCCCGTTCAAAAAGAGCTCCCTGCGGCCTCCACATCGAAACTACCGGGTCATTCCCGAACGTCATTGACGGTGACAAGCACGCAGACGGCTGGTAGGCTGACAAAAAGAAAAGCGAAAGCTTGAGTAAAATGTGCCAGCAAAAACTTGTTCCTATATACTTTGGGCAGAGTGCGGGGGGAGGGGGGATCAAGCGAGGTATATATGGTCATGACAGTATAAATAAACGTCAGTATTTTTACTCCTTGGTTTCAAACAGCCGCGATTATAAGGATTGACCATAACACAAATATTCTCCCGTTTTGCTTTCCCCGCGTGCGCCTCGCAATTCCCTTCGAGTGTGTGGGTGATCAAAAAGAACCTGTGCAATGAGGAATGCAAGCGAAGTTACTGATTTGCAGCCGGGTGTTATTAAAAATCGGTTTCACGTACACAATGCTGGCGAATGTTTCAAATCGTGGTATTCACGAAAATTACAGGTACGCAAAAGAGGTTTGATAGTACCCAAATTTTTGAAAATTTCGAGGTAAGCGGAGTGTTGGGTTAAGCGAAATGCGAAAAATGTATACGGCCAGATCACTGGAATAAGAGCTAGTGCTGGTAACAAACGCTCCAATGCACAGGGACGCTTCCGGAATACAGGCAAAATAATTTGCAGAAAAAAAAAACATTTTTTTTCTAGGTATTGCGGAAAAAGAACTGCGTGATGCTCGCCTATTTCGCCTTCGCATCTGGCCCCAAAAAAGTGTTCTCGAGCTTCTCAATGCCGCATCAACTGTTGGTCGCCAACGCTATATTCTATCTTGCTGTAAAGCAGGCAAAGCATATGTTTTTCTTGTTCCTGCCGTTTTTGGCACTTCTGTAGACACGTCGTCGTCCACATGATCAGAAGCGTCTTCCCCGGCTATATGAACAATGTAGGCGTCGGACAGCACTCCGATAACAGGACATCGGCCGCGCACAGTGCGTACCCCGCGCAAATTTGCCGTTCGCGACGGTGTTCGGCGCGTAAATGGAGCTAAGCTTTAACCGAGAGCTTATCAGCTGCCTGCAGCGGATGTTGCATTGCGTCCTCTTTGTCAACATTTCGAGATATCCGTGATCCCCGAAAAGTCGTTTCGAGACAAAGGGTGGAAAATGTCGCCTATGGCAGGTATATGCACGGCAAAAGAAGGTTTCGACTTAACCGGTATTTCGAGATATCCGATTTCGAGTTATGGAGAAATCACTGTATCTGATGACTGAAGGTGATAAAACTTCGTATGCATGTGCACACGTCGTGTTTTCTTATTCGACATTTACATTTAACAGATTCCCAGTTGACTGGACGTAATTGCAGGGGGCCGCGAAGACGTGCGCTTAAGGGCCTCCAGATGAACGATACGAAATGTCAGAAGGCACCGGTTCGAGCTCCTTTATTTACATACACGTACAGGGGACATCTTGGGAAACTTGCAAAGAAAGTCGGTTCCAAAGAGCCATACAAAAAAGCGGAGCGCCGACACACCACAGACACATTTTCACGCGCTGACTAATACATCAGTTAACAACGGCGGGGGTATTCACAAAGAACGGTTGTTTTCTAGCTGAAGTCCCGCATGATGTTTCCAAGCTGCAAAACGACGCTGTGCCGGCAGTGTTCCCGAAGCCCCCGAGTATGTGTCGAAATCGAAATAGCGTAGCGACACGATTCGCGGTTTTTACAAGGCTCGATCCTTCATAATACGCGAAAACGTACTCCTGTCACTTCACGTTTCGGTTAAAACTCTTCGTACTGGTGAGAGCGAACTTATTTGGCTAATCTGGTTTGTCGACAGAAACGGATAGGGTTCGAGAAGGGGCAGTTAAAATGGGCTGAACCCGCCCAGAAATAGGGCAGAACTACGAAGGCAGCAGCGGCACGGCAGAGCGCCGTCCGCCGATGCCCATCGCGCCGGTCGGCCACCGCGCTCCGATTGACTGCAGCGCCGCCGCTGCATGCATCATGGAGGAGCCCCCTTCGCGGCCGGCGGACGGCAGACTAGCACATATTTCTAGGGACCCTAATTTTTGTCAACATCGCATTTAGCGTCGAAACCATGTCGAAACTGTGGTCGAAACGTGCGAGCCAACGTTTTGTGCGAGCGTAGCGCCAGTATAACCATGCCCGGGAAAGTGGATTACACTGAAGAAAAACAAATGAACTTCTCCAAGAACTTGCGCTAAAATACAAAAACTTTGTGGAGTGCAAGAAGAGCAACGCCGTGTCGCTGCGAGCGAAACCTAAAGTGTGGAAGCGGCTTTGCGACGAATACAACAGCATGCCCAACATGCGCCCGCGGAATCTAAAACAACTCCGCGTCATTAGCGTTTCCTCTTCGTTGCGTTTGGCAGGCGCACGCACTTTGGGAACAGGCGCAAGCACACCGCCTGCGTAACTTCCCAGAGCACATTGCTGACCGTGGGCTGCGAAACGTTGACGAGGTCGCGCCAACCGTCAACCGTCAAAAGTTCCACATGCGAGAAAGTAGGTGTTAGTGCGATGAAAAATTGTGCTAGAGATCGTTATCAGCGCTTATTTAAAAGCGGCGATCAGATATCTGCTGCGATGCTACCACTGATAACACTACGCTGATCAGGCCGCGGAGGCAGCGGAGGTTCGCTGGTCCGACAGGTCAATCATCGCGGCGCACGGTGCGCCGAGCGGCCGAAAGATGGCGCTACCTGCGCGGAAGCATCGAAACAGGCAAAGGCAGATGTCTTGGTAACCGATTGCTCGAACGGCAATTATAGCTGAAATAAACTTTCACACGAGAGAAAGGGGATGATAGTGTGGTGAAAAGTTGCGTTAGGGATTGTCATTTGCAGTTGCACAGATAGCGGCGATCAAATATCCGCCCCGATGCTAAGCCTAAGGTTCCCAACACTCGAGCCGAGTCGAGCAACGCAAGCCGGTTGTGGATTCGCCGCGCGCGAGCGCGTTGCGTTTGGGTTCCCCTAACGTCTTGGGGAACTGCCTAGTAACTTGAGCAACGGCGGTAGTTCTCGCGCAGACAGAGTCCCTCCAGCATTTTCATCACTGCTGCCTTGGAGAAACGGAGCGGAAGGAAAACTCGTCGTCGCTGTACACCTCCATCGGGTTGAGGCGGTCTCGCGGCCGCCTCATCGTGAGCGACGGATATCTGTACACGTCGCCGCACATGAAGTCGTCCACCCGCAGGCAAAACCGTGCAAAGTCCGCCCAGTTGTCGTACGAAGCAATAAACTCGGACGCCACAGCCGTCGCGTTCGTCCCGCAGCACCGCCGGACGGAGCTCCCAGCGTTCCGCGCGGCCTAACGAGGCGTGTGCCAAGTGCTGCGGAGAAGTGTGCGTCCAGTTGAAAGAGCGGGGTAAGGTCGCATCAAGGTAGCCCGCGAGCGACCTTGCAGTAAGGAGACATCAAGGGAGCGTTTCGTAAGGACGCCTCAGTAGGGAACGTTCCAAAATTGAACTAAGGCCTCCTTGCGAGTTCTAAGGCGACCTTAGTAAGGTAAGGAAGGTTTTAAAATTTGGGCCGTAGTTTATCCATGCACACTTACGGGTAAAGCTACGCATAAACACGGACAAGAAAACGAACTTCAAGGAAATCAAATGCTGTATCTTCCCGCTTTTCCAAAATGTTTTGCACATTGGCCATCAGGTGGTGGCACAAGCTAAGAAAAAAAAGGCAAGCTTTGAACCCAAATTTCTTGGGCAACTCAAACGTGAAAACTTCGGTCTATCTGTCTGTATGTGTGTCTGTCTGTCTCGACTCAGCCTTCCAACCAAACTGTTCCTGACAAACAAAAATGCCTGACGATTACAATACTCCCTTGGCATCTATAGCTCCCGTGTCCCAGGAAGTAATCGCGTGATGAGCGAACGCACGGCGGCGCGCGCTACTCTCCCGTTATTTCACAGCGCGTCGCCGCCACCGTGCATGTTGTTGTAAATCAAGTTCGAACCCCCCGCGCAAATGTCAGCGATGGTATGCCTCTGCATCGGCGGCGCGAACTGCGTCTCAGGAAATTATCGCAATCTGCGTTTCGAGAAGGGACCGTGAACTGCGCCTCAGGAAGTGAACGCGTCATCGTCGAGCGCACGACGGCACGCGTGCTATGGCGTCATCTCGCAGCGCGACGCCACCGTCGGCATGTTTCACCGCCTCCCCCTCACACTTTCGCTGTGCGTCGCCGCCGAGGAGCGTCTCGAACCGCTTCGGAAAACCGCCCTCCCCGTCACAGTTTCGCCGTATCAGAGTAGGACTCTGGCCGTATTCATCCTCCGTTTTCTTTCTTCTGTCTTCGGTTCTCCCTTCGTTTTCTCAATATATAACGTGGACGCCACCGCCGTCAAAACTACAGTAGCGGGCGCCAAAGCGCTGCGTACTAAAAGATAACTCTCGTTAGTGCTGTTCCAGACAGAACAAGAAACGGAAGAAAAAGATGCGCACTGTCCCAACAAATGGCGCGCGAGCGGCGAGGAGGAAAATTGAATTGCATTCAACGAACCCCAGTTCAATACATCCCGACAAGAGCGCGAGGGGTGGGAGCGCAGAGCGGAGAAGGGGTTGCGTGACCGGAGGGCGGCGAACGACTATCGCCTTTCGACGACACTTGCGGTGAATCAAGCATATACGCGGCTATTTTTTTTTTATCGGCAGTGCTCTGCGTTCGTTTTAGAGACGGCCAATAGAAAACTGCACTCGTGTGTGTATGTGTTAAGTTTTAAAGCGAAGCTTTGTACCTCTACCATCCAAGGGTTCCGTCGCGACCGTGGGCGTCAACAGAAAACTCCCGCGAACAAATAAAAGAAACTACTGGCACGGCCAGGAATCGAACCTGGACCGAATAGAAAAACAGAGCGAGAGCCCGTTGTCCTCTTACCGATTGAGCTACGAGCGCACGCGGAGGTGGGTGAGACAGACGGTGCACCGAGCACAGCTGCGGGTTTACCCCCGGAGTTCTCGCTGAATGCCACGTGATAGCGTCACGCGGGCTTTTCGCGCCTCTGTGCGCTCCACCTACGGCACGTGTAGCGGCCGTGTGCGCGCGAGTGGTTCGTCCATTTCGTCCTCGAAGAGTTTGGACTCGTGTGCAACGCCGATACCAAAACAAGCGCCTACCATCCGTGGAACGTGCATTGACTTAAAGTTCACGAAGAATATAACTGCGGTGAAAACGCAGTCTGAGTGTGTATCACACCGATCACGAGGCCGCTGTGAACGCCGTGCTGAAGTGAAATAATAAAGAACATGTTAGAGGTACCGTGTAACGTGAGATTAACGCGAGCGGGCCGTAGTCACCTGTGGTTGGTGGTCTATAAAGGTTCGCTTCCTAACCACCTCGACAGGGTATATTGACCCGCATCTTTTTAGTATCAAAGCTACCATACTTACAGGCTCGCATCAAGCGTTCCTCAACTATCTGACCGGCGGCATTTCATTCACGCCCTCAAGCTTCTCCATGCGATCGAAGTCCTTCACCGCATCCAAATGCCTTCCTCCTAGGAAATAAGGCAATTCACTCCCTGCTCGCAGTATCCTACTCTATTCGCGTCGAGGCCGCGCCCCCTCCAACATTCCCATTCCCACTCGCTACGCCGAATTAATCATTAGAGTCGCCTCCATTTAACCCCTCACCCGGGCGCCAGTACTGGTCCGCGACTTCCGACAATGGCACAGACTACAGACCCAAACGTAAATGTACTTGAACACCCCGATTGTTAGTCACGTATTTCAAACTTCCATGTCCTGTCTTTGTCAAAGTTTTCTCGGCCTAAGGAAGTTAAAGCGCAAGCTGAACGCTTGACTGTTACCAAAAGGTTTTATGACAGTAAAAAGGAAATGTGTTTTCTCTCAGCTTTTCGGTATAAAACGTTTCGGCCTCGCTCGATAAGTAATTAGCTATACTTTGGATTTTTTGCGTCCCGTGCACTTTCGATATGGCCTAGAAAATTTTGACAAAGGCTATTTTTACAACTGCCCAACCTGGTACACAAGATAACAACAGGGGCTGCTCTCTCAGCGTATACCTTCCCCGCCGCTAGAGACTCCAAGTGTGCGTCTCACAAGTATGCCAAGGGTCGAGTATGGCCACTATGAAAATAGCCAAACTTTTAAAATAGCCAATGCAACAGTATTAATAAAAAAAACAATGCGGATGCCGCGTACTTCCTGTGAATGGCCTATCCATTTTATTTCATTGTTTTCCTGGAGAAATTGCAAAATGTCTGATTGTCGTCTGAAAAGCAAACATCGAAGCCGGATATTGGTGCGTATCTCGCAAAAAAGCCATAAGACCTGGCTGACAGCTAAGGAACGGAGATTGTTTAAGGTGTCTTTCCTTCAACTCTCTCTCTCTCTCTCTCTCTCTCTCTCTCTCTCTCTCTCTCTCTCTCTCTGCACGTAGCTAATCCCCGTTGCTCAGTACACGAGAAAACGTGCCAAATTTCGAGGTGGTTATTCCAGAATCTGTGCAAAACAACTCATTTACTCATTTAATTCGAAAGCACTCGCGTTTCATGCATGCACACTTACACGTACACAAGCCACGGTGTCCGCAGAATCTCCGCGAGGCCTAATTGGTCCTCCCCCTGACGCCATGAGTGCCTGCCCGTCAAGTGGAGAAAACAAAAGGTGCCTCCCTCTTTCAAGGCCGTTATGTAGCAGACGGGAAAACAATGCCTCGCCTTCCTCATCACGCGCGGGTGTCTCTTCTCTTCCTGCACAAGTTTGCGCCCGCTGCGAGGAATTTAATTCCACATGTACCAAAGCTCGGCGGCCAGAGAGAGGCTTAGTTGTTCTAAAAAAAAAAGAGGAGGGAGAAAGACTGCGAGATAAACCGCCCATTTACTTTCCTTTTCTTCGCTGGGCGTGTTTTCCGTGGGCTTCTGTAACCGTTACATGATGCACCGAGAGCGTGCTTATCTATCTATCTATCTATCTATCTATCTATCTATCTATCTATCTATCTATCTATCTATCTATCTATCTATCTATCTATCTATCTATCTATCTATCTATCTGTCTGTCTGTCTGTCTGTCTGTCTGTCTGTCTATCTATCTATCTATCTATCTATCTATCTATCTATCTATCTATCTGTCTGTCTGTCTGTCTGTCTGTCTGTCTGTCTGTCTGTCTATCTATCTATCTATCTATCTATCTATCTATCTATCTATCTATCTATCTATCTACTTGTCTGTCTGTCTGTCTATCTATCTATCTATCTATCTATCTATCTATCTATCTATCTATCTATCTATCTATCTATCTATCTATCTATCTATCTATCTATCTATCTATCTATCTATCTATCTATCTATCTATCTATCTACTTGTCTGTCTGTCTGTCTGTCTATCTATCTGTCTGTCTATCTATCTATCTATCTATCTATCTATCTATCTATCTATCTATCTATCTATCTATCTATCTATCTATCTATCTATCTATCTATCTATCTATCTATCTATCTATCTATCTATCTATCTATCTATCTATCTACTTGTCTGTCTGTCTATCTGTCTGCTGTCTGTCCACACGTGTGTGTGTGAGTGTGCGTGCGCGCGCGCGTGACATGAATGGTTAACATGACGCGACACGCTTGCCCGCCTTTTACACGAATCTGTATAAAGGTACGAACTATGCACGTGTGTGTTTTTAACTCACTCACGCAACTATAGATACAATGCGCTGTGATAAGTGTGACTGTTAATTCGATTATCGATAACACGAACTTTGTCAGAGTACGAAGTGCCATCATAATAAAATCACACGTTACGATGAATTCCAGTAAAACGCATCGTTGGGCAAGCCGGTTCGTACTTCTCAAAATTCGAGCGCGAAAAGACAAAGCAACGAAGAAAGACAGGAGCGTGCTTTCCGTCACTGCGTTGCTTTGTGCTCTAATTAAAAAGAAACGTTCGGCACATCTATTTGCTTCAACCCTCCAATCTCGTTTTCAGGAGCGCGAGTAACATCTTTTGTTGCAGAGGTACACGTTATCAACCTGATTTTAAGACGTCGCTGTCTCGTAAGAAACTTTTTGAGAAGAAACAATGCAGCAATAATGCGTTCTAGAGAGCATAAATTGAAAGCAACGTAAGGCAGCTATCTCGGCTCTCCGCGCAGGTGGCAACAAACTGAACAGCCCTATGCCTAACTCTTGTTTGCGAGAAATGACGTTGGTGACAACTCCTGTCGATACTGGATCGGTTGCGCTGACTGATCACTCGGCTTCCAAGATGTAGGCGGCCGTGTATGAAAAGAACCAATTCGAAGGAGCGTGACAAGTTTTCGCCGCACCGTGCGCCTTCCAAGTTTCATCCGTGACGATGCGAATCGAGAATCTCACGCGTGGCGGAACAGTCCGTGGGAAGAGGCGGGAACGCGTTAACACGCGTCCATGGTATGCGGTGTCCGCAGCGGTCCAACCGCAGTGCATCCGTCTTTTGAAGTGTCAGGTTTCTCCTCCCCCCCCCCCCCCCTCCCCCCAAAGCGCTGCACACAGCATGAACAACGCAGTTTTCCGACATATCGGTATTCCTGGCCGCACACAGACCACCGCAGCGAACGTATTTGGGCATGCGAACGCCGACTCGGTTCCCCGGAAAAACGCGCGAGGTCTTCCTAACCCAGTGGTGGTTCCGTTTAAGAAAAGGCGCCCGAACTGGGAAAAAGCATGCGTAGCCGCTCGTCGACACAGTTTGCTCTCGGAGGATCTACAAAGCTATCCAACGGCGATAAATGTCGTGCAAGGCAGCGGGACGTCGCGGGTCCGACGTCCCGAAAGGCGCGTGACTGTCACTCTCTTTTTCTTTTTTTTGGCAGCGAACGCCGTTTGAAGCTGGCAACAGTGGGCGTTGCCGCTCTTTGCGTTCCCTGTCGTCTGCTACGCGCGGCTATCGGAGCAGACGAGAAACTTGTTCGGCGGCGCGCTTTTTTCTCGTGAATGGAATTCCACCCTTTGCGGTTTCTCGGTTGCGGTCGCGGAAAGGCGTTTTGTTGTGGCCGGGGGAGCGGGTAAACCTTTTGAATGCTCGCCGTGAATAGGTGCAAACGGGCCATTAGGGGAATTAGCGTTAAGTCCTCGTGCCAATAAATCACGCCCGGAAGAGGCGTGTTTCGGCGCGGCCGCGCACCCTTTTGATGGACGGCTGTGATGGATGCGACGAGGAGGCTGCGTCGGTGGTCGCCGCCGTCTGCGCCGTGCAGAAGGAAACCGCTTTTTTTTATCTTCTGTTGGTTGCCCTGCTCACTGGACAGGGAAAGGTGCGTTCGAAGACGGGCAGGTGAGTAGCGCCTAAAGCGCTGTTTTTTTCTATATTTATTTTCTTGCTCTCTCTCTCCGCTGCTTGCGCGTTCTTTTCTGCAGAATCGTCCCTTTCTACCTTTTGTCGGGTCGGGCGACCGTTACAGTGCGATTAGTACTGCGGCTTGGAAGTTGTTGATGACGCTGTGTACGTAGTTTGCATCGGACAACTGTTTCTCGCAGAAGGAGCGCTGTGGGCCTATGGGAACGGGCCAGGATGGCGCGGGAGTTCGAAGTACAGCAAACCCTCGTCATAACGAAGTCCTCGAAACAACAGTTTGTTTTTGTTATAAGCGATACTCTTTTAAAGGCGGGTTATGCTATTCCTCGACAATTTTACTTTAATGTAGGCTTTCTTCAGTCGTCAGGAGACGCCGCCGTATGGCAGTGTGTGCGGGTGTGCTCCCGAATTCAGGATTGTCGCTGTTTACTATAAAGAAGAGCGCATTTCTTTCATGTGGCCCGAACGAGCTGTCACTTGAAGGCAGCTAGAAGTGAAACGGTTAGTTCTTACTCTCGATAAGGGCGGCGTCTTTCTCATGCAGTTGCCGTCTCGTCGTGTTATCGCGACAGTGTTCTGCGCGGGTGTGCCTCCCAGCCGGCACGCGCCCAAAAGCGACAGTTGACACTTTTCACGAGCGTTACGCGCGCTGTCTTCCCTCAGAACTGTTTCGCGTGCCGCCATCGTATACCGGACACCACAACCAGCCATAATTTGTCAACCGCGCACAGTCGACGGTTGTCCAGTTTCATCTTGTGTGCTGGGATTTAGATTTCGTGCCCTCCCCACCACCACCCTTCTTTTCCGAGAGGCCGTGTTTGGTGTGTTGACCGTTGCTCTGACGTGTGGTGCTCGTGAGTTGAGGGCACCGTCTCGTCTGAATTCTTCTGGAGGGCCGTTGCGTTGCGCTACGACTTTCCTTTTCGACTTCTTCGGGTAATTCTTATGTAATTATTACGTAGACGGCTGCCTGACACTGCTCATGCGCTTTTGTGGTTTTCCCGCGCTTTCTTCTGGCTTCAGGATCAGTTCGCTCATCAGAGATGCCCTGGTTTTTTACTCCTTTCCCTAGAAGAAGCAATGTGAAGCGTATTTTTTTTAAATGTAACGCTGTTTTGACACAGTCGTTAAATGTAATTTAAAGTGAGAGGATTACGCCAACTGCAGTCACAAATTGATGCCCCTTAGCTCTCGTGCAAAGCGATGCCTGAACCGAGTTCGGATTCGGAAACTTCCCGCAAAAACAAGCCAAACAAACCAAATGAGTCAAGCAACCGTTGACACGGCGAACTGTTGGGGCCCTTTTCTACAACATGTTATGTTCAGGTTAGGTTGCCTAGCTTTACGTTATCTAAAGCGATGTAGGGCCGCAGGCGCGCCAATTTTGTTACAAAACGCTGGTGGACATCGATATAGTGGAGTGTATATATACCGTCGGACGACACCCTAGACACGGTTTTTTTTTTTCATCTTTAAATTGAACTATAATATCTATGGCTTAGGTTAGTTTTGGTGTTTTAAATGATCTATTTGTGTGCGTTAGGTCATGTTATGTTGTGTTGAGGTTAGGTTGCCTGGCTTTACGCTATTTAGAGCGATGTAGTGCAAGACGCGCCAATTTTGCTACAAAACGCCGGTAGACGTCGATATAGTGGAGTGCTTGTAATACCGCCGGACGGCACTCTAGACACGGCCTTTCTAGAAACGAGCAAAACAAACTGTCGAGACTACAAACGCGACTGTTGGAGCGCCTTTCAACAAACCAACGAAACAAGCTGTTCAAACGACAAACACAACCGCTGAGGCGCCTTTCCCGGCTGAAACTGGCGCACCGCGGACTGTAAAGCGAAAATCACGGTAGTGACAGTCAAGCCAGGCAGAACAAAGGTAATTACGTAATGCTCCCTGCTCATATGGGAGCAGCGCGTGAGAGTCTCGCATCCATAATCGTAGCCGCCGCGAAAGAGACCATCGAGGCGGCGTGCCTGGTTATCCTTGGCCAGCCATGGCAGGCATTTTTTCTTTCTTTTGTACGATCGTATGCGCAGCTAAAATCAGCTTGCAGCAGGGAATGCGCCTACACCTATTGGCACGACATTGGTTGTGCCGGCTGGAAATTGGGGCTAACCTTGTCCGCAGGCATGTAAAGTTAGTAACAGGTGTTTCTTTTTGTAAAATATTTTGGATTTTCCACGTGTATACAAATTTCGCGCGATGCACGCTTGGTTGCCGGTTAACCGTTCCCGGCAATGCTTCGGGGTGTGGTAGCTGCTCCTCTAATTGTAAATAACACCGCACTATGCCCATGGTGCTGTTTGTACAGCCATGAATCAAAGGAAAGCTAAAAATGTTCCCGCCACAAAAAACCTTCGGGCTCATGGCCCTTCAGATCAAAATAGCTGCGCAATGTTGGAAATATCGAATTTACGGCATAGGTGTCATACATGTCGAAAACATGTCATACGCAGAGAGGAGAAAAGCGAGTTTGTCGCTTTTTTCTCACCCTTCCCTTCGTGTTTTTGGACGCCGCCATCTTCACATGTCTACATCATCGATTCCCATATGTTCGTCATGAGCTAGACATCCTGCTATTGGGCGGCTTTTTCACGCACTTTCGGCAAAGAGATCAGTCGTCTGCTCAGCGTCGGCTCGCCGGCTGATCTGCCAGCGGAGTGCCGGAGTGCTTGGACATTTTACGACAAACGAAACAAGTGTAAAACAAACGCTGGACCGTTTGTATTGAATGCAACACGGCCATAACACGACATGGATATTCTGTTACCTGAGTACGTTCCATAAAGAAAGCGTTGAAGCCCCGTGGCACTTCTTTCGTGCAATCGCAGAGAACGCCCTGAGCAGAAGGCCCGGGTTTGACGCATACATTTTATTCAACTTCAAAACAATCCAGAGATGTGTTTCTAACGAACACAACGTCACAACATGCGTTGAAAGTCTGAACCACGATTGACAGAGTATGGGTTGCCTCCTGCCCGTCGTAAATTCGGTACTCACCTCGCGCGCGCTTTGCGGGGACGAACAGCAAGTCACTTAACTCTGGCGCACAAGCCGATGGCTTTTAACCACGCACACTGCACATACCCCATGCGAGGTTGAGTCGTACGTCGCTCGAGAAAGATAATCCAGACCATGGGAAGCACTATCCACCCGCAGAAGCACAACGTCGCATTTCATCGCGAAACAAAGGCGTCCACAACACACACACCATCGCCTCCTGTAATGCCAAACGCATCTCGCACTTCCCAATGGGAGTGAGTGGCACGCCTGCAGTGCCCACATGTCGCGAAGTGGGGCCCCAAGCTGAACCGGGATCATGCAACCGTAACTGACTTCTAAAGCGGTTTGTGCCTTGTTGCCACGGCAACCGATGTTTGAGATTGTCAAAGAAATGGCGCTCGCTCCAGCGCTAGAAAGCTCAGAGCCGCGGCGGAGCATGTTTTGCCAACGTTGCCGCTCTCCACCATGCGTCGCCCCAAGCTAAACTGGTCACATGATTGAAGCGTTTTGTGCACGGGTTCTGTATCGGTTTAATATGACTTTTTCACATGCCGCCGGCAGGAATTACCACCACCGCAAAATAAGACCCGGCACCAGCGGGGCCACATGTGATACGGCGCTTTTTGGATAAACAGTGCGCGGTGCATCAAGGGAACGAGCGCACGACCCTCCCCGTGCGGCTGCGAGTTCACCGCCGATAAAAAGTCATGTGCCGCCAGCAACGTACACCGCGAAAGGGCAAGGCCAGGCCTCCGCATACATGCGGCCAAATTTTTCGTTCGCTTTTCCAGCCTTGATCGGAGTGCGGGATTCATGGTGTCAACAAAACGGCAGTCTGAGCCAACGTTTTTAGATTAGGTCAGTTGGCAAAGAGCGCGGCCTTCCAAGCACAGCGGCGCGGGCCGGATCTGTCGCCGACCAGGCGGTGGCGCTGCGGTAGCGTTGAGATTAGGGTGCCTGGATGTTCCTCCTCGCCCGCCCCTCCGTGAAGGGTGGAGACATTCTTTGCAGGGTCCCTCGCCGCCTCGACCGGTTTTCGGAGCCGCCGACCGCCATGACGATCCCCGCTACTGCGGCGGAACCGCCGAATTGTGCAGCGGCCGACGTGCTGTAACTGTCTGGCCGCGATTAGCGGCTCAAAATGCCTGGTTGCTGCGTGCCTCTGTGCACAAACCACTGCAGGAATGGTTGGCGAATGTTTCTGTGGTGGTATCTTGTGCAATATTTTTAATTGATCAAGTGAAGGTGCTGAACCAGACACGTACTTTTGGGATTTCATTGCATCATTTTGAGTATTATAACGAGATGTGGCTGTGTGTAGCAAACTGGGAGACTTTCTGTTGTAATCAGTTCCCCTTGAATTATATTTCATGACTTCTCGCTTTGTTTGGTTGTGTTTGTTTGTTTTAACTTTTTACCAAATAATCCCGAATCCTTTTACTTTTAATTGTGAATCGATTTTTCTTTTTTCTGATAGTTTTCTTGCAAGTTCTTAGGTCCACTAGAGCTGTGCACGGGCCCGGGCCGGCCCGAAAGCCCGAGCTCGGCCCGACCCGCGGGCCGGGCTCGGGCGGGGTAGCATGCAATATTTCGGGCCCGGGCCGGACTCGGGCTTGAACCAAAAATTTTGTCGCGCCGGGCCGGTCCGATCCGGCCCGGGCAGTTCCTGAGGCACGGCTATCCTGTGCAGCAAATTCTAAATTGTTGGCAAGAGAAAGTTTTTTGATATTTCCGGTAAAGTGAAAAAAAAAAAAAAAAAGGAAGTGCTGATTCACTACCGCGCCGTTAAAAGATATGATAAAAAAACGATTGCACTTAGAAAGCCTTCACATCAATAAAAGAAACGTCTGGGTCCCACCAGCTTAGTTCCTGCTGCTGAGCACGAGGTCGCGGGTTCCATTCCCGGCCGCGGCGGCCGCTTTTCTGATGGAAGCGAAAAGCAGAAACGCCTGTGTGTACGAGATTTCGGCGCGCGTTAGATCCCCAGGTGGTCAAAATTAATCCGGAGCCCTCCACTACGGCGCACCTCATCGCCTGCGTTGCGTCGGCGCGTTAAACCCTACAATCAATCGAACCATCAGATTAGTGGGAGAGAGCGGGCCAGGAAACGAGGACACTCCAGCCACCGACTACAACATGATTGTATTTGCTCTCCTTTTCAAACTAAAACAAACCCTTTTCAAACTAAAACAAACAGAACAAACGTGGCCTGGATTTTGCAGTGTGTGCAGAGTTTGAAGAACCAATTTTCTAAGCAGAGCCCATAATTATTTCGCGCAAGAATTTCTTTAGAGCCATGACTAAAGGCAAGAAAGAACTGAAGCGCAGATAAAATCATGCTGCCAACGTAACTAGAGGGAAAGACAAAAATTTCAGCAAGGAATGGAAGAACGCAAGGTGCAATATCTGTTGAAGAATTACAATAATAAAAAAAATCACCTTACTCGGAACCATTTAAGGTATCTTCGGGTGTGCCTTGATTTCGAAGGCTGGCAAATGAAGTTACACGGCTACCGAAAAAAAAAAGCTTCAAAGTGAGGATAATTTGTACAAAGTTCGGTCCAAGTTTAAAGGAAATTTAAATCTTAGACAGTCGTATTCGCTTTGTGCTTACGCTTTTTAGGTTAACAACAAACATCTTCAAGTTCATGTTAATATCCTGTCGGACTAGGGATGATATTTAACAACACTCTGGCGGGCTCTTGCCGGGCTCGCGCTCAGATTTTAAATATTCGTCGGGCTCAGGCCGGGCTCAATTTTTATGAATTTCTCGGGCCCGGGCCGTGTCTCTATCGGGGCGCGTCGGGCCGGGCCTAGAAATTTCGGCCTGTTCACAGCTCTAAGGTCCACCGCCTCACCCAAAATTAACATCTGCATGCTGCGCCACTATTTCCTGTACCTATTAAATGGCTTCGCCGATTAGGCATTTTCTTCAGTTACAAAGCGCTATACATTTGGGGATTCTTGGCAGATTTTTTCTTTATGTGTTAACTGCGGTGCTTTAGATAAGCCTCTGCTATTTCGTTCATTCACTTTTAGCTTTTGTTTTGCCCTTGGAGAAACAACTACATACACTACTACAACAACTGAGTGCCCTCGCTTCGCCATTTGCGCATTATCTTGTATATACAAGGTATGCTTTTTGCGGCTATGATTTTCGGCAAAGAAGGCTCATGATTAATATCAGTTAACTGCGAAATCAGACAGACTTAGTGGAAGAACAGGGCAATTCATGTAACATATACCTCTCCCGCGAAGTCTTTTCACAATACATTGCCGGTCGAACGCACTTATATAAGACGCAACTTTTTCGCAGATGAGATTTAACACCAAAACTAACGATCAAGAAGCGAGCCTCAATGATGCATTATTATGCGTGTTACATTTAAAAGTGTAGAGACATTGCGCTGACTTAAGTTTACAAAACAAAAAAGTAGGAGACGCACGTATAGGCGGTAGGCGCGGACGCGCCTCTGTGTGCCGTGTTTCTCCCGCTATTTCATCTCGTCGACTTAGCTAGCGCAGTGTTTTCACTGTTAAGACGTACAAACAAGCCCACAAATAAGTTCTCCTTCCCTCTGGAAGCGGTTTGTGGCCACGGAATGCGTGTGCATATAAGAATCCGATAGGACATCCCCGTGCTTGCAGCGCGCTGCCCCAGCGGCGGGGATCGACATGGCGGCTTCCGTAGCAGACGACGCAGTTGTCTCCACCCGTCACGGAGGGGCGGCGAGGAGGAACATCCAGGCACCCTAGTTGAGATCGGTCTCGGCGCGTCGTCTGCTACTCCTTGCTTGGAAAGGCGCCGGTGAACGACCACCGCACACCGTTAATGTTCTTCTTTGACATGCGAAATCCAACTTTTGCTCTACTCTTACGCTTTAGTGACAATAGCTTTACATTTTTATCGACATTATGACGAGAAACAAGCTGTACTTAAGGAAAAAAAAGGCAAGGCAAACACTGTACAGTCCGCTTGTCTTCGGCTGCTTCCCGTTCCGTATATTTATTTTCCCCCAGTACGGGATCTCTTATAGCTCAATAATGTTTAAAGCATATCCGAACGCGTCTTATGCTACTGAAACTGCGGGGAAGCCTACAATAGTCAGCCATCTACTTGGAATCAAGAAAAGACGCCTCGAAATTTTTATTTATGCTGTGAAAGCAAATGCAGTAGGCACGTTTTCACAACAACATATTTACAACCCCAACAAAACTGATAAAGTGAGCCGATTGGAAACCAAGTGCTGACGTGCGAGCTCAGCAAATTCTTGGTATTTTAAGTGCGGACACGAAAAATTACGATTTGTTAAAGCTTCGCTGTTAACAAAGAAAATTGAACCAATTATTAAACCAATGTTTTTTTATTTCTTTGACAGGTATAAATGTCGTTTCTTAAAAGAAATAAACGTTTTTCTCGGATCAGAATGTTTGTCGTACTGCTATTCTTTTTTGTTGTTTTGTAAATCTGATGGACAGAAACTTTCATTTATCTTCTTGTAGCGCTGATGTGCCGATTTTTTAAAGCGTTTAGCCCGGTAGTTTTTCCGTTGAGCCATCGCTTATGCTATCTTCTGCGTTGATTTTTCCTGCTAGTTTCTTTTTGCAATCTACAGATAGGCAACACTTCTCAGTTTTGACTAGTCAGATTGATTTATAAGAGGTTTAACGCGCCGACACTTCACAGGCGATGAGGCGCGCCGTAGTGGAGGGCTCCGGATTAATTTTGACCACGTAGGGGATCTTTAACATGCGCTGAAATCTCGAACACACGGGTGTTTTCGCTTTCCGCCTCTATCAGAATAGCGGCTGGGAATCGAACCCGAGTCCTTGCGTCCAGCAGCACGGCGCCTTAGCAACCGCGCCGGCTAGGGATCTGATCTGACAGCACCGGGAATGTTGTGCCACACACACTGCATGCCCTTTCACGGCAGTTGTTGCGGATGAAACGTCTGGAAACAGGTAACATTTGTTCCAAGGGCTGATCTTGGAACAAATGGGATGATCTTTAAGGGATGATGCTACATTCTTCCGCCTTGCCAGCTGGGGCTGAGTATTCCCATTTTTATCGCTGTAGCTACACGGCGGGACAAGCAAACCTCTTGAATTAACTTCAACCGACAAGTTTTGCCCGACTACTGCAGCCTTCTCAATCACACCCAGAATCTTCGAGCTTGTAGAAGATAACCTGGGTAGGCGAAGCCTTCACATTCTACGATTGAAATGTCGGACATTTGCTGAATTCCTGCATAACCGCAAACCACAGCTCAGTTCCCAACGTACGTGCTGACTTCGGCGCTTTCTACACCACTCATACCGCCACTTACGCCAGTTTCATCGCGCAAAGGTCCATCATTTTGGCAGGACGCAACATAGGTGGGAACCACTGTCATCCATTTGGGTGGTTTTCAGCATGACTTTGACGTCTTTGGTTGCCGACAGATGCTCAGGTATGTCAGGGAAAATACGGGGCGCCGCGCCGTCCCTCCGAGCTCCACCTGCCTTACGGTATCCTTACAGTTTGACCGTTCACGGCGTGTTCGTAACAGTTGACGATGTCTGAAGGCTCACAATGAATGTCACAAACGTATGTTTATGGCGTAACCTTGAAGTTTTTCTGCGGAATCGCGCTTTCCCACGCCTTCAATCCGTCAGGACCCTTCGGCGCTTTGAAGAAATGCCGCTGCACGGACTTTGCCGCTTCCGAAGCATACCCCGAACGGCAGCCCGGCGCGCAGCACGTCAACAAACAGCACCGACACTTCAGAGATCCACTAAAATATGTATGCACGATGACAGCACAGATCTAATACGTTAATACAGACGTGACGAACAGGCGAGCACCAACACCACAGCGAAAACACATGGCCGGGGCGAGCCTCGCTCCCCAAACTAGATCTCAACGCAACGCCAGCGCCACCTCTCGGAATGGCGACAAAATGGTACCGCCTCTCGAGGCGCAGTTGGCAAACTGACCTAATCTAAAAACGTTGGTCTGAGCAGAGCAATAGCGGAAGTACGTCACCGCTGCGGAGCGCAGCATCATGGGAGGTGTTGCGACCGTGAAGAGCGACTGCAGCCGAGAAGAGGTCCAGACGCTGATAGGCTAACGTAACTGTTTACTTCATAGCGAGAGGTGAGCCGAAGCCAAAAAAACATACAATGCCCCGACGGGCGAGGTTACAATACAGGACAGGAGCAGAGCGACCGCATGGATTCGCTGCTCAGACAGGAATGAATATCAGCGTTTGTGCTGCTTCTTTTATACCCAAAAAACGCCCCCAAGAGTAACACGCCACGAAATCATAGACACACACACGCACAGTCTTTCCAAGATCGCGAGTCATCTTCGCCCCTTGTGGCGTCCGAGAGAGGGGGGAGAGTGTCCTTGAAAGGTGCCGGGGTCGCGCTATCAACTCTGATCGCGCTGATAGCGAAACGTCTAAGCCGGGAAGGTCAGGGCGGGACTCTCCGACGCGCAGGTGCCTGAAGGGTGTGGCGCTGGCAGCCGCCGAAGACACGTGCCAAAGCGAGGTGACTGACCCGGCATGACGAGACAAGTACGATTCACCGACACGCGGGCGCACATGGTCGATTCCCACGTGGTCGCTGGTGCGGGAAAACTCGTGTTGCTGGCCGATTCGTAACAGCTTCTCCGCCGGGGGTCCGAGATCCCGATGGATAAGGGTCTGCAACCGTTGTCCGGAGGGATGCTTTCGCAGTGAAGTGCTCAGCAGACGCTCGACTCCAGGCCTAGGCTGTACGACACCGTGCTGGAGCTTCTCGGGGCCGATCACTGGACGAGAAGTGGCTCCCCAAGAACGTCTCTGGATTGGTCAGGCAAGCAACAGAACAACACAGCAAGACACAACCGCATCGCCGGCAAGTGCGAAGACAAATCCACACTGAAGATCTACCAGGCTTTTAGGTGCGAAAAAATACGCTAATAACTAACTACACTAGTTATATTTTAGCCCAACAGTACTTTAGACAAGTGCACAAACCTGAAAGGTGACATTTCCTGTGATTGGAAATGTCCCACACACACAAAAAAACGTAATCGAAAAGGCGAAACCTGCTTCAGGAAAACCAAAGAAATTTGAGAAAGTCAGGCGCCAACAGGCCATTTCCCGCGCCGAGAGCTGCGATTTGAGCTCTCGTCAACGCCCTGAGTTTTTCCCCTTCGGTACCGCACTTTCGGTGCAGCCGTTCTCTCAACGCTGCTGTGACCGCGTGAAATGACACCGGTCGTCTTGTTCGACAAAGGTCGAGCGCGCGGAGGAGCGAGCGGGATTTTTCCCCGTTCATACGTTATACGCGCACTGCTTCTAGGCGGCGTTCCCCCGGCGCGATGCGAGCTCACGGCTTTGCTCGCACTGAAACACGCGCCCCAATTACGCGCTGAAGTTTTTGCTACCTCCTCGTTGCTCGCCTTTTTACGAACACGTTCGGCAAGCAAACGCCGGAACGCGTTTGCGTTCTCCCCTTTAGGCTGGTCGGTTCCCGACTTCGGTGCAGCCACAGGCGACACCGGAACCTCAACTAGCTCAGCCGATGATGACCTATCGTCGGGAACATCAGCTGGGAGTGAAACGGGCACGACGAGACCATTAGACACCTTGCAGTTCCCAACCGTCACTACCTCGTCGTCCCTCACGCTTCCAGCGACAACCTCGGCACGCGAAGACCGAAGCGTGTTTCCGTTCTCCTTCCTTCCTGCCAGAACTACACTACAACCAGGCTGCCCTGTCTGAAAAGACGGCTCAGCCGCCCCAGAAACCTGAATCTGCATGAGCTCGGCTGGCCGTTGCTCGAGGTCAGCTACCTGAGCTGGTGGCAGGACGGAATCAGCTTGCTCAGTGGCGAGATCGTCATGACTCCCAACTGAACCCTGCAAACCGTTTGCTGCCTCGACTGCAGGCTTTCCCACCACGTCGCTCGATTCAGCACTACCGTCCGAAGGAACAACCTCCGTTTAGGTGCCTGAAGGGTGTGGCGCTGGCAGCCGCCGAAGACACGTGCCAAAGCGAGGTGACTGACCCGGCATGACGAGACAAGTACGATTCACCGACACGCGGGCGCACATGGTCGATTCCCACGTGGTCGCTGGTGCGGGAAAACTCGTGTTGCTGGCCGATTCGTAACAGAGGCCAGGCTCGCGCGCCGTCAACAGCGGAGAGTAAGTCGAAAGGTGGAGGAAACGCGGAGCGGCGATAATGCGCGGTTTTTGATTTACGATTTCTCAGCTAATACTCATCGCTTTAACAAAATTCTTGCGGGAGGAGATTGCAAATATACATTGCTTTATTTGGGTACATGCACATCCATGCATCGGCGGAAGGTATTTCAGGACCCCTTTAAGGGAGCACAAGTTCGCTCTAATAAACCTGTTTTTCCTTCAAGAGAACTGCGTCGTCTTTTGCTTCGTGACTATATCAAGACGTAACACAATATTACCGGTCCGACAGACTGCACTCTCCTCCCCCTCACCCTGAACTCTCCAAGGAAGAAGAATCGCTACTCCGCAGACTACAAATCTTTCCTCACCCAGTTCGCCTGCATCGTATGTTTCCACTCTACATACACTGCCGAATGCCAGTTCTGTTCAAAATCCGGCACACTCACTCATATTATGATGCAGTGTGGGCGCAACAACAAACTCCCTCCTCTCCGATCTCCTCTTCCCACCCCTGAGCTATGGGAGAACGTGGTGACCAGCGGCCATCTGGACGCCCAGCAACTCCTGGCACCCAGAGCGAAGGCTTTTTGCTCATCCCATGAATTCCCTGACTAGGGAACCACTCCCACTTCAGCGGCTCAAATAAAGCAATCTCTCTCTCTCTTTCTTCTTGAAGTCGGAATGTATTTTTAACTTGTGTAAATAACTTGCTTTGGCTTTTCATTTTTTCTTGTTTTGTTGGATTTTTTTTTACTCTTTCCTCCGTTTTCTTTCTGAAAGATTCCCCCCCCCCCCCCCCCTCCTCCGCCATGATATCCTGCATAAGCCACCATATTACCCTATATATGTACGGTTAAACGAAGGCCGACAAACCACACCGAACGACACGACCGCTGGACGCAGTCCAAGACTGGAAGCGGGTCGGTCTCGTGAGAAGAACCGACGACCGCAAGTTCGCCTTCACTATCGACGGCCTCCGCCCCGGAGGAACAAACGCCCACAAGAGCACCACAAAAGCCTCGAGTGTACGTGCAACTACCTCACCCCCCAGATGCGACACCCGCCCTGACAAGCTGTCGAGGTTGAAGTCACGCTAACAGCATGCTTCGCGACGAAGGAAACAGCCGGTCGAATGACTGGTTTCACAGAGAAAGCCCACTCCGAGGCATTCTTGTACGTGGTTCTGTTGTTCGGAGCTGCACCGAGTGCGCGAAACGAAGATGGAGCGACCTCGCACTCCCGATGCGAGGCGCGAGTTTTAAAAAAGAAGAGTGGTCAAGGTCGTGCGATGCTAAAGAGGTTGGGCGACGCTGCCGCTGCGGGGGTATAACGCCGCGCCGCACGCATGCTTGTTCGCAGCGCGGCCAACAAGGTCTCCCGCGAAGAGTTCCCGACGACTTCGCCCGTGGGAATGGCGGTCGCGGCTTTTAAAGTATGCGTCGGCGCTTGCGTTATCGAAATGAATAAAAGGCTCGAGGGCGCCTCCTCCGCTTAGGCTCGCGTTGTGTGCCACTGTCGGCGAATGTGGACCAGTCGTTTCTTTCCTGTGGCGAGAC